>NC_089802.1:54634536-54958702 GCF_029633855.1 Hoplias malabaricus | reverse complement strand
GAAAAGTTTCCCATATACTAATGTGCCACAAACAGGAAGTTAATATCTCCAACCATTCCCATTTTATTAAGGTGTATCAATATAAGTGGCCCACCCTGTAGAACTGCTCGCCTTATTAATGTTTTTGGAACCATAACATGGGTTGTGTAGAGGTAGGGCTGATACCCACTCTATACAGTAAATAGCCCTATTCCATCAATGACTAATAAGATGATGTGTCCAAAGTTTTGATTGCTACTACAAATACATGGAATTGATATATCAGAGACTTATTCTTAAACTAAGAACTCAATTCACCATTAATGGAGCTGATTAAACCATGATATTATAGTCATCTAACATTCTCTAGGATCATGTTGTCTAGGGCTATTAACTCCCACTACAGTCTCCGATGGCAAATAGGTCTGTAATGAGATTAGAAAAGCAGTTAGCATCTAAACGTGCAAAATAGTGTTATTACATATAACAAAAAGGGAAATAACAGTAACAGAAGTATAGTGGAACTGTAATGTACAAATATGATATATGCATGTAGAGTGTTCAAATATAGGTCTGTGAGAGCAGCATGTTTTTTTTTTAAATAAAAGTATTCAGAGGCATTATGAAGCATTTTAAATAGAGGGTTAATATACAGTATGTACAGTAACTGTGGGTGAGAACATTGCAGTTAGACCGAAAATATATATTGTGCGGTAATAACATAAAATACTGTTGTAGTGCAGGCAGGGCCATGATACAGTTAAAGTACTTGAGGAATTCAGCAGGGTCAAAAGTTCTTTGAGCATGGTTCTTTTTGAGAAGCTCTTTCTGAGCATGGTTGTGCAGGGGCAAAGGCTTCTGTAATGTCAACCAGATGGGAGAAGTGTGAAAAGTCCATGGTAAGAATGAAAAGTGTCTGATATTTCTTATTCTGTTTAGGTAGCACCTGTGATGAATGTTTGCAATGGTGGGTAACTGGGTGCTTGTGATGCGTTTGCAAATTATCATCACCCACTGGAGCACTCTGCAATCAGACATGGAGCAGTTAAAGTACCACAGAAGCAGTTTGTGCTCATGTTTTTGACAGTACAACAGCATGAAGCAGCAATCATTCTCCATCACAGGTGTAAGTAGTAAGAGGAAGAGAGGAGTTTGTCTTAATTTACAAACTAAGTTCTGCTAGGAAGTCCAGAATCCAGTTGAAGAAAGATGAGCTGATACCAAGCTGGTTTAATCTTGGAAATCAGCTTGGAGAGGATCACTGTGTGAAATACTGAATTAAAGTCTATGAACAGTATTGTATGTGAGATATGACAGTCCAAATCTTAGGACTTAGGACTGAAAAGTTGTTGGTTCGATTCCCACGACAGTCACAACGGTTCTGTCCTGCTCCCTTGACCCACAGCTGAGGTGCCCTTGCGCAAGGCTTAAACCACAACTGTGCCCTAGGTGCCAGGGATGGCTGCCTGCTGCTCTGAGTGTTTGTTCACAGCCCCTAGTGCACACTGCCACAGACTAGTTAAATGTGGAAGACATTTTGTTGTATGTTGCACATTGACAAATAATTGCACATTTAATTTCAAATTTCTGTGGGTCCAGTGTGGCAGGCAGAAAGGATTTCAAATGAGAAACACCTAGTTATTTGAAGCACTTTGAGAGTGCAACAGGGTGGACGTTATTCAGGGACTAAACAGATAAATACTTCAGCACTGGCACAATGGTGGTAGTCTTGATGATAGCTGGAATAACTGCTTGGGCCAATGACAGAGCTTTTACTCAGCAACTGGCTTCAAGGGCATGTTCTGAGCACATGGCAAGGTACTCAAGTGCCAGCTGCCTTACCTGCATTTACTTTGTACAGAGTGTGGTAGGCATTCATAGTGGCTGTTTTTTTGGTAAAAATTAAGGTGTCTTTTTATCAGATTTACACTATAGTGGCTAATGTCTACCAAGGTTTTTGCCCTCGCCATGCAAGAGAAGCACTGGGCAGGATAGGAGCTGTTGCTGATGCAAAAGGCCAAGAGATATCAGCTAGATATAGCTCGGCTCACCTCTACACACTGTGGCCCTGGAACCAACCTCGAATGGTGTTTGGTTTCTGTCATATTTAGGAGTTGCAAGGTTGGGACACTACGAGTACAAGGACACTCAAGTCATCGGCTGACTGTCACACAGCTCGACAATCATAATTGAGATGGCATGAGAAGTTGCTAATGTAATTAACAAAGGTTTGTGGATCTGGAGAAGATGCATGACCATGTTTCCTGAGAATCTGTGGAGGGTGCTCTGATAGTGTGGTGTGCCAGGGGCTGAGACAAGCTGTTTGGTCCTTGTATTCCGATTTTAATGTGTGTTTACTTTCTCTGCAGTGAGTCAAGCTTGTTCAGCGTCGGTGTTTGTCTCTGCCAGGGCTGTGCCTACAAATGTGTCTCCACATTTGTTTTTGATAGTCATAGACAGAGTGGCAAGGCGTAGTTTCTGACAGAAGGGCTTCTGTCAGGCAGAGCATGTGGTGTCATGTCTATTATTTACATGTGATGATGTCCTTCTGGCTTCCTTGTAGAGTGGCCTCCAGCATGTACAGTTTGCAGCAGAATGTGAAGTGGTCCATATGCAAATCAACACCTCCAAGTCTGAGGCCAAGGTTATCTCCTTGACACAGAAGGCATGCTCCCCTTCAGGTAGAGGGAGAGAACCTACCCAAAGTGAAGGTGTTCAAGTATTTTAGTGTCTTGAGTGTTCATGAGTGATGGGGAAAGGGATATCTGCAGGTTAGATACATCAACAAAAGTAATGCAGTCATTGTCCTGGACCATCATAGGGAAGAAGCAGCAAAGCTTTCAATGTATCAGTTAATCTACTTCCCCAAACCCAGCAATGGTCATAAGCCTTGAGTAATTATGAAAAGAATGAGATTGTGGATACTGAGAATTGAGCTGAATTGAGTTCTCTAATGAATTGCATGACATACTTGTGATAGTGTGAGGAGCTCAGATATTAAAGTAGCTGCTCTTTTCCATTGAGAGAAGCCAGTTGAGGTGGTTTGGGCACCTTATAACGATGCCTCCAGGACATCTATTGAGGTATACCAGGCATAGTCAACTATAAGGAAGCCCTGGCATTGATAATGCCTGGAGGTTCATGAAGAAGAGCTGGTGGAACTGCACTGGACAGATACCTGAACTTCCTCTACACTAAATGCTGGCTGGATGAAAGAAACCCCCTTAGTGGCCACATCTAGAGACTAAAATCCTGGCAAGGGACATTGTCATATCATGTAGTAATCTTAATACAACCTGGATGCTTGTTATATTATCAAGGGGAAACATTTAATTACAACCGATCTACAAACAGTTATATACTCATCCAATTCCTGTAGGGTTTAAAACATGAACGCAATAGAAGTGTGTGGGTGAGTGATACATTTTATAGTATCACTATCATCTATCATCTCAGATTGGGTCTGTGACAGATATGTCATCAGGTACCATGTGCCAAAAATGGTTCTTCCAATTCATCCAAGTCAGTCCATTGATAAGTATCAATATGTATAAAAATCTGCATTAATAAATGAAAAGAATGTGCACAAGTGCAATGCCTGAAACAGTAAATTAGCATGGTTATGTTCCACATTGTTTACCACCTATAAATTGTATTGCACACAAGTATAATGTAGACAATTACTTTAAAAAAACTGCTAATGAAAAATCTGAAATTTAGTTTAGAGTTTATATATACCAAGGGATGGGGGGGGGGAACCACATCCATACCATGAAATTACTTAAATAACTTAACAGAGTAAACTGAGAATCATTAAGTTTTATAACTGTGATTTTAAAACCGGAAAGCAGATTTCTGTTATTGGCATTAATAAGTGAACATCACTATCTTTGTGATGCCTTTCTGACAAAGCCAGACTGACAGCAGGTCTTTTTGCCTCGTTTCAGAACATCATTGTGAAGGAAAAATCATGACTCAATCATCCTTGACAAAAGCTTGATTTAAAGCCACTGTATGTCAAGGCTATGCCGACACATAAAAAGACAAAGTGGCTGCCTGGAGGCAAAAATATTTCCTTTCTTGTCACTTACAAATTGTTCTCTGTGCTACAGAGGGATCTTTTAATACTTTACCCAGCAGGCAAATAAAAGTAACCAAGATTCCTTCAGAGATTAAATGTGAACTCGAATTTAGTCAGGTATAAAAATGGTGTTTTTTTTGTCTGACATCAGGTTAAAGATAACATTTACAAGTTAAGAGTCTAACCAATCCATCATTACAATATACAGAGTGCAGTTATGCACAATTATTACTCAAGAGATCCACATGAATGACAGATAAAAAAATAAAAATAAAAATCACAAACCAACCCTATCGCCCAAAACACACACACACACACACACAAGGAAATCTTTCTAATGTTTTACACAATCAGCACATACCCATTATCAAGAAACAGTTTATTAAATTGCCATTAAATTAATATAACCTTTATTAGAAGGGGAAAAAGTAGGGAATCAAAAAGTGTAGATTCAGCAAGCCTGAAAGTCTGAAGCTGATATTTCCATTCATTTTATTGATCCACACAATTAATTAAATTAGGATTCTCTACAGGGATCAGGGATTAATTCTTAACAGACACAGATGTCCAAACTAAAGTGAAAATTGACCAAGGCAAGTATAAAGATGAAGTTGTGCATAGCAATGAGCACATCTGTAATGGGAGTCAGTACAGTTAAGTGGCAGAAAGACCACAGAAAGGAATCCAACCATTTTAACTTTGGCTAATGCTAAATTTAGCAACACAAAGCAGATTCATGACCATTGATATAGACAGGAGGAGAATGTCTGCTTGTTAAGGGGAAGGGGGAAAGGAAGAGAAAAGAAAAAAAGGGGCAAAAAAACAGCTTTCAAGTTCTTTATTCTTTTATTGTTTTGTTAAATATAGGATACTTTGCAAAAGTTTTAGGCACCAGAGATGAGATTAAAAAAGCTATTTATCTGAGCAGTAAGTGTTTATTTGCAAACAAACAAACAAACAACAAATAACACCCAACACTGGAATAAAATCAAATAACATTATTCCAGTGTAATATTCTGTGTGTGAATGTGTTGGTTTAACTTTTTCCAAATCTCTCCTCGTGACAGTCCGTATTATTGAAGTTATCATCCAATACCTAATTTTACTGATTATTTAAAATCATTATATATTATTTATAATGTGCTGTTGATTTAACAAATGCATGCAATCAAAGAGAATCTGAACAAAACATTGTTCACTCATTCACACCTACTAGATATAAAACAATTCTTTTCTTTTTGCATTTATTGTGATTATATATAAGCACTACGCTTACTGAGAAGGCATTCGTTTAAATATACATAATTATCTTAGGTGCCTTCTTCTGCACAGTACTGTATATCTTGTAAAAACAGCCAAGTGTGCATCCAGATGTCACTTAATTAAAACAAACAGAGTTAATCTTAAAATAAGTTCTCTCTGTACAGGAAGAAACATTACATCTCTTGCCTAAGATCTGAAGCAGGAATTCATTTTGAAATTTGTTTTTTTGTATAATGCTAAACTTAGGTGTTAGGTGAAAGATTTAGCAAAGTTTAAATAAAAAACAAAACAGAAACATGAGTAATCTCTCCTCAAAAATAACCAGTACTGCTCTCCTCGATCCTACCATAGCCATGCCTCCACTGAGTCAAAGAGACTGGTGAGCTAAAGCTTTGTAGCCTATCCCCCTATTCACCAAGCTAAGGGGAGGGAGTGAAAAAAACAGAACACAGAACACAATCCAGCATGCATAGCGGAATATCAGCATAGATAGTAGGCCGGCGCACAGAGCAGAGTAGCAGCAGGGAAGGCAGACCCACTCGTTCGGCAAAGTAGAGGTGGAGGTAGCGGCCACACTGAGCCTGCGTGAACCAGAGTAGCAGTGGGGGAAGCACCAATTTGAAGACATTCTAGAAGTTATCCTGTTCCTACAATTATATTAACAAAATAATCCCACAAAAGACATCCATAGGTTCATACATGAACGGCTGTAAAATGCCATTTCTACCCGCCTGTGCCATTTTGTGTATCTTGTGTAAAATGATAACTATAGTTCAGAGTAAAATATGGGGGGGACAAAACAAAACAAACAAACAAACAAACAATAAATAACCATGCAATTGCTGTCTCAAGGCTCTGTGTTGCCATGGTAATGTAAACAGTTCTCCAGTAATAGAGAGTTGTCAATCACACATGGTCATTAGTATATTGGACTATACCCACACTGACCCTCAGAGAGGCTCCTGGGGCTGGGATTGTGGGTTCAAGCCCCACTCCGGGGGACTGTTTTGTTGTGTTCTACCCTGCGTGGGTTTCCTCCAGCTGCTCCAGTTTCCTCCCACCTCCCAGTAAATTATTTCTTTAAAATGTATCAAGTAAAATTCTACAAGCACTAACAAATTACTACATTGTATGATGTGGCACACCAATTAGAAGGGGAAAATGCAAGAAAATTTTGGTTTTATAATTGCAATGTCTTGAACAAACATGCATTGAAGCTGTAAAGTTGTACTGAAATATACATTTCTGGAAATAGTTTTGGGAAAAAAAAAAAAACGTTTAAAAGCAAGATTTGTGATTTGTTAATTCTCTAAACTTTAAATGTACAAATTCACATTTTTAGTAAAGAAAATATTGCAAATTTAATGCCCAGTATTAGATTGTATTGTGGAAATAAACTTGTTCAGATAAATAGCTTCATAAATGTAATTTGAGGTGCCTAATACTTTTCCACAGTACTGTGTAACTCAGCTATTGTACAGCATAATCTAATAATTTAAGTAAGTGAGCAACAAAAATACATAAAATGAAAACTGGGTACCAATGCAGTACTGTAAATTGTAGATTTCTGCTCAGAGCTATTGTCTTCCTTTGTGTTTCTTTGGAGATTTTCCCCACGCACGTTAGAAACAGTTCTGCTGACCACCTCACACCAAACAATGACGGGAGCATGCTGCAACTCCAGCCAGACTCACGGGATTTTATTTTTAAAAATCTGTGAAATCTGTCTGACAGTGATATTGCTTGAAAAGTCATTTTCTGTAAGTCTGGCATTAGCAATCATCACAACCACTGCTCCCCTGAGAAACTTGGCAGAAACAACCACTGGTCTGAAGCACCTTTCACTCCTGCTATTTTGGTAAGAGCAGCCAAAGGACTTTCCCCTTAATGTGCAGGTAATCTGATGGCTAAATAGCATTCCATGTCTGTTTTCATGAGTGATTGCCTGGAATATGCAAGACATGTTGTGGCTATTATAAGAGCCATGGTGCCCATATGAGTGCCATGATGCTCACCTACTTGTTTTTTGTTTTTAGGTGGGGGTGGAGGTGTGACATGGCTTAAGGGGAATATTTGGTTTGGTCCAAGCTGGTGCTCTAGTTTCATATCTACTGAAAGGAATTAATTTGTATTAAATTTAAAAATTTAATTAATTTAAAGTTGCAAACTATTAATGAGTAATGGCTGAACCATACAGATGTACAATTTTAATTGTATTCATGTTGCTCACCATGCCCAGCTAAATCTTTAGTTTCCAGGCCTAGGCTTCCAATTTTATCATTTGTATTTATAACAGAACAAAGCATTATAAGAATTGGTTGATAAAATCCAAAGGAGGTAGAGTAAAATAAGATAAAAGTTATTCAGCAACTTTAAAACAAAAATAACACACTAGGTAGCAATTTATCCTTGAAAATAGAGCATTAAAATCATTTCCACTGTCCTGTAATAGGAAGAATAGAGCCTCTGTCATTGATACTCTGGGCTCAGCACTTCAGAAGCTGCACTTGAACTTGAACTTTTGGAGGGGGGTAGGAAACCACCGCAAACCTGTTGGGAGCTCAAATTTACACTATCTACATGTATTCAAATGTCTTACATAGCATCTAAAAAATTGGTTTTCGTTGGACTACGAACTAACACCAAACACTTTCAGTTCTATTTAATAAATTCACTAAAGCAATGTTATGTCCACTGAATCAGTGTTGTCAGATTTTCAGTAATAGTTCCAGGGGAATCAATCAAGATTTTGACGCTAGTACTCAATGCTAAATCAGCTCTTTCCTGTTACACACCAAAGAATATAACACATTAAATTGACTCTAGTGAATAGGCACATTCACTGACTCTTTTCAATAGGCATATCCACATTTGCATCATGCTTGTGTTTATGCACACTTCAATGGTCTTTGAGAATCTCAGCAGCTGCTTTTATTAAAAGAACTTTTCCGGTTAGCTTACCCTCTTGTGTCTGCATGCTCTATGGATAAGCTTGTCATCGAAGGGATGGAAGCATGCATCAGAATGGGATTATATTCTGCTCCATAGAAAATAAACCTTATTGAAAGCAGCAGGAAACTTCACAGAACAGGAAGTTGTCGTTAATGCTTTCAGCTTCAGCTGAGCCCTATAAATGAAAGAGTGCTATGCATTTTTACAAGGAAAATCATCTAGGATTAGTTGCAAAATTCCTTGCATTCTTCCATCTTTTGGCTGGATTCATATTTTTGCTTTGGTTTAATGCAGTGAAAGAGGAAAACAAGGCAGAGTATCGACTGCTGACAGATGTTGCATTCCTTCAAGTTTTAACCTGATACACTTGATACAATGAGCCTGGAGCTGCTCAAAAATAATAATATTTCCATGTCCCAAAAATGTAGAGTATTAAGCCAGCCTTACATCAAATAGATTTTAAGCAGTATAACTGTCACAGCCAAATTTCCAAAGTCAGTGATAGATAGGTGAAATAAATACACAAATTACTTGTTCAGGCTGTAAACCACATTTAAGAGAAAACACATGAATTACTTATTATATATTACAATTTAAAAAAATCAGATTATATGGTCCCCCTAACCACAAAAACAGGATTACCTTCTGTATCCTATATCACAATATTATGGTAATACTAATCCAATCCAATCTTGCCTCTCATGCTTATTGTGAATCGGTGGCACTGCTTACATCACACATATGGCAGCTTGTGTTGCTTTTACATATTTTTGATGCAAATACATTTATACTAAGCTAAACATGGATGCACAGTTTAATATGGCTGCTTCTGAAATGTTAAACGTATCATTGAACATAATTGACTGAGATCATATTCATATGGTCTAGGGACCTGTACAGAGAGCATAAACCTTCTCAGCACAGAGCAACACCTGCAGGAAGACTTTTTACATCTGTTGTTAATGTGTGTATGGAAGGATGCCCAGAGCAAATGGAGGGTGTGGAATAGAGTAGGGAAGGAGGTTTTTATAAAAATAAATAAATTTAAATAATAATAATAATAATGATGAGCTAAGTGAAACCTATTTGAAAGGATAAGATGTTCAATTTAAAACTAAACCCTTTTAGTTTTAACTAAACTAAAGTAGACACACCAGATTCACTATGTAAAGCATTTAAAAATTTAGTGTTTAATTTTTTAAGTTGCTGCTTATTATTTTAGTATAGGACTATTTATATAGAACTATTATTCCATTTAGTGGAATGTGATTCACAGTAATTTTACTGTAGCATGAGATGAGGCAATTTTGAGTGCATTTTATAGAAAAGCACTTGGAGTACAGGTTTCTAGGCAGGATGCAACACTTAATTTAATAGGGACAGAAGACTTGGAGCTACAATATAGGATGCTTGTCCCAATACTTTTGTCCATAATCACAATTCATGGATTTAATTCCATTTCTCTGCCACAGATGTATAACACAATCAAGCAAAAAACAATGCTGGCTTTATAAACAAAAGAGTAGGGCATAGTGCTGGGCGATAAAACGATATCAATTTGTTTCCTGATTAATTTTTGCTCCATAATTATAAGCTTTGGGTAATAGAGTTCAAACCTTAATTTTTATTCCAGGTTAGCATAGACAGCTGTTTGATATCAGGTGCGTATAAGGTAAATGAATAAAACGTATTATAGTCTTGCAGTCATGCAGTCACATATGTTCAAGTGCTTTTGTGTATGTATTAAATATATATTAAATATGTTATAGTCTCCTGTTCACTCTGTTTTGGGGTCTATTTTGTCTGGTATGGTGACCTCCCAGTCAGAACACAAGCGCAGTAACTTTCTTGAGCGCCCTCACAAAAGGTCAGGTTTTCTACAGTGTATTTTCATACCGGGAAATGTTTTCATGTTTGCGAGAGCGCTGTTTGTTGTCTGATTAGTTTTTTCGTCACACAATTTGCTCCAATTGCAATTTTTTTTATTGGATCTGACACTATACATCAGGATGTATTAATATAATATAATCTTTAGAAGGATGTCCTATGTTAGCATGACAAAATGTTAATATTGTGGTAAATAGAGAGTGATCAATATAGAAACACTTATCGCAATAATATTTTTGGCCATATCGCTCAACTTTAATAGGGCATTCTACAAAGATCACTGGATTTGAGTGTGGTGCTTTAAATAAGATGCCATCATTGCAACAAGCCAGCTTGTAACATGTCTTCCCTCCTTGATATGCCATGATTAACTGAGTGCACTAAGTGAACCATAGTATTATTTAAAAATTCAAGTGTCAGACAACAGATGGAGATTGAAGATAGCATAATCCTATGGGTTTGTGATTCACGGGATGGCCTATGCGACTTATTTCCAGTAACTATAAATCTTTCAACATGGACAACTGTAAGCCTCAAATTTTGTGAGAAATGTCCTTTTCTGTTTCAGCTCTGACCTCAACAACATTTTGAATGAACCGAGATCAAATATCAATGTCTAACCTCAAAAATGGTCTTCTGGATGAGTGTGTATGGGAAATTAAAAGCTCCGTACGCAGGTTTAGTGTCGTGTCCCAATACTTTGCAATATCTTTTAGAGTAGCCAATTCACCTAACCTCCATGCTTCTTTGGACTGTGGACCCACACACATGAAGCCAGTCACCACATCACATTTCTGACAATGCAATGACAGCTTAACATGCTTGCAATAGGACAACTACACGGCTCTCAGCTCAGTGGTTTGTAAACCTTTACTACAGTCCACTTCAGAGGCTCTGCCAAACCTTGGTCAACATGTAATGTGACCGTAGTGCTGGAGATGGAGTCAACATCCTGTTTCCTGCTTTGAGATAGCTTGGTTAGCAATTTTCGCTAAGCCCTGGTCACACTGGGTTTTTATATTTTATGTCACCTGGTAAAATGGGAGTGGGACCAGAAATCTGTGCAGTAAACTGTCCTTCCATCTTGGTTCAGCAGTTTCACAGCTGAAGAGTGCTGCTATTCTAGCCACAGCAGCAAAATCGTAGAGTTCTCAAAGGGTTTAGCTCTACTTTTACTATTACTGTCCCTCGTGTTGTATTTGGCAATCTGCAAAAAGGATTGTATCTGTTTTGCAACCAGATCAGTTGGTGCTTCCCCCATGTTGGCTCAGACAGAGCAGGGTAAAGAGCATGTCAGAGGTCACCTGCCAGAGTAGCAGCACTACTGGTTAGAAAGTCAAATTTGCGTTTCAATATTCACAAATGTTAAATAACGCTAAACATTACAGGTGAAATGTATTGATCCAGGAGTCATGTATGTGAAATGTGCCTGTCATAGCAAATATCACTGAAATGCATCACTTAATTTAAATTTGTACTACATTTGGTCTTATAAATATATTTAGGGTAAATAAAAATGATACAGAGTCAGGCACACCTACATATGCCTTCCCAGTTTCTTCCGAGAGTAGCTGATTGATTCATCAAAATAACACAGCAAATAAATTAATTAATTAAATCACAAACTGGATACCAGGGGAAGTGAAATTATGATGGCCACCCAAACTGACACTTCATTAATTAAAGCACACTTAACCCCTGACTATTCAAGTAATTTTAACACATTTCTTAATGTTATGTCTGAAAAAGCACTCCTCCCATCTGTAAATTAAAATTGAACTCCTCAATTGATGGCACTTTTTGAATTTCCTGTTCAGTCTCTGCTCAATGAAGTTAAACATCCATTTATTACCAGCAGTGCAGAAAACACTCCTTATCAGTCCATTGCCCATTGGACAATGACACCTTGGTTATATTCAAAATGGATGACAAATGAGGGTGTTGCTTTGAAAAATACTGAAATGGGACATAATTTCTCATCCTGAAGCACAATTCATCTGGCAATTTGAGTTTTATTTATTCATTTATTTATTTCATGCATATTTCCTCTTCCAAAGCTAGCATATGTTCACTAGAGGAAGGCCACATTTTACATTGCATCATGATCTATAACAGGGAGAATTTAACCATTCTTTTAACAGTAGCTTTCTAGTCCCATATATCTTCATCTCACTGTGGCAAAAATCCATGTACAGAATAAAGGACGCTGAGAATATTCAGTCGTTTTCAATGGGAGTAGAATAAATGTGGCCAAGAATCTGGTGTCAAGATATCTGCCCCTTACTACATTTCTCCTGTTTAAGAAATTACCACCTTTTCAGTCCTCAGAATATTTAGACCTTGAAAGGGGTATAGCCACAAAATGTTTATTGGACGTTTCCTAATATTAACACACATTTTTGTACTTTATATCATGCAAGCATTTGAGTTTTTAAGTTGGCTCTCAAAGTTTATATTAGTCACTGAATTTATCATGGGCATTATTACATGTTGCAAAAACAAGCTACAAATTCACTAAAACACACAAGCCTAGCCATGCTTTAACTCATTCAATCCTTCACTTGCCCTCCAGAAGATTCAAACAGTTGCATCCACCAAGCAATAGGACACAACCCAGCTATCTCTGATCCAATCCTAAATATAACCACTGAGACACGGGGTCAGGTCCCTGGGTCTGTACACATCTAGGCCAGAGGGTTACCTTGATGGCAGTGGAGGCAATCTGGAGGTGGTGCAACTTGCGTAGTGTGCTCTCTCTGTCTATGAAGTAGGAGGCAGCCAGCTGGTGGAGAGCTTCCAGAGTCACAGCCGTGCTATTCGAATCACTCAGGTCTGCTGTTCGACTCAGTCTTCTCTTGTCCACAAATATAGTTAAAGCCTCCTCACCTGCAACATGTCAGAGCACAGTGGGCGGGGGGGTACAGGAGGTAGTATAGAAAGGCTGAATATGTCAGAGAAAAAGTACTTAGTTTATTTAAGCTGTCAGTTTAATGATTAGAGTGTTTAAATAAAATCATTGTTCATGGTAACTGCTCTACTACTTAATATAAACATAAACCTTAAAATAGAACCACACCACAGATCAAATGTCCAGTGTCTAACTCTGCTTACTGATGATTCATACAAGGACTCAAATTATACCTATTGATGCAACAGTACAAGCAGACAATCTGGTGGTATGTTGCCAATGATAGGGACATTCCTACCACTTTCTGCAAAGACTGATTTTGACCACTTTTTTATGTTTGTTTTAAACATTGAATACATTTGATACAACTGTTTGTTACAATCTGAATGACACTTACATCATATGGAATATTGTATTTGGTTATAGAAAATGCCTAAAATCTATTTGCCCATTTTGAATTTTATTCCTGAAATACATTCCAAAATGCACCAGAACACTACGAAGCATCTAGTAACTTGGATGACCAATTCTTGTAGTTTTGCGCCAGAAATCTTTTCACATTGCTCAATATAGTATTTCACCTGCTCAATGGCTCAAGTTTATTGGTTCTTCTCTTTAACCTGGAAGACGGTGCATCCTTGAATTCCAAAAACATTTCAAATATTGATTTTGCACACCACATGATATTTTCCCACTTCATTTCAAACCATATTAAATTAGTAGAAAAGGCAGCAGTGTTCGTTCCAGTTTTCCTGACATTCTTTGAATTCATGAACTTTAATTTCTGGATGAAGCAACAAATTGTTCACTGACAATAATTTAGTGAAGTGGTTCTGAGCCTATGCAGTAATTTCCTCTACATAATCTTGTCTATTTTTAATGCAGCACCTGAGGGCCTGATGATCACAGCCAGCCTATACTGGTTTTACTCATGGTCTCTCATAGTGTCACTGTTCAATGAAAAATATGCATCTATAAAATAGCAACTTTACAGAAGAAAGAAAAACCCTTAACCTTTAAAGAATGTAAATGTAAAAATATATTACTGAAAGTAATTTGAACATTTCTCTCGGTTCATTTATTATTGATCATTAAATTTTCACACAACATACAATTGCTATATTCCTATGATATAGTCAATTAAAAATAGAAACAGATGCCTGACTTTAAATTGGAAAGCAACAATATAAGATCTTTATTATGCACTATGGAAGAATAATGCTTCATGTTTTATGCCATTTAATTCAAAATATATGTTTAATATGTAAGATATATTTGTTCTTGAACAAATTTGCTCATACAGTCTTTCACAATCGGCAATACTTCCTCATCTGTACATCTGAATGCTCAAGCCTTCTGAGATGCTCTTTTAAACTTAATAATGTCACTGACATATTGCCAATTGACCTTTTTGTAGGATTACAAAATTTTTTGAACAAATAATAAAAAAAAAAAAAATAATAATTCACAAGTTGCTGAGACAAATGCAGCAAATTAAAGATATTAGGCTATTTTAAATAACACTTTGTGAATCTCTTCCTTTCATACCCAGCACTGATTTTTTTAAAGTGAACAAGCTTGCCCACGGACAATTTGAAGGGCAGTTCTTTTGCTTTTTTTGGTTTGCATTCTTCTTACTAACACATTTTAAAGCAAAATTATATGCTAAAATAAAAATTAAAATAACATAAAAAAAAATAAAAGTTACTTATTCTAAAGAAATTGGTCCAAAACTCAGTGTAAAGGAAAGAGCTCACAGTGAATCAGCGCATTGGTAGTTTGGGACAAAAAAGTGATGGACTCCGCCTTAAGCTACATGTCAGTATTAAAGTCCTGGCTGAAAAACAATCTTTCAGCTGTAATGCAATGATGAGATTTTTGCCATTGTTTCACTTTGAGATTCTGTCTATAAAACAAAAAAAGAAAGCAGTAGTTAGCCCAGGATACAAACTAATAAGTGCATTATTTCAAACCATTAGTTTAGATGTTATTTCCCATAAATGGCCTGGTAGGTTTTTTGGTAGGTACACTCAATAACTAAAACTCTATTTCCAAGTGTAAAGACAATTGTCTGTTGCGGTGAAATATTTTTTTTTAATACACCAGTTTAGACTGATGATATCAACATGCATTAATGCCATAAATAAACATAAAAATATTTGAAAAAATATTACACTTTTCTTAGTTCAACCCTTCAAACCCTCAGTGGTTCCAGATGAAAGCCAAGCTTGTTGTGCAGCTGAAATAACTAAATAGCTAAATCTATTTAATCTCAACTCTATCTGATGGTCTTCTTGATTAAAGTCATTTGCACCTATTGTCATGCCATGATTTGTGACAAGTCAAGATTTAACCCCTCCCCCCAAAAAAAACATAACTTGAAGCTTTAAAAAACATTCTCATAAAGTTTACTGTCTCCAATCTTACAGCTTTAACAAATTGCATTGCTTTAAAACAGTTTACTACAGTGAGATTCAAACATATCACTCTCGTGTTTAGCTGTTCTTAACTACATAAACTAATGCGACAATTGCAAGTATCTGAATCATCTGATAGCCCCAAGTTGAAGTGTGTTAGCGCCCGGGGAAACTTCTTGCCAAAATGCTTAGTTGAAGTGGCCCTAATATACCACTGTAGCCGATGGCACTGTCCCAATACAAGATGGGATGTAAACGGCATCTCTGATGCAGTAGCGTGTTTACAGCACATTGTCTCCCTACAGCCACAGCCTCTCACTTTAGGGAGAAAGGGCATGGGTTTGGGAGGAGGGACTCTGAGTACAGGATGAGATCTTAACTGTTTGTACCAAAAACTTTGACTAAATGCTGATGGAACGTTGTATTGTATTTCATTCAAAAGAACTGCCAGGAACAACTAAGTACTCACTGGATTGCTTTAAAGACACATCCATACTGTCTTTATGCTGTTGTAGTTAAAGAGGCCGGTCAAATTAAAGCAGCAGGCTTTAGTTTGAAAACCCATGATATATTATCTACACTGAGTGATCACTGGATCAGCAACACCTGCCAAGTATTTATATTCATTGTCCATTATATCAGCTTCACTGACCATACAGGAATACTTTGAAGAGCAGGGTGGGGAAAGAATATGAAGAGAAACAGATGGAATACCATATCTATAATTATAAAACTAAATGATTGGTACCCCACAGGACCACAACAGAGCAGATATGATTTGGGTGGCAGCAACACTGATGTGTTTGTGTGTGATGTACTGGTATCAGTGGTTCAGACAGCAGTGCTGCTGGAGTTTTTTATTTATTTATTATTATTATTATTTTTAAATGCCCTCAGTGTCACTGCTGGACTGAATAGTCTACAAACAAAAATATCCAGCCAAAAGTGTCCCGTGGGCAGTGCTGTGTCCACTGATGGACTAAAGGACAAAAACTGTGCAGCAACAGCAACTGTCTGACTTTACATCTACAAAGTGAACGAATGAAATCGTTGTGTAACAGAGTGGACAGAGATTGGAAACCTGTACAACACACACCACCACTACCAGGTAAATGTCACTGCAGCACTGGGAATGTCCCACCACCCAAATGATACCTAATCGTTGGTGGTCCTGGCCATTGAAGGGCACAGTGTAATGTGGATAAAGTATGCAGATAAACAGGTGGACTATCGTCTAATTGTAGAATTACAAAGTGCTCCTATGTGGTCAGTGGAGCTGATAAAAAAATGGACAATAAGTAGGAATGCACTGATCTGACTTTTTCAATTCTGATACGATTCACGAACTTAGCATATCGTCCGATTCCCGATACAACACAGTTGATGTATTAAAACGGCATACCTCATGTGGTAGAAATAAGGCATCAAGACTGAAACAATTTTACTAACAATGTTAAACAAAAAATAAATGAACACAGATGCACTGAATTGCTATACATTTGTCACTAAAATTATAGACAATTGTGCAGGAATTTGGCACGGTTCAAAGAAAAGGGATCCTACTCTTATTTTTAAATATTTAATGTAAATATTTATTTAAAATAAAATCTAGCAGCTGAACCTGATAATAAACAAATAATTGTTCACACTGGAAAAGCTCCTGTATGAGTGAGGCCATGTATGTTTGTAAACTTTTAATATAAGCACTTATAGCCAATCCTAAATGTGCAATATCCAACATTATAAATATTAATTTCTATGTAAAAACATAATAGAATAAAGGTGTTCTGAGCAGAGAAAGAGTCCACACACATGCTGTGTTTTTTAATTATCAGATCTTTATATTCAATCTAGGGAGGGCTGTGCATCCATTAGTCCCTACCCAGAAGAAACTTTGGTCCTCCATGTTTGTTTTTCCAGTGACTGTCAAAGATTTGTATATGGAAGAAAGTGGACTGCAGCACAAAACATTAAGGAGAAAGTGAATGTCCAAACATTAATAGAAAAAAAGTGGGGCCTTTCCCACTGCAAGGCCAAATTGTTTTGAGCATGAAGGGTAATCATTCCAGTGGCTTTTTCCATCTACACGCTGTTCAGCATGGTGCATTTCACTGCATGGGATCAGCTCAACATGGCTTGACTACCTTTTAGCTGGTTGCTTTTCCAATAGCACAGCTCTCTCTCGAAATGGAGCTGGTCGCAAAACCAGATCCAACAGGAACCATGGGCAATGAAAACCACAACTTAAGATGTAACATTAGGCATTATTTACTTGTTGAGTATTTGGGCATGTTTTTTGTTTTTCAGACTGAACACAGCTCCATATAAGAGTTTTCCCTTTTTTTTGGCTTTTGCAGGCGATGTTCGTCAGCCACTGTCCCAAGGAGCATTTGAATCTCTTCAAAACACCACAGAGTAATGTTATGGAGCCACATAAAACTCGAGCTGGAGCTCTGCATTACATGGTGATTGACAGATCTCTCTGGCCTATCAGTGCTCTGCAGGGTTTACACATCACATTTAGTACCTACTTGTCTACCCATACCAGGCACGAGCAGGGACAAAAAGTATCTGGTTCTAGGGACCAAGCCGAGCAGAATAGGTTTCATGCAGTGGAAAATGCCATTCACTAACCATACCCAGGGCCACAGAACAATTCTGTGGATTAACTTAAACGATTTAGGGATCCACTGATTGACTCCACATTTGCGCCATTTATGACAAGTTTCTGTCACTTTCCATGGATTCCTGTCTCTCTCTATTTTGTTCTGTGGAGGAAACATCCTGCAAGCACCCACAGGTAAGCCCATTTTGTGTGCAAAGCAGCACAGACTACACACAGCAAAAAGTATGCAAAAAAAATCTATTTATTTAGCATGTCAACCCTAAAATAAGCTCAGAAATGTGAGTTTTCCCCCTTTTACTCTGAGCTGATAAAAACAAGGCAGGAGGGGGAAGGCATGGCTGAATACGTGTTTGGATGTTAGATCCTGGTGCAAACTCTGATGAAAAAAGTTTACCTCTAAAAAGCCCTGACAATCTACAAATTTGATTAAAACAGAAAATAAAAGCTGATTAAATACATTTACTGCAGGACTATTTGAACGTCTGTACAGATATGCAAATATGGAGCACTGTCTCTGTCAAAATAATCTTGATATTCATCATGAAAATATGTATGAATCATACTTTTGCTATTATGCCCTGCTCTATCACTGTATTCTGTACAGTATAGTGTCAGATGACCACTTGTACACTTTTTTAACAACAGTTAATCATTTGTGAGGGTATCGTAATATTGAATATAGTTTAGTATATTACAATATATGCAAACAAGTAGGTGTTTTTACTCTGGTACCTCCCAACGTAGCAGAGAGCAGGAAGTGTGTTCCGTATTTTCGGATGATGTTCTCAGTGATGCTACTGAGGGTGGGACGCCGGCCCAGCTGCCTGATGGTCTGCATGAACTCTGGGTCGAGTGGGAAAGGAATGCCATTGTCTTCTCTTTCCAGAGCCAAACTGTTCACCTTCCAGCGTCCGAACTCTCTGAAATTTCACACACAAACATGCCCGATTAGGAGATGACCTTCAGTCCCATGAAAGGGAGTAAGAGTGAAACTCAAACATTTGACTGCTTGGAGTTTTCAGTGCCTAGATCCAGATTCTTTGTATAAAATGCATTTGTGAAATTGGTGCCTTTTCAGCAGCAAAAGAAAAAGCTCCAAAATGAGGGCCAGCAAAATCACAGCTTGCTTTCAAGGGGAAAGACACATACAGATAAGGCCCCCGGTGCAAAAATGTGATGGCTGCATGACCCAGGTCCCTGTAGTCTGAATTGTTATTTTTATATATTTATTTATTCATACATTTACACAAAAACACCATGTTTAAACTGTCTGGGAATTGCTCCAAGTCCCTGAAAAACCAGTAGTCCCCCCTACTGGTCTTACATAATGCCACAATCTGGGCGAGGGAATTTTTTAGTTCTGAAGTATGGTTGACTAAGCAATCATGAACCATGGTGAAGAGGGGGGGGTGGTGGTGGTTGGAGAAAAAAAAAAAACCCACACAATGTGTGACAACTCTCTTGTCCAAAGAATTCTAGCCAGGGTTCTGTATTCACTCTGCCCTTAAAATAACAGATGTTCAGCATGGCATATTGAACGCTACACCTTGACAATCAACTTGATTGGATAAAGAAAAAATTACAACACATACAGATTAACCAAATGATGAAAGACAATGTAAAAGCAAACAAATTAATTTAAGTATGCCCATTAAACAGGGTAATTCAGACAAAAAAAACAAACACACTCTGCTATACTTACATAAATTCTATGAAATGAATTAAGTGATTGATTATGGCTGTAGCAGTTGCCAACAGACTGACTGGTGGGAGTGGGGGGCGGTTGTGGTGGTTTGAGAGAGCACCAAGTCATGATCGACATTGTGTCAGAGTATCAGGATCTGATGGACAGTTATAGATGCAGCCAGAGGCTAATCCACCACTGGGCTCCTGGTGCAGCCTCACAGCAGGGGCAGACTTACTGAAGCACTACCTGCCATACCTCCCCACTGAGACCTATGAGTACAAGGAGTCAACAGTGACAACAAACTCCACTGAAACAATCAGGGGAGGCCAGGGGAAAACAACACTGTCATTCAGTGCCTGCCATTGAGACTTCTACATTGCAAGAATTCCTATAGGACTTATATAGATGTCTCCCCACATTCCAATTATTAAAGTTTCCAAAACTTTGGAAACCCAAAAGATATTTAATTCTGTTTGGAATATATATTAATCTAGTCACTGGTTTGGTTACACAATATGAGATGTACAATAAACCATGGTATTTTGTAAGATATAAAGATGCCTGTAACAATGGAGGGGATATTTCACCACCTCAAACAAAATCTTGTTGAATATGAAAAAAATCATATTGACTAATTGAACACTGAATAATATCTTTATTGTATTTTATTATTTACTTTGAAGGTTCACGTTTACTAAGCTACATGGGGATCATATATTAATTGTTCTTTGAATGTTTTGTAAAGCTGTTTTTTTTTCTGCTGCTTCTCTTGCCGACGCCATCCCTCATGTTGGTGCTGGTTTAGCTTTCTGAGCTTATTAGCGTGTAGTCTGGGAGATCTGTGAAGCATTTGGGACCTCCGAGTACCACAGGACACAGGAACCATATAGTTTTCAGACTTTTAGTATCGACTTGGCAACAAAGTATTGGATCTTGTGACATCTCTATTTTTCAATGTATTTTCAAAGAGAATATTATGCAAACTAGGTACTTATGTATTCCACAGGAGAGCTTTAGTTAGCAACTGCATATCTGGAAGGATAAGACTAAACCTGTTTAAAGAAGCAGTAACATTCCTGATGAACGGTTGTATGAAACATGTTTAGTGTAAGTGATAAGATGGCAAAGGACAAGGTCACAGAAGCCATTATTCAAGACATGATATATATTTCAGTTCACCTTGTAGCCTGATAACTGGCCACATACTGGGAATATTACATTAGGAATAACATATCTGAAATGTCACCTGGAAAAATGACTATATATTTTGTGGTCTCTGCAGTTAGATAAGCTAACATTCAGCAAGAAATGCCACAGGTTTAACAAGGTATGTGCTTTCCACTATGCTCACCTTAAAGCAAATAAAGCACTTATAAAGTATTACAGGAAATCTTTTAATCAATTAAGACTATGTATAACAAAAGGTTTACCAAATTACTTCTCTGCTGATCATTTTATAAATACATAATGTACCTTACTAAAATTATATTAAGCTGATAATGCAAATTCTTGAAAGGTAGTATCAGTGTTAGAGTACCATACCATCACAAAATCATGCTCAAAATCAGTTTTGAAATAATGTGGAAATATAAATGGACCTTGTGTTGTGCATACAATTGTCCAAATGTCTTTGTATTGTGATGCATTATGTTTTCCCTACACTAGAACTACAGGGCCTTGGCCAATCCCAGAAAGACATGAGCCTTGGCACTGTCCCACTTCTATCAAACTTGACTGGTGGCAGATTGCAGTCAGGCAGGTAATGTTCACCTGGTATATGCTGAGCCTAAACTCATCCAGCAGACCGCCAGATAGACAAGCTTGACTGATCTCTACATAGTCCAGTGGCAGCATACTTTACACTTTTACACAGACACTTGCCATTATACTTACTATAAGGCTTGAATGCAGCTGATTGGCCATGGAAATCCATGCCACGCAGCACCTGGCTCACAGTTTTTGTGCTGTTAATGCCAGAGGATGTCTGGAACTCTGCAGTTATTGTTAGAGATGCATGAATTCCGATACTGGTATTGGGAATTTGCCTGGTACCATGTTCATTTACAATAAGACTCTGACACCAACATCCAATACTTTGTACCTAGTGCTGTGCTAATGAGTAGACAGCTCAAAATGTCAGCGATCTGGAATTAATCCATGTATACTCATGCTATTATGGTAAATTAACGTAGGTGACCACATATATGTGAGAATGCAAGAAAGTCTATAATAGGTTTAATTCAAGTGCTTGTGTGAATGTATTAAATATATATATTAAATATGTTATAGTCTCCTGTTCACTGTTTTTGGAGTGTATTTTGTCTGGTATGGAACCTTTCCCTCTTGCGCAGGATGTGTGTGTTTGGGGGCCCTGTTTTGACTGTCCTCAAACAAGGTGGGTTTTTCTTCACTCAGTGTATTTTCCTCCTGGTTCAGCACTTGGAGTATTTATTTATTTATTTATTATTTTAAAATCTTAATCTATTTTTGTACTCTTCCTGCTTCTTTAAACCATTGGGGTGGTAATGCCCCAAGAATGACACAATATATAGGTTATGTCTGGATAAAAAATTTAATATCATATAGTATGTCTTTTGTCATAGTGTGACAAAATTTTATATTGTGATAAATAGTGAGATTAATAAATAAATACTTATTGTGATAACATTTCTGGCCATATTGGCAAGCTCTCTCTCTTACCCAGTATATTGTTCTTGATGATCAAGCATTTTCGGTCATCAACAACCAGGGATTTCTGCACTTGCTTGATGTGCTAGAGCCCAAATACAAAATTCCCAGCCGTTATCGTATAGCATAAACTGTTTTAGCAAAGATGCGCAACACTGTACAAATGCATATCCAGAGCTGGTTGCATCTCATGTTACTAATTTATAGATAGAAACTTCATTGATCTCAGAGGGAAATTCAAATTATTGGTGGTGAAGTGTGGGAAAATGCTAAATAAAAATGGACAGTTCCAGAAATAAATAAAGTTTTTAATTAAACATTTTTTTATTAATAGCCATGCTATTACACAATGCTTCTGATTGCTTAATTCCAAATATCGGTAAGCACAAAAATACACTTAAAAAAAATTAAATTTATGCATCCCTAGTTAGCATCAGCAAAGCACTAGTGATTTTTACATGTGGTGTGCCTCAGCACTCATCACCTTGTAACTTTGTGGTCTGCTACTTGCATTGAGTTCCTGTGGTTCCTAAATGCTTCCACTTTTAAATACCACCACTTAGTTGATTGTAAAATATCTAGGAGCGAAGAAAAACACTAAATAGGATGCCACAACTGCAACAAAACAAAGTACCACACTAATCTAATTTGTAATGGGTACACACTACAGACTTGCAAACAAGTGGGCACAGAGGTGAAAGACTACAAATTCACAAAATTCTCTTAATGGTACAGGTCTTTCTCTGGCTTCAGCTTCAGATGTTTCCCTATCCCTCATGGTATATCATTATAACAAAGACCTGTTCAGGAATATGACAGTAGTAAAATGCTTCATAAATCTATGTCATCATTTAACATTTATCTTTAGCTAAAACTCTAAATGTCAAAGCCTTAAATATAAAAATAACAAAAATAACAACAACAACAACAACAACAACAAAAACAACAATAATAATAATAATAATAATAATAATTACCATCATCATCATCAACAATCTGTTCAGATGCCATTGGCTGATGCCAATTGTCAAACATTGAGGGAAAAAAATGCTAGACATATCACTCAGCTGCTCCCGCAAAGCTACATAGAAACATATTCCAATCTGTAACAAAAACAATCACATAACATACAAACTAATAACGAATTTAATACTGAGCCACATTCCAAAAATTACAATTACAATAAGCAGAAGTCAAGCAATAATTGCAGGGTTTGTGTCAAAGCTGCATCATAAAATGTTGATCTGTAAGGACAGATCACATATTTGAATTATAATACATGAACTGGACCATCACAGATGGGGAAAAGAAAAACAAACAAACAAAAAAAAACCCTGCAGAGCACATTTATTTCATTACAGCTTAAGGGTACTCAAGTGACAGTTCTGCAATAATGACTGGATATTGTACAATTTTCTTCTGGAAGTAAGAGAAATGAGTAAGACCGGATATATGCACCACGTGCAAAGGAAAAATGGCAAAACATTCCTTCTTGGGTCACATTTCTCAATAAAAGATCTGGCAGAAAAAAAAAAAACGCAATGAATTATTCTGTCCTATCTGAAAACAAAGAGCTTGTGTTATTTTAGTGGTATTTTCAGGAGTGCTAAGATAATAATGCAATAAAGGGTAATGCCAACTATATTGATTTACTTGATTGTATCTGTGCTACACGCCAGTGATTCAAAATGCACAAGACAGCAGTGTGGCTGCACACAATAGTGATGTCAGTCCCTCTTACCCATCAAAGTGATGATACACATCAATTGTAGCTAAAAGCTCACTAAAATAATTATGCATAATGACAAAGGGTTACAAAAACAGATCTGCTAATCAGCATTTTAAAAAAAGCTATTGCCATTTTCCCAACTGAGCTTATCAGTTTTCATTTTTGTAACTAAATACATTTCATTCCTGATGCCATTAAGAAATGGTCATTATTAATGTTCTTCCATGGTTTGTTGGAAAAAAACTTAACCAAAAGGATTTTACTTAAATGTGGATTGACTAGTCAAACACACCCAGTATATATCTCTTAATGAATGATGCTGTTGACCAATGAGGCCTGAAATATGATGAGACTGCTATTTCTCACCTGTTACCAATACCATTTGCTAGTCAACCACACATCTATATTGATGCTGATATATAAAATGTTTCATATTTATCTAATACAATCTAATTATTCAGAGACTAAAAATTGTCTCCTGCGGCAGGAAAATAGATTTGACTGACACTTAAATGGACCAATCATGACGTGTAGGAGGTGGCAGACAGTCAATCAGAACACAACTGGCAGAATCCTGACAGTGAGGCCAACTTAACTCATTGAAAGTATAAGACTCTCCTTCAACTTGTGGTTAGAGCATTTGTGGCTGAGACTACTTTAAAGACTACTAGATAAATAAAACTTTGAATCTATCAGTAGAATGGATTTTTCATATTTTATATATATAAAAACATGCTTTAAACATGGAGCAAGTTAACGTTAGTCTCTGGCCATGTCCCAAACTGCATTCTGCTGCACTGAATAGTATGAATATATATATATATATATATATATATATATATATATATATATATATATATATATATATATATATACCACCCTTAGCAGTGCTTTCTGTAGTGTAGTATGTAAAATTCCATAGTGTGTTTTTTGGGACACAGCCTCACTCTAAAACGTTAATGTTAATCAAATGCTGTTCCACATCATAATAAATGCAGTATTTTACTGCCTTATCTACAGGAATCTGGTTATAGCTATCAAATAGTTTGGGTATGGAGTGGGCTTTGACTCATTAAATATGTCTACACCAATATTAAATCACTCCTACACCTTTGCACCTGCCTTTGCTAATTTTTGAACAGATTGAAAAGTGAGAAACTGAAGCAGTTTAATTAGTAGGCCAATTTTATGTATTTTTGAACATTGATGTTAATGTTTTATCTGGTGTTATAATGATAAACTACTGATTTATAAATTTGTTAATGTTACTTAAATAAATTAGAAAATTGTAAACTGCATGTGTATTTTATTACCATTTTCTGTGGAGATATGGGACAGTTGGAGCATAGAACTTCCACTTTGTCTTAGGTGGGGAATGATAGAAAAATTTGAGTACCACTGGTCTAGCCAGACTGAAGAGTCATGAGGATATTTTTCACGACTGTGAAATGCACTTTCTAAGAAGTGCTGCTGACCTGTGCTACTTTGTGGTTGCTTGAACACTACATGACTTTTTAGCCCGATTTTAAATATTTTCACCTTGAAATTGCATATCAGATCAGTCTCAGCATATCAAACATTTGATTTTTTTCGACCCAACTTTGGATGTAACCGCGTAGTGTACTGAACTGAACTAGTCCATCCAAAAGCCAATGAGAACAAAGCACAAAAAGAAAACAAAGGTGCCTGCAGAGGAGCTCTATCGTGGAGGACGGATTAAACGGTAAAACAATGAAAAACTACAATATATTACATAGTGCTGGTTGCACATGTCCCCAGATCAAGAATTATTTGTGGGAGAACATAGTGCACCACACAACACACTGTTACAGCCTTTATTCCAACTGTATTCAAATTTTACATTCCTCCTTAACTGACGCAAACACTGTGTACAGTGTGTAGAGACCATGCTGTTTTCTCATCCATGACCCAAAGACATTTTTACGTCCCCCCCCCTCGCTTTTTGTGGATCTACACAAATAACACAAACAATCACAGTAAATCGTACATCCATATTTATCTGTCTCCAAGGAAACATGTTTGGTTGGGGAGTTTGGGGTCGTGTAGTGTTATCCCCAGACGCGTAGTGTGTGACATTTTTCCAGTCTCCATAAAAATCAACAAAGAGTCGTGTAGTGTATAATACCCAGTCTGTTTATAATCTGCCCTAACTTAAATTGGAGCTGCATAGTCTGACATTTCTGGAGAGGTGTGCTAAAGATGACTCGGCTAAAGCTCAAGTGGTAATTATTATTGAGTGGTCACAGCTTTAAATTCTTTTTTAAAATAACTTAAAATAACCAGACTATGTATGTAGCACTCAACTAACCAAATGTGGCTAACTACTTTTCTGTATTTTATAAGTGAGTATACAGGTGCTGGCAAATATATACCTGTATAGTATCGAATATTGGCACAGAATTCCCATATTGGTCCATCCCTAATACAAATAATTTTAATTAAAACTTGAATCTCTATTTTAGTGGTTTAAAATTAAAATTATGAAGAACAAAATCACAAATGTTTTTTTTGGAAAATAAATATAACATATATAAATATAAGTTAAATGTCACCATTCATCCCTCAAAGTAAAACCATAGTCTTAATAAACTGAACAGAGAACAATCTAATGGCTGAAGAGCTAGGTGTTTTGTCCTTGAATGTGACACAAATGCAAGTACAAGAACACTCTAGGGATTTACATGTCTTAAAACATAAATAATGAGACAATTAACCAGGGCCCAACTCCACTACCCTCAATTCTGTGTCTCTCTGTACTCCTTTCCTCTTTGGCCTTGTAAATATTGTTCATTTTGTTTTACTTGTGTAGAGTACAGCAAAGGGCA
Organism: Hoplias malabaricus; assembly: GCF_029633855.1. Classification (NCBI taxonomy): domain Eukaryota; kingdom Metazoa; phylum Chordata; class Actinopteri; order Characiformes; family Erythrinidae; genus Hoplias; species Hoplias malabaricus. The sequence goes on along the minus strand of NC_089802.1, from coordinate 54,931,639 downwards.
GTTTTAAACATCATGAGACTGTCACATTGCAAGCATATAATACTTAGTGAACTGTAGTCAGAGCTAAGAATGCTCCATATATACTTATCCAATGCCTTAAAGAAGTGCCAAATACTGTATTTAGCATTAAAATGTGGGTGGGAACTAGCAAAGAAGCACAGGCTTTGTCATGCAGGTGTTTGGAAGGCATTTGGGAAGGTAGGGTCCAAAATACCCTGTTTATTAGATGTTCTTGAGAAGCTTGTGAGCTTCACATCATGTATTGTTTACATGTAGTTTTTATTTTATGCTATACTGTAATACAGGACATTTAGTGCAGAGCTAATAAATAATAATAAAAAAAAGTATCAGAATTATAGCTAAAAGGATTTGAATGATTGGTTTGTTGTTTGCAAAATTGGTATTGGTAAGTTATTCATTTTAACAGTTCAGCAGGATTTAGACAAATTCATAGTATGCATAATTTGTAGTATCAGTTTGTTCTTTGTTCATTTTATGTACAAATTATAGATGTTTTAAATCAAGTTTCCCCAAAAAAATGTTTTGTGTAAAACCATAGATGACTTTGACAAACATTCATACCACTGTATATCTTCACACTACTTGCCTGTACAGTGCCATCAACCAACACTGGGTTTTTAAGGTAGCACAAAGCTAACTGAGCTATAGTTTAGCACATCTTGAGTAGTCGTGAGTAGGGGATTTTTCAACAATTTAATTAAAAAAACAAACAAACAAACAAACAAACAAACAAAAACAGCTGTATCTTCACACTACTTACCTTTAAAACATTTCAAGTAAAAATACAAACCCACATGAAATAACATGACTTTGGCCAACCTTAGCTTAAGCTCTACTGTCGGCAACTGTGCTTAGAGTCATGGATTCTTAACATGGAAAAAAATTATCCTGCACAATTACATATCTCCATTTTTGTGGATTTTTAGTTAGCTACATTTAAACACAGCAGCTGTCCTCAAATTGTGAAAATTTCATGATGCATAGACCAACAGAAAAAAGCTCCAAAATTACTTAATCTTCACATTCACTTCTATTGAAAGGTAAGATTTTATTCTTCTCATGTAAAGGTACAATTCTGGAGATGCATGTCTTTAACATATATCGTTGCTGTCCAATTAAAATCTAGATATTGAAAGCTATTTGTAAAACATTGAAACTTATGAGACACGACTGAAAAGGCCAGGTTTATTATTGAAGAAAATGTGTACGGAAACTGCTTCTCGAATAAAGTCATGTAGGTAATTATACTAGAATTCAACCTTCAAGAAGGCATGCTCAAACAGCTTAAGATATCAGCTGCTGGGGTGGTGATGATGAGCTAAACATCTGTTTGGTACTCATTGTTATACACAGAAAGCTCAACTTCTAAATCTCAGTGCTTGTGCACTCTGAATTCATTTTTGAAGTCTTTGAAGTACACCATTCAGGGGCTATATGGAATGATATTTTTACCATTTCTTTCAAGTTTAAGAATGGGTAATTTTTCCCATGCCCCAATCTTTTTATACCATGCTATTGTTGTTTAAAGCACCATATTCCAAAGATGCTCAGGTTAGTTAAAGAGATGAATGTAATGTCTGAAAATGACATTGTGCCTTTGTTTTTACAGATGTTGTAGAAAAATGGTGTCAGGTGAAAGACCTTTCATACGTAAGAAGATCATTGAACCCGGAAAAACATATTTATTTTTAAAACATATCCACAGTCTGCCTGACAAGCCTAGAAGGGGATGGTAATATTCAGACAGTTAGACTGTTGTGGGGAAGTTTGCTAAAGCAAAGCCCTGCTCACTTGAAATCCGGTCTGTTCCTGACATGCTAATAGCAAAGCTCTCTAAGCGCTAGGTGACATCACTTGTCGGCTTAGACCGAGCTGTTCCAGATACAATGAAAATCAGCAGTAATTCTCTCACACAAACATTGTCTTGCTAATTCTCTGCACATAATCTGAGAGCAAGACTGCATACACACTTCAAGTCAGTGGGGTCTATAATAATTTGCATGCATGGAATGAAGGGAGCATACTTTAATGCATTCATTAAAAATAAACTGTATTTTCTACTATATTACTGTATTACATGCCAAACGTCTATCTTGTTTTATCAGGTTTAAAGCAGCAATTAAAAGTCATAACCAAACTCATAACCAAATGAGGAAGTTTCTTAACTGCCCACCACAAGGTTGATGCCAGAAACAATTGCTTAAAGTGTGTGTGTGTGTGTATTTATATATTTATATAAAACAATATAAATACATGCACACTAAGCAATTGTTTCTGGCATCAACATTGTGGAATTACTGAGCACTTAATAAACTTCCCCATTTGGTGTGTATATATATAAAGATTTTTTTTTTGCTATCTCCATGCTATTGGAGATTTACAGAACTAATCATTTTTGTAACTGCTGTACCAAATTCTCTTTGAATACATTTAGAAGTAATAAAAATGTAAGAATTATTAGAGTCATTCCAAATATTCTCTAATGGTCCATTTGTCAACACATGTTCACAAAGCCTAAAGCAAATTATGCTTTATGAATGACCAAAATGAAAAAGTTAAAATGGGTTAAAGCTGCTTCCCATTAGCGATTCAGGGAAACACAAGATGTGTGCTTTCAGACATTGCATGTTTCAGATCAACCCCATGGGAAACACTGCAACAATAAATCCTTTTTCTAGCAACACTGAAAAATGATAACTAGACAACAAAGACAATATTTTTTATTTAGAAATGTTCTGCCATTATACCAACTGCTAACTGTACAATCATACAAATATTTGATGGCTGTCTTAAATGGCATCACAATTTGTTTGCTCTGTACAAAGCACCAGAAATTAAGAGTGACTGTCTTTGCTTTAGAGTAAAAGACGTATATATAGCATAGGTTTTTATCACAGCCAAGACGACTAGATATAGCCCCTATCACTGCATATAATCTTTTTCAAAGCTTCTGCAAATGCGGGCACATGCAAACAAACACACACCTCTCATACATCAGCCTCCCTGCCCACCAGCAGGGGGAGATCCGGCATCTACAATTGCACTCCTCTTGACTCCTATTTTGTGCCACTGACAGAAAAAAGACCAGTGGATCATTCACAAATGAGCAGAGATACAGAGAAGAGGGAATCTGACTAACTCCAGTCTTGCCACCTCCGTCTGTGCCTGGCGGCATGGGTCTCCAGTCCTGCCAAACATGCATGTCAGTCAGCCTCATTTCAGCTGGCTTCCAGCCTCTTCACACTGCTGTTACTTCATATAATCCTCTGTGCTCAAACTCAGCTCAACTTCTGTCAACACCTCACCTGCTATGAGTTGCATGTAATCATCTGGTACGGTTTTATTCCACTCCACTAAACTCCAGCTTACTGGTTATCCAGGCAGATGCCCATTTTGGATCTGAACATGTTTTAGCATTGATATATTTGCGTCAATGATGGAAATTTAGCAATGAGCACTGACCCCATCTGCCCAAGACATTCTGCAATTTTCAATAGACTCACTGCTTCTCAAATAGGAAACCAGGTGTCCAGCAACTCACCTGTAAATTTTGTACTTTGTGTTGAAGCCCTGTTGGTAGCGCTCCACAAACTCTGCAAATTCCTGAGAGTGGTGAAAGGGCCCTTTGTCTGAAAGGAGCCACCCAAATGTACCAGCGGCATCACGGGAGCCTGCAGCAGAGGCTAGAACCCAGCAGTGAAGGCTTAGAACAATACACTCCCATGGACACATCAGATAGGCCAGTCTAAAAGCAATACACCAGCAGCTCATGCTTCACCCCACGACTCGACATTCTCTCAGGACTTTCCACACCTTCTGGAACTGAAAAAAGACAAAATCTGGGAGTCAGCTGGAGCCTGGAGTATAGAGATCATCTAATGTGTGAGTAACAAATGCAACCAAATGCAATTTGCAAAAACAGCTCAACTGGACCAAAATGTGCCACTCCTAAAAGAAAAGTGGTAATGTTAATTACAAGTTTATTTAAAGGAATATTTTAACTATTTTATCATCTTAAAAAAACTCTGAAAATTAGCTTATTAAAAATACTAATCATTTATTATTTTATTGTTCCTATGAAATAGTTCAAGTGGATGTTATTTTACTGTATTTTAGCACTTTACATTATAAAAACAAAAATAGAGTCCTCTGGAAAAAAAATAGACAAAATACTTAAGATTGAAAACAACAAATACATCAGCCAGTTCTGGGCTTATTTCCTATGAAATAAAGAAGCATGTCCACAGCCTACAAAGCTATCAAAACCAGTAAAGTGTTAAACCTCGTTCTTTACTAAGAAAATCAACTTTTCCACACAGAACTGCTAAAACTAAAGCCGTTTGTGTATGTGTGGGGTCTGCCTTCAGTTCACCTGACAGTTTAGAGAAGAGCGAAATAGGCGGGAGGAGAACTGCGCTCGAGCGGGAGGTGAAGCGGCGAGGAGCCCGTGAGCGAGCTCCAGTGTCATCCGTAGTAGCTTACAGTCCAGCGGCTAGAACGTTTCAAAGAGGGTTTAAAATGTATAGATTCTCTTCTTTCAGTTACGTGATCCGCGCCCCGTGTCCCGCGTCCAGGTGAGAGAGTTCTTCTGATGATGAAGTGGAAGTTCAGAGGAAATGAAGAACATTTAGACCGTAAGAGTTAGTGCTGTATAATTTGGTGTGTTTATCTGTAGTCATTTCTCACGTTGTCCGAGCTCCCGCGGGACGTTAATCTCCTGTGATACACTCCTTGAGAATGCGCGCTCCCGAGTGCGTGTCTGCTGCTCAAAACGCTGCTCCACGGCGACGTCAAAACGACCAATTTATTTCAGAGACAAGTCAACTCCGCTTCTCATTGGTCCCGACCACCCGTATTCCGACAAGACCGGCCACTCTGCATAGAGATTGGCTCCTAGTTCACACTCACGACCAGTGAGTAGAAACTGCCATCCACTCCCATGGCAGGCGAGGGGGCATTAACCAATCGTGACGCAGAAGACTTGCTGCCGGTGTCCAATCCCAGCGCAGTAAGCAGAGTTGATCGGAATAAGGTTGTGGAATAATAATTCTAATACAGCGTCCCTCGAAGGCATGCACAGAGAAAAGGCATGTACATCTGCCTGGGGAAAGGAAAACAAAAAACAGTAATGCTTTAATTTTACAGAAAAGACTAACTTTGCTGTTTAAAGGGCAATTCCAACGATTCAAATATACATTAGTGATACTAATTGATACCAAACATTAAATATATCTAAAGCTTCTTTAAAGTTACAGTTACCTCAAAATTAGTAGTGATTTGCTGTCTGATAGAAACATTTCAGATAAACCAAAAAAATATTTTTGAAAGCCAAATATTGCATGGAAGCATGCACAGTAAGACAAAATAGGCCCTGACTAAAACTACATTTTTATATTGACCACTGTTTTTTTAGTAGTTTGGTGATTGGACCCATGAGTCTCAGTAAAGCTGTGTGCATGCTACATGATTTTGAGCCAACTTTGGGGATTCATTATACTACAGCCCTCTAGATTGCAGAAACACGCTTATAACTCTCTTCAAAGTTAGGCCCTCTCCAACAAATTGGAGTTTAGATGAGCAGCCAATTAGAGTCAGATGCTCAGCCTCAAACTCTGCTATCACCATGTTAAATTCAGTTCCTGCGTATACTTTGGTTAAACAGCAAGGTTTTTGGGGCACTATTTGATACATATTTATAGTCAAAATTCAACGCTGTCAATGTATAGCTGGACACACGTGGTGGGTGAGCAGTTTAGCTGTTCTGAAAACTCTGAACTATTTTATATGTTTCTCTTCATTATAATATTTCAAATCAAACCACTATATCCAGCAGGTTTGAAAACTATGGGATTTCCATTTAAATTGATATAACTTAATAAACCAATTAAACCGACTCATGCCTTACACTAGCGTGGCTGTTACAATTTAACCATCAGTATTACTTTAACAGGCAAACACTAGACATGGACCTTAGAGCTAAATCTTTTTAGGAAAAGTAAACAAGTTTGGCTTTTTAAAAGCAAACATGTTTGAAAACTGTCAATGCAATGCAACAAACCTGACAGGGTCTTTTTCCAGACGGTGCAGAGTTAAGTCTTGAATATAATATAAACATGTAGCCAGAGCCATAACACCTTTGAAAATTACATTATTGGTGAATTATAATCAGACTGTAACAGTAATATGTAAAGCATGTTCAAAGGCTGAAAATCTATAAGGTTTATAACATCCATAGCAAATACTAGCAAAAACAATACTTTTAAATGATCAAAGAACAAACACATTGTCTAAGAGAAGGCACAGAGAAAATGTTTAGTTTGTTCTGTCTTCCTTTGATATCTCTTTCAACAACATGATCCATCAGCACAAATAGTATTTCTTTAGAAGTAGATCACCTAAGCCTGGTTTTATACCAGAAATCCAATTGAAAAGGCAGAACGACAGCTCTTCAAATATATGAATAATAGCAATGCAGTTAGGTTAGGAACAAGAATTAGTGGAAGTGTCACTGATTTTCAGCTGACTTTTGGGTTCAACTGCATGAAAGAAATTGGAGCAGGGTTGGGAAGGTGAGAGGATTCGTTTTTTAAATATCATCATGTTTTCAGTCACTGCTGCGGATGAAATCAAACTAGGGTCTGTGAAGCAGGGAGAATGTTCTAGTTTCTTGTAAATATAATACACCTTTTGAGATGACAAACTATACATATTTGCAGGTGATGAATTAAATAAAAAAAAAGCAAATCCATAATGAGATTTATACACATTCAGGAAGCAAACGAGCAAAATACAACAAAATTCAACATCATGAAATGAGTACACAACATCAAGGAGCATAGAAATGAAGGGGTTTAGTTTGTAATTTTGTTTTCATTAATGCTTGTGTTCACACAAAACACACATGCTTTTTTCCCTGCTATTGATAGAAATCTCATTTTTTTTCTCTGCAGTTTGCTCTCTTCTAGCTTCATGCCATGTTATCCCTGAATGGGTTCGTGTTTTTGCTAATGTTTTGGTTCTTTTAAAATGTTGTTCTCCTGCAGTGTTCCATGTTCACCACTATTGTTGGGTTATGAAACTTTTAATGTGCCCTTAATATTCCATTTAATGTTCCCATTCCCATAGCGTTCTTACTATGTTTACATCTTTGTTTGATTCAGTGGGACACCATACAACCCTTATATCACAAATCCTAACTTGTTTGTTTATTGTACAAATTACATTTATAGGTGCACAAGCAAACAGGAATAAATTTATAGATTTATTAAACTGTACATTTCCATCCATTCATTCTGTACCAGTTGTAAATTTGCTGTTAATAAAATAAACAAAAGGTAAAACATCATTAAAAACAGAATGGCATGATGTGCTATCATTTAAAGCCTGGATTTAATTGAAAACAGTAAAAAGTCAAATGTAAAAACAGAGAAATTTTTACTGGTGTTTTGCCCATCATTTGATTCAAGCAGCATATTTCTAGATATTTGGGAAAGGAGTTATTTTTTTAACCAGTGTTACATCACCTCTTAACAGAACTGAGACCACCAACTGCTGAAAGACCAAGTTCTAGAAGTGGAATGTTTTCCCATTCATGCATGATATAGGATATCATTTGTTTCAGATTTCAGTTTCTGCAGCATGAAATGTGTTCAGAGAATGGTTTTCAGAAGTGTTCCAGCTGTACTTATGAAAGATTAAATCATATTTGAGATGCTTGTTTATACTCAATCATGTTACTGACCTGTTGCTATTGACTCATGCCATTGACTGAAGCATGTGTGTCAGTAAAGTATCTTTCCAAAAGCTTGAGCAGCTAATGCTCTCTCGTTTAGTGTTACACTGAGTAATGCATTTATAATGCAAATATTTAAAAGAAAATCAGCCATGCAACAGACAAGGTAATCATGGTTCATAGCTGTGTGTTTTGGTTATAGCCGCTAACATAGGGTAACCTATAACCTACCAAAAATACATATTACAACACTAATGCAGTCCAATATTCCCTGCCCACAGGAAATAATGGTAAGAGCATGTAACAACCTAAATTCTCATGAGAATGTTCATTTTAAAGACTTTTTTTATTTCTGTAATTACACAATTTTATCAAACTTTGTGTACCCCACCTGTAAGAGGAAGAAATATGGATGCTGATATGGCAAATGATGCCAAACTAAAATCTAAGCCTAAAATCTTAATTTTATGTTCACATTTATGAGCAAATAACAATAAAATACTCATTCATTCATTCATTCATTCATTCATTCATTATCTGTAACCGCTTATCCAGTTCAGGGTCGCGGTGGTTCCAGAGCCTACCTGGAATCATTAGGCACAAGGCGGGAATACAACCTGGAGGGGGCACCAGTCCTTCACAGGGCAACACAGACACACACACACATTCACTCACACCTATGGACACTTTTGAGTCGCCAACCCACCTACCAACGTGTGTTTTTGGGAGGAAACCGGAGCACCCGGAGGAAACCCACGCGGACACGGGGAGAACACACCAACTCCTCACAGACAGTCACTCGGAGCGGGAATCGAACGCACATCCTCCAGGCCCCTGGAGCTGTGTGACTGCGACACTACCTGCTGCGCCACCGTGCCGCCCCACAATAAAATACTACTTTATTAATTTGTTTTTAACTTGTTCTTCATTTCCTATCAAGGTTAAAGTGATCTATTAAGTGTTTAACAGGGTCTTTGCTAGATGCAGTTTTGCACCTACAACTGATTCACAAGCAGAGGAGTACAGTTGTGCCTCTGTAAATTCTGAAGTACACAGAACTGGTACAAGTTTTGTATTTTTTGCACTAACATCAATTTACGAAACTAAACTACATCTGTCTGAACATTTACTCTGTTAAAACTAGGGTTTAAAGGATGACCACATTGAATTCTGTTTATGTGCCTTTTGCACAGCATCACTTTTTGGAAACAAGGTTATAAGTGCTGAATTAACATGTACTCAATACAAAATTAACTCAACAGCCCAGAGTTTCTTGGAGGTTTTTTATAAGACCTCTCCACAAGAATTATGTGAAGATAAAATAACGATGGAGCTGGAGTTTGAAAGAGTGAGATCACCAGTCACAAGTACTTACCCATGTGCCGACGGCATGCCGTTATGAGAGGTAAATATTCACTTAAAATGCAGACGGCTCCACAATGAATGCAAGTGATGTCTTTGTGAGGCACAATCTGTGAGAGAGCAAAGATAATATTTTAATTAGCCAGAACCTTGACAGCTTTGTCTATGTTTGTGTGTGTTCTTTCCTTTCTCTCATCTCTATGCAGTCAGACCATATCAGGTTGCATGCATTAAGCTTGGCTTGTGCTCACCTTCTCCCTCCCTCTAGTTTTCTTTTCTTCTCTGATTAACAGTGTGCTTCCCAAAAATAGACCAGGCTGTGAAAATGTGAAAACACTCTTTGGAGATCATGTGGAAATTTACAAAGGTAGAGGAAAAATAGAAAAGCTGTCCACTGGCCACTCTCAAATTTTCTCAATTTAGAGTGTGAATAATATGTATCTGGGAAACTCACCAGTGTAAAAAAATGTTATTTGCCATCCGCAGAGCATTCATCATATGCTCACCAATTATTTGCTGGATTATTAATGGCTATTGATGACTAGTAGGGTGACAGGCGCTTGCCCTGGTGCATATAACTTTGTGTTGGCTGTGTCAATCATCTGAACAAGGCCAAGTCAGTCTCTCCAAGTCAATTTCTCTGACATGTGCATTGTTTTGCTGCAGGAATTGCCACCTTACAGCTGGTTTATAAAACATTTCCTGCTACTCAGACCCTTGCAGTACAAGTAAAAGGACATGGTTTGTAGCACTGTGTTAAAATACAATGTTTCAGTACAAGGGTCAGATACATGCTTTATAAGGCTTATAACGACTTGTTATTTCACAAATGTTTGTAAAAAAGCCTACCTAGAGTCTGACTGACAGAGGGAGTCGGTGTAATTTAACCAAACTGTAATATGCATATTTATATTTCTGTGTTATAGCAGGACCGTACATAAATATTTGGTCAGGCAGGAATGGTGCCATAAACACTGCATGTTGTAGCAGGAATACTTTTCATATTCATGTATGCAGTTTTTATTTAAATTATCTTCAGTATGTGGGACTAAGATCTGTTATACTTCGTAACTACAGCTGGAGAAGGGAAACCCCAGGATACAAAATGCACATGATTCATTAAGAAAAAAACATTATGCAAATTTAACAGAGTTAAAAATTATAGAATGCTAAGATAACAACTATGAAGTCAATTAATATGCCTGATATTCAGGATAAAAGCTGGAGGCAGCAAATCCATAACTTTGTGTGAGTCTATAATCACAGTATCCTTAAACAGTATATTTACAGCATTAGATAGATGCTAATATCAGTGTGACTTTGTCTACACCATAACTGTTACAAATATGAATCCAAAATAACAGATTTTTTTTCTTTTCTACATCTTGGGAGATATACCTTTCTTGTTTTTCTGTTCATGTTGGTATTTGTTGCCTGTGTGTCGCATTTTGCTTTTGCGTTCCTGACAGGTGCTCTGGGTTTCCAGATGGATGCTGCGGTCTTCTTACTGGTGCATCCTGATTCTACCTGTGACATCTGGCTATGCATGTCCTATGATTGGCTGACACCTACCCATTCATGCTGATTTTTACCTTTAAATTTGCATGGAGTGTGTTGTTGTAGGAGTGGATGCCAGTTATTTTGTATTCCTATAATTGTTATGATTTTTCTTCTGCTTTTGCGAGCGAGTGAAATATGTTTGTTGTTAGTATAAGAGAACTGACTGTATATATTTTTGTTATTGTTGTTTTGGTAATGCTTATGCTAAAGTCTTAATCTATTGCCACCACACAAGGACTAGATTAAAGCTTATCTTGAAAGTTGAGATGAGTCTTCAATCTGTGCTTGAATACAGCAAGGAACTCAGCTGTTCAGGCAGCCAGTGAAAATTTCTGTACTGGCTCCCAGTTGAAGAACCTTGACGCTTGTATTCCATGGGGCTTGAAGGAAGGTGGTTCAAAATGTTATTCGTGAAGGGCTCAAAATAAAGATCTGTTTTTGACCAGTGCCATCAAGCACAGAAGAGCTGGTCCTCCATTTTTGGCTTTGTAGGTGAGCCTCAGTTTAAAATCTGATATGAGCAGCCACAGGAATTCTAGGATGAAAAAGTATCAGAGGACTTACATGAGTAAAATTCATAAGATGAGTCATGTTACTTCATACTGGATCAGTTTCAGGGGTCTTCTTGCCCGCAGAGGAAGACCAGCAAGAAGCGAGATGATATAATCAAGCCTTGATATGACGAGATGTAACAAGTACCTGGCTGGCCTCTACAGAAAAAGGGTCAAATCCTTTGTAAATTGTAGGGCAGAAACCTGCATGAATAAGTCAGATTTGAAACACAAAGACTGAAAACTGTCTGAAGCTGCACGGAGCCTTGTTGTGACTTAAGGTGAAAAGAGTGACCATGGAAATCTCACAGGAGATTAAAAGAGCATGCTGTAGTTCCTTGCTGGATTTCAGGTTCAGATGGGATGCTGTCCATGAAATGTCAGCCAGGCACACAGTTGTGGCATGACATCTGAGTGTCAGAGTGTAAGAAAAGGATAAAGTATGGGTCATCAGCATGATACTGGAAAAAACCAAGAGAGATATTACATCAAACAGGTGTAAAAAGAACAGAGGACCTAGCACCAAGCCCTGTGGGACAGCTATGGAGAAACTACACTGAGCAGAAGTGCATTCTCTTCATGCTACCTATGACTTTAACCTTTGAGTCTCTGGCATGAAAGTGGTTTGAGAGAATGGATTTTTATTACAGAGGACTGCAGAGGGATTCAGAAGAAAAAGGACTGATGGCAAATTTGCTGATCTTGTTGCATGGAGCATCTTTGTCACTACCAGGGCAGTTTGTGTAATTTTCCATTTTAAAATCAGACTTGTTGGGATGCAGGTTGGTTGTTCTAGGTCAGGGGTCGGCTCTTTGATCCCTCTGACGCGGCTCAGCTTTTGAAAATAATTACTGAGTATTTAATTAAAATATATTTTATTTTAGTTCATTCATTTTCAAAATGTAATTCTATGAAGGTTATGGCGATCTTGTAACATCTAAAATATTTTAATATTTAAAATATTTTGTCGCTCTTAATACACGTCACAACTTCCAACGTACGACACCCGCCAGTGTGCGGTTTCTTGAACTTTTTGACAGCGGACTGCAAGGCACCAGTAAAAGGATGACGGCAAGCAGAGAGAGGACAGTGTTTTTGTTTGCTGCCAGTGGATAATTTAAGTTCAGCGTTTTTTCCCCATTACTACAAGGACTCAAATACACATTAATTATTTTACTTAACCGTCAACCCAACGTCTTTTTTCCAGAGTTAAAAATGTTTTGTTGCATGCAGAAATGTTATTTCATTTTCCCTGCAGTCGTTCATTGATTTCATAAATGTAACACAGTATAGTTTGTTTATACATAGCACAAAGGCAAAAAAAAAAACCTGTTATGCGCAGTGTTATTTCATTTAGAATTTCAAAAGGGTTTTGTGGCTCCCAGTGTTTTCTTTACTGTGTGAAACGGGTCCAAATGGCTCTTTGAGTGGTAAAGGTTGCCGACCCCTGTTCTAGGTGAAACAGGTAAGTGCAAATAGATTTATTGCTTTTAGGAGAAAGTGATTTATGCTGAGCTGTATTCACAGTAAAGGACCAGGAAGTTATGTCAGTGATGTTGGGATGTACAGGGTGGGCCATTTATAGATACACCTTAATAAAATGTGAATGGTTGGTGATATTAACTTCTTGTTTGTGGCACATTAGTATATGGGAGGGGGTAAATTTTCAAGATGGGTGGTGACCATGGTGGCCATTTTGATGTCTGGCAATTTTGGAACCCACTTTTGTTTTTGCAATGGGAAGAGGGTTATGTGGCACAACACGCTTATTGTGAATTTCACAAGAAAAAAATGTTGTGCCTGGTTTTAACGTAACTTTATTCTTTCATGAGTTATTTACAAGTTTCTGACCACTTATAAAATGCGTTCAAAGTGCTGCCCATTGTGTTGATTGCCAATGCAACCCTCTGCTCCCACTCTTCACACACTGATAGCAACACCACAGAAGAAATGCTAGCACAGGCTTCCAGTATCCATAGTTTTAGGTGCTGCACATATTGATGGTATGGTGTGGTATATGGGGTACAAAGATAGTGGGGCCATTCTTCATCAATGGAAACCTCAAGGCCACTGGATATGCAACATTGCTACATGATGATGTGTTTTCCTCTTTATGCACGGAAGCTGGCAGGTTCCAGAGTTTTTCCAGAAAAATGGTGCACTACCACATTATGGGTGTCAGGTCCAAGCATTCCTATAGAACCTGATATCGTGGCCTATGCTACTAAAAGACCACACCAGCTAAAACGTATATTTAACTACGTTTAACTTGATATGCGCCCCCTAGCCTCTAAGGCCGCTTAGAAAACGGCATGCTGAACCAAAGCGTTCAAGTAGAAAATTATTTAACTTTTTTTAGTGGAAAAATGTGTAGGGTGGCACATTGGCCCAGCAGGTTAATGTCGCAGTCACACAGCTCCAGGGACCTGGAGGTTGTGGGTTCGATTCCCGCTCCGGGTGACTGTCTGTGAGGAGTTGCGCCCAATGATTCCAGGTAGGCTCTGGACCCACCGCGACCCTGAATTCGATAAGCGGTTACTGATAATGAATGAATGAATATATATATATATATATATATATATTTTCACTCGGCAGGTTGCAGCTGCTCTTACTCGCGCGCGAAACTAAACTACATTTCCCACAATGCCGGATTGTAGTTTAGTTTCGCGCACGAGTAAGAGCAGCTGCAACCTGCCGAGTGAATATATATATATCTGTCTGTGTAGGATATTTTATTTTGCTTGACAGCAAGACCTCCCTCTAGATTTATATATATATATATATATATATATATATATATATATATATATATATATATATATGTGTGTGTGTGTGTGTGTGTGTGTGTGTGTGTGTGTGTGCTTTTGTATACTGCATTTATTTGTGTTTAAATACACGTGGCATATCAGTTGATTGCAAAAATTTTCTAAAAACATTTTTCCACTAAAAAAAGTTAAATAATCTTCTTCTACTTGAATGCTTTGGTTCAGCATGCTGTTTTCCAAGCGGCCTTAGAGGCTAGGGGGCACATATCAAGTTAAACGTAGTTAAATGTACGTTTTAGCTGGTGTGGTCTTTTAGTAGCATAGGTACGTTTCAGCCATGATATCAGGTTGTTCCTATATTATATTGGTCATTGTGGGACAGTTGAATGGCCCTCAAGGTCTCCTGATCTGACCCCCTTAGACTTTTATCTTTGGGGTCATCAGAAGGCAATTGTCTATGCTGTGAAGATACAAGATGTGCAGCACCTGAAACTATGGATGCTGGAAGCCTGTGCTAGCATTTCTCCTGCAATGTTGCTATCAGTGTGTGAAGAGTGGGAGAATAGGGTTGCATTGACAATCCAACACAATGGGCTGTACTTTAAACACATTTTATAAGTGGTCAGAAACTTGTAAATAACTCATGAAAGAATAAAATTACGTTAAAACCATTGTTTTTCTTGTGAAATTCCCAATAAGTTTGATATGTCACATGACCCTCTTCCCATTGACAAAACAAAAGTTGGATCAAAAATGGCCGACTTCAAATGGCCACCATGGTCACCACCCATCTTGAAAATTTCCCCCCTGCCCATATACTAATGTGCCACAGACAGGAAGAAGTATCCTGTAATATCACCAATCATTCCCATTTTATTAAGGTGTATCCATATAAATGGCTCACCCTGTACTGTTCTCTTTCCATAATATTACCAGTGGGTATATACCACCTGTAGATGTGTCTAGACTATCTAGTACTGCCAACTAGACTGAACCTCAGAACAATTATTGATATTTGATGTTATTTCTGTGATAATGTCTAGCTTTTGGTTTTTCATTTTTACAGCAGAGACACTAAAATCTTAAAGGTACCACAGAGACATCACATTTTATTGAACTATTTCACATAGGTGTTTCAGCTCCCATGAAAACATTAACTACTCCTACTTTAGGGAGCTCACCTTTTCTCATATGATCCCCTGCATTAGAAAAGGAAAAGATCTCTGCTCTTACTTCCTCAAGGACTGTGGCTAGTTAGTTTCTGGACTGATTTTACTGACCCCCAAACTAGGTCCAACAATGGAACTGATGTACACTAGCTGTAAATATATAGCAAATGTTAAAAATAACTATACTGTATTAACAGTACTCTACCTGTTGCGCAGCTACCAGTAAGATACAAAAAATTTTGCAGGATATTGTAAAGTGCCTTGCTTGCTTTCCTCAGATGATAGGGGAGTGGAAAGACATTGCACATCACGTCCATTTAATTAGTTTTTGATCATGAAATTACCCAAGTAAATTGCCTGAGTAACTGTAGCTGAATAATTATTGGGCACATACATTATTCTAGTGCAGTTATGCATAACATTGTGAAAATGCCTGCATGGTGCTCTGGGTGATAAATCAGATCAACAAAAGAGAAAGGATCTGCACTTATAACTTCATTTTTCTTGAAATTTCACAGGCCTATTATTTAATAATGAATTTGGTCATAGTTTGGTCAGTAAATTTCACTGCACAAAAGCCAACGTAAGAAGTTTTAACAGACTTATACAAAACTTATAGAGACTTCAGTTACTGTAGTGTGATGTTCATGGGATCCCAATTCAGCTCCCATGTCGTAGTAAATACATGCATCTTTGGAAACTTTGAAATTTGAATGTTATCTGTACTTCAACAAATTCGCTACAGCAGTGTCTGGAGTGGGTTGCAGCTAAAGAGAATGACAGACAGCAGTGCTCTAATGTTGCATTAGCAGAGCCGGCAGTGATGGAGCACGGTCTCAAGAGCCTCACCTCTGCAGGCACTGCAAGAAGCAATTTGACAGTAAGACTGGGCCACTGAGACAGGCTGTGGCTCACCTGCATTATCAGGAGCTTCCTACTCACTGCACTGTTGGATACCAGCTTCTCCATTTTACTGATGTGGCCAGGAACAGTGCCTGGTATGGCAGGATACATGCCAGAGGGGTGGGAGCCAACCAATGTGCAGCTGGAAAAGTATCCCTAGGGACAAAGAGCGAAGCTGTACAGTCAAACACATTCAAAAGGCCACATTCTCCAGCCTTGCCCTACATGGACTGAATATCTGGATTCATGTTCCTTTTTGAACTTTGACATTTTTCTCAAAAGTTTAGCAAGTCATGAACTCTTCTTTGCTCACAAAGCCTGTGGTTTTGGGTGGAGGCATCAAATTTAAAATTTATTGAGAGTTTCACATTATACAACCAAGTGAGTCAATGAAAACACTGGAAATCTGGTACATTTGTCTGTTAAAATGAGCATTATGAATTATTTACTGTTCTAAATAACAAAGTGACCGGGGTGTGTCACTGTCTTTCAAAGCTAAATTCAGCCTAGGCTAGTCATCTATTTAAAGTTAATCAAATAAGAAGCTGGTGAATAACACCAATATTACCCTTGTAAATTGACATGTAAATTGGAACTTAATGTGTGAATACAAAAATAAGAAGCAAACATTTGACTCCTAAAATGATATTTAATGTAGAATGGAAAAATCAATAAGGGGGAAAAAAAAATACATCCATCTGTAAGGACACATTTAAGGTGGTTATGGAAGGCCAACTATGAAGCTGTAAACTGGAAAAACTGTGCTGGCTAGGCCATTTTTTGTCTTTTGCTGGCATTTACAGATGTTTTAGCACAACGATGTACACTTTTCTGTGGAAAAGGATTCTGGCACATTTTAGGTCCAAAATATTTATCTTGTCCTCATTTGTGTACAGTTTGGGTGGGTGTTTTGTCTAGGAGTGGGGGTGGATACAACATATGGGCAAACAGAAGGCAACATTTTTCCCTTTTGTTTAGTTTCCTTGACAAACTGAATGCTCAGCCCTAGACGCACCCCTGCATTTGTCATTTGAAGTAGAAATTAAAGGAAGGGTGATCTCTGACAAACATATGGAAATCATTCTGTACATTAACAATGAAGAAGTTTAAACAAATACTAGCTAAAATGGATCAAGATACAGTAAACTAGTGTGTTTAGGTGTGTTTGGACAGAGGATATAGGTGGATTGAAGAGTGTTGGTGACAATGGAAAAGACTGACCTGTTGTCATTAGTTGCCCTTCATGGCCTTGTCATTAACTGTGGATCTGAAGATGTCAGCAGTAGAAAGGCCTCCCCTAGTAAATTGGTGACAAGTACTGAAAGTTTACATAGAAACATGTTACTCATTTTGAACTAGAGACGCATGAATACCAATACTAGTATTAGGTATTTGCCCGATACTGTGTTCATTTACTCGTACTCGCAAACAAGTCTCCAATACCAAAATCTAATACCTTGAGCCTAGTGCACGTTGCTGCGCTAATGAGCAGACGACTAAAAATGTCTAGAAATGTGCAATCTAGAAATATTTCACAATCAGTAATGGCAACCCGAGTGGACTGCAGGGAGAACCTGAGAACAATGAGTATGCCACACTGTTTTGACTGTCCTCAAACAAGCTGGATTTTTCTTCACTCAAAATGCATTTTCCTTCCGGTAAATGTTTTCTCGTTTGTGAAAGCACTGTTGCCTGACGTGGTTTTTCCTCAGACTAAATTTTCTCCACTCGTGATCCACTCGATCCAATGCCATAGATCAGGCTGCTGCTCTTAAATAAACACAGCCTATAAACAAACACTCAAATGCAGAACTTCCCAGCCATTTCCTGCAACACTGCAAATGCATATCAAGAGCTTGCTGCATCTCATGTTACTAACTTGTAGACAGATAGATACTTTATTGATCCCAGAGGGAATGTTTTTTTTTTTCCCGAATGCCCCGATATCTGATAATCCTGCAGGTTTTGCCTTGGATTTTCATAGATTTTGGCATGTGGTATCAGCCCAATTTATATCTAATCCAGAACTCTGAAAAACAAATTTACAGGCATTGGTTCTATAAAGCAATACTACAGAATAACTACTTTTAACACCCTAAGAAAATGAAATTCAATTTGGTTTCAAAATCTGAGCAGCTAAAGTTCTACACCAAGTACTAATTTGCGTTTTAGAAATATATTTATATATACTGCTGGATAAACTGGTCTATTTTAGGCCCAAAAGACAACATCAATTTGAATATTTCTGCCTCAGAACATCAAAGTGAAGAAGGCAGAATCCAACATCTTGTGACACAAAAATAACCCTTCCAAACAAAGCTCTAAAGGCTTCCACGGAGTCTCAGAAAACTCTGCCAAAATGCAAACACATTATCCTCCAGGGGGTTGAGACAATGTCAGTGAGTCAGATGTGGAACCAACAGTTTAACACTGAACTGTTATGAAAGTGAATTCTTTATCAAATCCAAACCTGACTAAGGTTCCTCAATCTTTAGGAGGATATGAACTCAGGTTCAGGTCATTTAAAAAAGAAAAAGTGGAATCCAAGACCACAAAATAAACAAGTTTATAATAGTTTTATTAAGGTCCCAGTGCAGACCAAAATGGCATTAAAGATACTGCTAATAGTTGAAATGACCTATACATGCTTAATTTAAAGCCTTCATAGTCACAGACCCAAAAATCCAGCCACAAAATGAAACAAAATAATTTTCATGGTGAAAAAGCATGTGAGGCCAAAGAAAAATACTTTTTTCAGTTATTGCAGCTAAAGGTTGAATAGCCAGTTACTGTGCAAAAGTAGCAGGTCCTTTGTTTCACTTGTGGACTCTGTTTCATTGTCTGTGACACCAAGTCAAACATCTGAGGCATTTAGATCTAGCACAGCTTAACTGTTACACTACTGTGGATGATCACAGAATAAGAAAAATACTCACCTCCATCAGATATTACCCAACCATCTACATGACTGTCCTGATATGTCTGGAAATGTAATAAATGAGGGAGGGGGGGGGGGGTATATAAATGCAGCACAGTTCAGTAGTTGTAAAAATAACAACAGTGTTATATATTTCTTGCAGTGTGAGATTTTCTATTAATTGTAAATTGAATTCCATTTGAAAACCTTCTTCACATTACAGCCACAGACCAAGACATCAAATATTAAACTTGTATTTTATGATTGTGTCCCATATGCTGTAAATATTTACCATTAAACAATAAGTTTTGAAACATTCAGCAGACAGATTAACTATAGTTCCTGACTAATTCTGGTGTTAATGGTTCTCCATTAAAAATATCATCTTATGTTTTAGTGGGCTTCATTTATGGCTGGGAAATTGCCCTAGAGATATTAATCTCCACTGCTATATGGATCCTGTTGGAGAATACATATTACAGGCAACTGAGTTGATAAAATCCATTTTGGCACAAAAGCCTCCAATATACAGTTAATGTCCCATATGTGCTACTGATAATGTAAACAAGTTAGGTCAGTGATGCATTGTAACACATGGGTCAGGATGCTGTTGTCTGCAGCTTTGGCAGAGGGGTATTTATTTACAATGTGCCACTTGCTGCCCGTTTTTGCCAGTTCATAGTTTTTTAGCATCCTAATGAGTACTCAAGTGAAATGTTTAATGTTTACCTCATGGAAACCGTCTACATAATTGTGTCACTTTAATGATCTGTCTCAGCTTTTATTGCAGCAAATGTTGCCATTCAGATAAGGCGCAATTAGTCTGCTGAAGCACATTATGTCACCATGGCAAATGTAGTGACAATGGCTGGAACAAATATTGCTTTAGACAACAACAGCACAAAAGTTGAGGCTGCTGATTAGAACTGAGCCTTTGTCTAATATAGCCATCATTGGCAAGTGGAGTCTTACAGGACCTATTCCATTTAGTGCAGGGTGGCACAGTAAATTAACCAAATCCCAGAGCTCAAGTGTAGGATAATGATTTCCCTAATAACAGTTTAATTCAATTTTAGAATATATTGACACCCTTCAGTGGCTTTCTAGCACCTCATCTCTCTAGCGCACTCTCTTTCACACTCTTCCCATCTCAGTCTTGCTCTCCCCTTCACTCAGTCTCACTCACATTCTATATCTGTTTCTCTCACTCCTGAATCATTTTGTCCCTTTCCCTCACTCTCCCTGAGTCTCTCTTGCTCTGTCTGTCGCGCCGCCTCTTGTGCTCTCCATCACTCTCTCAGGAACTAAATCAAAAGGGTAAGCGTGAGTGAGTGATGTACAAAGAGGGGTGGAGTGGGACCATGTACTTTGGCTTGACTTTGTTTACATGGGCTTTGTTTTACTTCAGGATCAGAACTTCTGGCCTTATTATACTAACCTTCAACCTTTCTCAGCTTTCTTTTTACACATTTATATGCATGTGTGCACATGTTGCTTTATAGATAAAAAGAGCCTGCAATAAACCAGAGCCAAACAAAAGAATCAGCAGACTTACCTACAGAGAAAGCAGTAGTCATCGTTGGGATAACAAGCAATGTGTTTCTTTCACCTCATGTATTGTGGGAAGGAATTAGCATAGCATTGGACTGAGGGAGTGATTTCTGAAAGGGAGGAGAGCTCTGTGGTGGGAGGGAGAGAAAGAGGGAGCGAGGCAGTGGGGCAACAGTTCAGGACTCTGAGCTGGAACAGGTGCAAAGGCACAGCACAAAGACGACAAACAGAAGAGTCAGTGTTCCTCTGACGGAGGAGTGAAATATTTAGGGGACTTTGAAAGACTGAGGGTTCTTAGGCTCTCCCTGACATCACTGGCCATGAAAAAACGAGAAAAAAAAAAAAAAAAAACACAACCCAAAACCAGTACTGCTAAAAGGGGTGAATGAGGGTTTGTGAGTCCCACCCGAGGGCCTCAGTTCACAACATCACAAACACGCAGCCCAACATTTACTGCCTGCCTCAACTAATCTGTCATGTAGTGCTGCATAAAACATAATGCTGTTGCTTTGGTCTATGAGCGTGTTTGTTTCTGCCATTTGAAGACACCAGCTGCTTTTAACATTGTGTTAACAGTTCATGATACAAAACTCAATGATGTCACATCAACATATATTTCAGTTAAGATTCTTTCAATTATTTATATCTACATTATGGAAAGTTCATATAAGAATAGGATATTTTAACCTTTCAATGTAATAAATTATTAATGGCACTAATTAAAGTGTTGTCCTAGTTTAAATAATCCATGCAGTCTGCAGCCCAGCTGCTTGCACAAATTCTGATAGAAGCTGTGACTGTAATTCTCAAAAGGGGGGGGGGGGGGTGGAATGGCATTGGCAGATTAATACTAAATCATTGAGTAGTAGAGCAACAAAAGGAACTTATTAAAAAACTACAGTTCTATGGCTGCAGTAAGAATCCACAGCCACAGTGTTTTAGGGACATCAGTTATACTACGCACACATTAAAACTTGCAGTCACTATGGAAAATTGTTGACAAGAAATGCTAATGTTTGTTATATCATTTCTAGCTGCTATTTAGGGGGGGTTTGGCTACAGTGAATTTGGAGAAACATAAAAAAAAATCAATCCAGTCAAGATCCATGAGTTTTAATAAATTAAACAATATTTGTAATTAAGCACAGCCACCATCCCTACCTAGATAGACTAGAAAGCATGTTCTTTATAGAGGTCAGTGATGTAAACATATCACTAACTACAGCTGTGTAGAGCAGACATGCAAAACATTTAGTCCAGCTCAGCTTAAATCCATCAGAAGGAAAGGAAAATCTCAAAACAAACAAATAACCCACCTCTAATAAGAAAAGTTTGGATCATTGTGCAATTCATGGTCAAAAAGGACAGTATAGAAGAGAGTGAGCGGACAGTGGCTTTAAATACACATTTCTGGTGCCATTTGCTTCTCAAAGAGTTCTGAGTAAGGAGAAATGCTCAAATCATTTCTGCTTTGTGGTAGTAAACTGATGAGATCCTGTGCCTAAGGCTAATAATATTTAGGAGAAATTCATTGAGTTGCCTCTTCAGACTCAGCCTTCATTTAAAGAGTTCTGTTTAAAAGCAAAGAGACAGCTGATTTAATACAACGTAGCCAAGTGACAGAAATCCATTTATTCACTGTCATCGGGTGGAGTCGACAACTCCGCACCATCTTCGCGAGGGTGATATACAAAAAAAGACATTATATGAACGCGTTTCTACCGGATATGCTGAAGCCTAGCTTCTGAAAAGCAATTTTGCCTCTCAGCATGGCACCTTTTAGGACATTTATCACTGTAGTGAATTTAAAGAACGCTCGAGCTCATATCCGACAGTGGAGACTGAAGGGATGCCAGCATGCACTTGGCATTTGTCTGTAAACGCTAAGTGAAATGTTTATAGGATCTTCTGCTTTCCTGAACTTATTTATGCACACATTCACACAGACCACAACTTCTGCTGATGTGGTAAACTTCTGATCACACTGGTATTGTGCATTAGTGTGTGGAGAGGGGGAGGAAGGGAGTGAGGGAGAGAGAAAGCTGTGTGAGCAGTAACCAAGGCTGCTGCTGCTGTTATTTACGGAGACATGTGGTGTGAAAATGATGAGAACATTATGCACAGGCTTTCAGAGCCGCTGCCCAGACTAATCATGCTGGAAAAGAACGAACCCTCCAGTTCACGCTCACCCTTCGTGCTCTTTTGTATTTTTCTTCATACTCTCTACCCTCCTTTCCTTGCTCTTTTCCTTTTCTATATAACTCTTTCAACCCAACGCCCACTTACTCTATACTTTCCCTATTTCCCTCTTGCTCAAACACATTTTCTCTTGCTTTCTCCAATGTTCTCTTCCATTCCAACTTCCCACTATCAGTACATTTCCTCTTTCCCCTCTTCCCCTCATTCTACAATATGGCCCCCTTATGAACTCACCATCTACCTTTCCTTTTCGATCTTTCCCTTATTAGATACTTTCCTTTCCCTTTATTCTATGTCCATTTTTCAGCTGAGCTACACTACTATTTCTAAACTTGTTCACGACTCTTGCGCCTTCCCCTAATTCTCTACCTCTTTCCCCACTGCTCCCTCATACTTACTTTTGCCCCTTTCCTCTCTTATCTTTTCCTCACACTTCCTCATGCTCTTCCCTTACCCCCTTTCCCTTCATCAACACCCTTTTCCCATATTTCTCACATTCTCTGTACTTCTCTCTCCTTTGCTTTTCACTGTAGGTTTCTTTTAAAAGCAGGAGGACTAGCTGAGTCTCTTGGCTGCAGTTATCAGTCTGGAGCAGGATGCATCCTTGATAGTTTTTTCTTTTTTTTGCTTTTGGGAGGAAGTGCACTAGGAGGTTAAGAGTATGTACTCTTCATAATGAACCATGTTGGACAGTCATTTCCCCATCATTCTCCACGCTTGGCATTTCCTTATCATGTCTTAACATTCTGCTCAGCACAGACTGCAAATGAAAATCAAAGGCACGTGGGAGGAGATTTTTTTTTTTTGGCCATTGAAATTTGTTTCATTTGTTTTCCCCTCACAGTTCACTTCAGACTAATACAGGTGTTCATATCTATAAGGTGTTTAACACTGGGTCAGAACACAGGCCAACATATGCCCCCCCTGAGCTCCATACAAGTTTCCACTTCACTCGTTATTTCTTGTCAACACACTGTGCACAACAGGAAACTTTAGTATAAGTCTAACCTGTAAAGCTATACTTAAAAGTGCAACATCAGACATTTTAGACAACTAATGTCTATGCAAAGATATAGTGGAGTAGACGTCCTGTGAAAAGCTGTTCTCAGACCCTTGTGTTCATGTTATGGACACTTGTGCACGTTGGTCCCACCCTGAGGAAACATTAGGCCACACAAATTTTGCCCTCCCCAAGAGACAAGAGACAAGCGAGTGACTGCAAGCACAAAGCAAACAACAACAGCAAAATCTTTAGCAAAACAGCCTCTGACAAAGTGCAAGAGAAGACTCAACACTGGACTGGCTTTTCTGAAAAGAACACCAAGCACTACTGAAAGCCTCCAACATGACTCTGGACTCTAGTTTTTTCTCCTCAAAGTGAAACTTCATGTGCTCTGCTGCCCAGGAGGCTGCCTCCTCCACCCTGTTGAGTGGCATAATGGTGGCCTGTGAGAACACACTGGGAAAGCCTGCTTTCACTGGCACTACTCTACTTAGTTCTCCTCTCCAGATAACTTCCCTTCCCTTTTCCCATGTTGCTGTTCAGAATGGTAGAAGACTGGGAGAGCAGACAGACATCTTTTGGATTTACTGTTGCACTTTTGAATGTGCTCTAAATACAATTTGTACTGTTGCTCAGTTTGGTGTTCCTTTTTAATTCAGGGCATGTACACTGCATTTTACTTTCATTTCTTCAGCGTCATTTACCTTTCTCGGTTGAAAGGCAATGTTCCCTCACCATTTACCAGCTCTCCACTCTGTTTGCAAAAATGTTAGTATGTTCCATGTCTGTTTTCATGAGTGACTGGTATGAGTGTGTTAGCTGTAACTAATATTGTGAATTTGTTGTAAATGTGCTCCATTTGGCTTAAAGTTTTGCAACCTTTAAATTTTTGCACTTTTAGCAGCTGAAAACAGGATAGGGCCGGCATAGTTGAAGGGATGAGCGTACTGGTGCTCTAGTGTGACCTCTAACAAAATGTCTGACAGTGCACCATTAATACAGCTAAAAGAAGGCTTGTAGGAAATGCTTGTTGAAATAAAGAAATCATGCAGCCTTCATCTCGTCCACCAAGAAAGTAAAGAACATTTCTGGTATGAAAATGATTTTAGCAAGACCATAAAACCAAACAGCCAAAATTCAAAGACTATTTTGTAAATAAGTGCCTGGCAAATTCATACTATTAATTTCATTGAAAACATGGAAGACTTGCAAGGACTCTTGTCAGATTTGGGGAATTAAAAATGAATGGCCAAGGGAAATGGGTCAAAACTGAACAGCAAATTGAAAATACTGAAGATGTTGAAAACAGTTTGCAATATTTAACTTTTTGTTGTATAAACATGCCATATGAATTCAAAATTTTTTTTGAACATTTTCCCCTTCACTGTAGCACTTATCAGCATCTACACATCAGAAGGATATGCTCTCATGTATAAACATGACCGGATGCATAGAGACATGGTAACTCACTATCTCATTAGGGGCATGCTTATCTGTTCTTAGCTGTTCCATATAGAGCAGCAGTGTTTCTCTCACTAATGTCATGTTGAAGAACAGAGTGAACAGTGAGCATGCTCCAGATCACTAATAATTATAGCTCCCATTCAAGACCACAAATTATCATAATCCTGCTTTTGAGCTGAGGTGAATGTAATGCCACAGTGGAATTTCATGGAAAGGAGCACAACTTAAACTGAATTTGCATTTCCACTCTAAAGTAAGCTCAGTAAATGCCACCCGTAATGCAGAAATTATTTCCCTCTTCATATCAATCTACCATCCACAAAGGTGCTTGTTTATCTCTTGACATTCACAAGTAAATCTCCCAAACACCTGATATCTGATCCTCTACTAATTTAATCATCATACGCAATGCACCAAAGATAGACAGACCACTAGACTCAGTCTTCTATTTCAACAGACCCATCTCAGCTAGGGATTTTCATCGAGCCCGTTTCCATTAAAGCGCTGTGGTGGCGGAACAGCAATATTGAATATAGCACTTATTTTGCTGAGGCCTGGCACTATTATATTAGACTGAATTTCCAATGATGGCTTGTTTTTCATGGTGGAGATGTAATAAACTGTTGTTGATACCACATGTGCTTTGACTTTGATTCTTGCTGAAATATGAAATGATTTACAGTTTTATAATCTATGTTATAGTAGCTCAAAAAAAAATAAAATAAATATAATATCATAAAGTGCATTGTCCAAGATTTTACACATGTATACATCATTAAACAACTAATTTCTATATAAAGGTGTAGTGGGGTTAAGGCGTCATGAGCTGAAAATGAGGCCACACTGCTCCGTTTTGCTGTTATCATGGCTTTATTTTCACCCTTGGGCCCTGCCCTCTGGAAACCTGGGCCCTCCCCATGTTTGTTTTGTCCTCCCCAGTGAGACAGGCACAACTGAGACAACAACCAATGAGACAATTCACGTTCATCCACTGAGTAAAAACATGCTTTTCTGTAAAAACAGCAACTGAGAGAGACATGAATTATTTCTGGACTGACTTTTCCAATATGGAGAACATGGTTCATACTAACGCGCATGCACGCCACTAGATGCATCTCGAATTTAAGTCAGAGCAGATTGTAAACATACTGGGTCTAATTTTCTGAGATACTGAGTTTGGGGTTTTCATTAGTTGTCAGTTATAATCATCAAATAAAAAGAAATAAACACTTGAAATATATCAGTCTCTGTGTAATGAATGAGTATAATATACAAGTTTCACTTTTTAAATGGAATTACTGAAATAACCCAACCTTTTCATGATATTCAAATTTTTTGACCAGAACCTGTATATCACTGATGTTTGAACTGTAGCAGATGCATGAGCAGAAATTTGTCAATAAAACAAAACATGTTTTCCAAGTAGTACAAGAGACGGCTAAATCTCAACATAAATGCTTCTGAGAAATTCCACAGGGGTTAATTCATCCTTTAATGTGAGTAGACAATTTTGTGGGTGCATTGAGTCTAAAAGTATGCATGGAGTCTAAAAGTATGCATGGAGAATAAAAATTAATTTGGGAAGAGGAAAAAAAAAACATGCAATCAACTGCTAAGACTGACCTTGGAAAACTGAAGTTTTCTGAAAAAATCCTGTGAAGACAATATATTACAGACCTCTAATTTTCTGTGAAAAAGTTTCTGCTTTTTCTGCCTAAAGTAGAAAACAAATAACTTGTAATTAAGGGCCATTTTGACTGGTCTCATAGTGCTGCAATAAAAGTGGATAAAAGGCTGATGCACTGTACTAGTGGATGCTGTTAAGCTTTGCTTGATATGGAACCAGACACTGATACAAATGAACAAGGTGTCTCTAAGGTCAGGACCCAGTTAGGTGCTTCTCCAGTCTGCAGCGGGTGAATTACTTGGCACTTGCCGCTGGCCATCCCAAGACCCTTGACTGCATCTTTCACTTTTCTCTGCCATCCAATTTCTTTAAACATCCATGGAAACAAGCAAGCCAGCCACATGGAGAAAGCAAATAGCGCTGCTATGTAATTAGCCTGAAGCCAAGTTGTATTTTCCATTTGTGTTTGGCCCAATCAGTCCTGATGAGCCAATTTAGCTCTGAGCATATTCACCAGCCTACTACAGTATTAAATGGAAGAGGAGAGACACTAAAGATGGATGATAAAACAAGGTATGCTGATTAAATAATTATCAGATGTATAAGATTAATATTTTGGTCCTTGCTGATGAATGACGTGCTGGCCATGCCTTGGCATATTCATTAGAAGTTGTATGCCTCAGGCAATTAAATATGAATATGACATTTGGTGCATATTTTCAATGGGCCCAAGTTGCTATACTGTATTTTTCACAGACTATAGGGATTTAATCATGGATTATTCTTATGGCAACTTCATGTACACAAATATATTATGAAACACCTCTATACCTTTCAAAGGTAATGTGTCAGTGTAGATTTCTATAAACATCTAGGTGTTTCTACTTTATTTTGATGAGACATGGAAGGGTGTTTTTGCCCGAGGCAGTGGTGTGGGCGGTTGTAGAACATACAGTATTTTACAGTGTGTTTTACTGGCAAAGTAGTTTTCTTTTTAGTGCAGTGAATGCTATTGACTAAGAAGCTGTTAAGTCTGCTGTTTCACTCCTGAATGAGTCCCAGAGGCTTGTAGGCAGATGTTTAGATGCTGGGGGAAGGCAGAAAAACAATTGCACGTAGAATTAAGGATATTTCATTTTTACAGCTTTAGGTCTTCAGAGTGTAGATTTGAAGGGATTTGTTTGAATTTTATCAGATTATGAGTTGTATCAGAACCTCTAATATACACTGATTAGCCACAACATTAATACCATTGACAGATGAAGAGACCACTTTATGTATATGCCAAAAATGAACATGTGCCATTGCAATAAGTCTGTACTTCTAGCAGATGTTTTGGAAGTGAGCAAGTGTTAGGATCTAAACAAATCTGACTAAGGCCAAAATATGACAGATAATGGACTGGGTAAAAGCACCTTAAATGGTAGGTCATGTGGGTGATCTTGGTTTGCAACATTTAGTAATTGCTAAAAGTTCAAAACCAACCTTTACTGGAAGCTGTTGTTAAGAAGACATGATAGGATAGGATACCACAATGGTCAAAGATGATTCAGAACTCAGGACACAGCAGAGTTTTCATGCCTTAAGAATTCAATCACCAATCTGAGGTGGGCTGGATTAGATAAAAGGTCATGGATGGCCCAAAATCCATAAAACTAGGCCCCAGCTCAGTTTTACAAGTGGTTATAAAACCTTTCACAAAAGAAGGCCATTTAGCACCCGTATTACAATGATCAACATTCAATTTCTTCATCATCTCTTCAATTCCTTGTCCACATATACAGTTCAGTGTCATGGTAGCACGTCTGGGTGCAAGGCCAATGTTTCGAAGGGTGACACATTCCCTCACACCTATGGACACTCTCAGCCAGTCCGCCTATCAACGACAGTCAGCCTAAGTGGGGCTCGAACCCACAACCCCAAGACCCTGGAGCTGTGTGACAGTGACACCAACACCATGCCGCAATATTATACAGGGTGGGCCATTTATATGGATACACCTAATAAAATGGGCATGGTTGGTGATATTAACTTCCTGTTTGTGACACATTAGTATATGGGAGGGGGGAAATTTTCAAGATGGGTGGTGACCATGGTGGCCATTTTGGATCCAACTTTTGTTTTTTCAATTGGATGAGGGTCAAGTGACACATCAAACTTATTGGGAATTTCACAAGAAAAACGTAACTTTATTCTTTCATGAGTTATTTACAAGTTTCTGACCACTTATAAAATGTGTTCAAAGTGCTGCCCGTTGTGTTGGATTGTCAATGCAACCCTCTGCTCCCACTCTTCACACACTGATAGCAACACAGCAGGAGAAATGCTAGCACAGGCTTCCAGTATCCGTAGTTTCTGGTGCTGCACATCTCGTATCCTTACAGCATAGACAATTGCCTTCAGATGACCTCAAAGATACAAGTCTAAGGGGGTCAGATCGGGAGACCTTGGGGGACATTCAACTGGCCCACGACGACCAATCCACTTTCCAGGAAACTGTTAATATGGATTAATAAGGAATGCTCGGGCCTGACACCCATAATGTGGCGGTGCACCATCTTGCTGGAAAAACTCAGGGAATGTGCCAGCTTCAGTGCATAAAGAGCACATTCCGCATATCCAGTGGCCTTAAGAATGGCCCCACTATCTTTGTACCCCATATACCACACCTTACCATCAAGATGTGCAGCACCTGAAACTATGGATACTGGAAGCCTGTGCTAGCATTCCTGCGTGTGCTATCAGTGTGTGAAGAGTGGGAGAAGAGGGTTGCATTGACAATCCAACACAATGAGCAGCACTTTGAACACATTTTGACACAAGTGGTCAGAAACTTGTAAATAACTCATGAAGAATAAAGTTACATTAAAACCAAACACACCATTGTTTTTCTTGTGAAATTCCCAATAAGTTTGATGTGTCACATGATGACCCTCTTCCCATTGAAAAAACAAAAGTTGGCTGACTTCGAAATTGCCACCATGGTCACCACCCATCTTGAAAATGTTTCCCACTCCCATATACTAATGTGCCACAAACAGGAAGTTAATATCACCAACCATTCCCATTTTATTAAGGTGTATTCATATAAATGGCCCACCCTGTATTGTGTGTAAACCTCACTTTATGACACTTAATTAAGCCTTAGATAAACAGCTTCCAAGCTGTGCTTAGTAAGTCAGGCTTGTTCAGCATGGCATTGGTCTTGGCTGTGGCTCGTCTCCACTCCTGATAGTGGAAATAGGGATAGGGAGGCAGGCACACTCTGGGACAGGAGGGCTTCTGTCAGGGGGTTCAGTGATGTCATCTTTGCTATTTGCTAACTTTGTGATCCTGGCATCTTTGTACCAAGGCCTCCAGCATACACTTGAGTGGTTTTCAGCCAAGTGTGAAGCAGTCGGTATGCAGATCAAAGTCTGAGGCCATGGTATTCTCCTGGAAACAGATGGCATGCTCCCTTCAGTTAGAGGGTGAGAACCAGCCAAGAATCTTGGTGTTGTTCACAAGTGAGGCGAGCATGAGATCAACCGATGCAAAGGTGCAGCATCTACAGAAATGTTAGAGGTATAAAAGCCATGGCCAACAGGAATGAGTCCCAGGGATAGACCCAGGATCTGCTCTAGGGAATACATCTCCTGGCTCATCTGGGAATACCTGGGGAATCAACCAGGAGGAGCTGGTGTAAGCTGTAGTGGACAAACTATGAAATATACAGCACTTGTTTGTTCTTGAGAAGTAACATCCTTGAGAAATTGAGAGAATATGAAATTTGATGCCGTTTTTATAATAAGGGACAGACAGTATTAATATCCAAGAAGAGAGGAGTGAATTATTCTGGCTGCTTTAGTTAACCCCCCCATCCCTCGTTTAATGTACACTGAACTTAATCTCTGGTAATTAATTCTCTATTCAATTGTATTACAGGTTTTGCACCAGTCCTGACACAAGAATAACATTTATGACTGAATATTATTAAATTATAAACTACATATTTTGTAGAACTGTTCTAGAAATTTAACATCTGTTAATTTGGGACTTATCTTACACAGAAAAACAAAATATTAGGACTGGGTTTTGTATTTCTATTTGAAAATGTGGAAGAGTTAGACTAACATACCGGACTGAGCAAGTTTGTTTTTTCATTCATTTACAGCCACTGGGGCTTCGTAAACACATTAGATCAGTCGAGCTCACAAATTGGAGAGCTAAAAAATTGGTGAAGAAAAGTGTCTTAATAACAATCGTGAACTAGTCCTTTAAGGTTCATTAATGTTTAGTGACAAAGCAAGGCCTCCAAACAGCTTCACAAGCAGTCATGAGCCACGTTCCTGAAAAGCACTGCATGCAGGTTTCTTTCAGTGAGAATAGCCCCTTGCCATGTAACTGTACAAAATCTATTGATTTCATTCAGCCTTTTTACATACAGCATTAAACATGGACATTATTCACTCTCCTGTGAGGAGGAGAGGGTAATTACTCAAGTGGCCACATTGAGTCATGGCTTTGTAGCATTCTGTTTCATAATCAGAAGACCCATATACATGCACCCAGGGGGGAGAGGAGAGAGGAAAAACTAATATGCAGCCAATTTTGAGATGATTTACCTGCAAGGGAAGTAAACAATTTAGCAGACCTTTTATCGACTGCACAGAATTGCTTATTGTGCAGGAAGATGTAGCTGAAGTAAACTCCATTAAAAGAATGACCAGCTTAGGATTTTTTTCCCCTTCAACCCCCACCCCCTCTCTATTACTGCTTTTATTACCCCTATCCCAGAATACCTCTGTGTCTGTTATTACTAATAATAATTCTGCCAGAAGACATTTGGCGCAATCTGGGCTTTATTAAAAGCTTGGACTGAATCGCAACTCCAACTCACCCTCTACCTCCCTCAGTCTCTCCATCAGACTTGCTTATTCTCTCCATCTGTCTCTTTCTCCCTTTTTTCTCTCTCACTCCCTTGCTGTTTCCCTCTCCTGCTGCTCTTGTTCTTCTGTCTATTCTGTCTGCTTACTCTTGTTCTCTCTATTGCTCTGGTCCCCTCTTGCATTCCTTCCATCTATTCCCCTTATGCATTCTCATATTTTCTTCATCTAACTCCATGAATACCATTTGCTCTGCTGATGGAGTAAAATGTGACCTATAGGCAACGTTTGACATTTTAGAGTTGTGTTGAGGTGGTTTTGTCAGGAGTCATCCTTCTAATAAACATGAAATATTGAACTGTGAGAGGCACCTATGACCTTTGGTGTCTCCTTTTACCTCTACTTGATATTAGCCATTGGATCTGAGTAAGGTTGCTATTTTTATACTTATTCAGATTGAAATATCAAATTATTCATTCATAGTTTGTAACCGCTTATCCAGTTTAGGGTTGCGGTGAGTCCGGAGCCTACCCAAAGTCATTGGGCGCAAGGCAGGAACACACACTGGAGTGGGCCCCGGTCCTTCAGAGGGCAACACACTCACACCTACAAACTAATCCATCTACCAATGAGTGTTTTTGGACCATGGGAGGAAACCGGAGCACCTGGAGGAAAACCACATGCACAAGGCGAGAACAAATACTTCTCACAGACAGTCACCCGGAGCTCTGTGACAGTGACACTACCTGCTGCGCCACCATGCTGCCAATTTTAAACTAGAGAATGGTTCAAATGTTTACAGAATATTTCAGGAAAATTTATTGGTACTACACCAATTTCCTCTTAGTATGCAACACAAATCTATACAAAGCAATCCATTTGCAATAACATGAATACTGCATTACATGCTTACAATAAGATTTTATTATTCTAGCCATATGTTAAAGCTTGTGGACATTTAACCAACTGACGATGCTGAGGCACACGTTTTGACACATTCTAGTGTAGCATGCTTGAGAAATGGATTACATGAATATGCATGAGAAAGCAATCAGGCTAACGCACTGTGTCCATTGAGAGAATGCAGCTAATGATCTGGGACTGCTCTAGAATCTGTAAACAATCTCTGCTGCCCAAACATCTTAACCGTTTTCTTCCCAGATCATTAAGTGACCATGACCACTGCTTACTTGGTGTCAGTTTTGGTAGTGTACCAAGTGTTGCATGGCTGTTAGGAGTTTTTTTTTTGTTTTTTTTTTGCGATTGAACTCTAGGTCTCCAATACATTTAAAACATGTAATGTGGGAAGTATGATTTCAGGTTTCTGCTTGAGTGCTTACTGTACCTTCCTTTTGTGTTCAAAATGTTTCCACTATCTCGCTTGTGGATGGTTGCTTCCTTAGGCTTTTATCTTTTGCTTGTTTGAGGAAAAGGACCTATCTGTCTATCTCTCTTCTGATCTACTGATCCACCTTTGTCTTTCATTGAAATTCTTACATATTACTTTGAGCCGTAGTATGGTCGATCTCCAAAAAGTGCTGTAGCTGTGGAAAGCAAAAAATAATGGGGGAGGGGAAAAAAGCTGAATTACTCCTTTTCCAGGCTGATGCAGTGAAAGGATGTTCGTTTCCAGCACAAAAATCCAATTATATTTTACAACAGAGCTTTGACAGTCCTGCGCATGGAGAAGAGACAATGCAGGGTATTAGACCAGGCCTAAGGCAGCAGAGCCATTATACAGACAAATGAACCTAACTACCAACGTGCTGTTGTGTGAAGTACAGGCAGAAACATGGCAGACAATAATCGTGTTCAATGCCATCCTGGCATTATCCACTGGAGTTCGGTAAAGTGTCTAAGGTACAATATTGAGGCATCACATTTTTTGGTGCAGTGACCCAGTTAGAGCTGGAGACACGGGGAAATTTATCTGCAAGGATTTGAGCGACTAAAGGGCATGGGAGATAAGTGACGAAAATGGGGAAAATGCCATACTGATCAGAGGGGTCTAGTGTTTGAGAACAACCTCAGCATCTTCTCATGCTCCTGTAGAAGCTCTATGGCACTGAGGTGGGAAAATTCATTGCCTGCCCACAAACTCATAAATTACCCTGGGGGCCCTGGGATTCTGCATAAGCAAATAGCCACTGTTGGGAATTACAGGTTATTTTCTACAGGAAGGTAGGCTATTGTTGTACATGAGAAATTAATCTGCCTGTCAAAGGTACAAAGAGTTTAATAGGCAGAGCTGAGAAACTGAAACCCATATGTGCAATAAACACCTGTACTTAGGATGTCAAGCTTTGTGAGGTGGTCTTTCCAATATAATGAAAGCAAATACACAATATATTAATGTTCAACCACCCTCTCTGAAAAGTATGATGGAGTTTTAAAATTCAGAGGATAAAGTCAGAATTCCAAGAATAATCTCTGAGTAATTTAGAAAATAATCTAAGAATAATTAGCTGCACATATAATGGGGCAGAAACATTGTAATTGTGGAATGCAGTGTGTTGCTTAAGTGATGCTATGGTATAGACTTCAGGAATAAACACTCAGTTCTCTTCCACATCAGGACCAGATTGTGATTAGTATATAAACCCTGAATTGGTGCACTAACCTGTTTATTCAGAAGAGGGCATGTAGTTTCACAGGATACAATTAATGATCACGAAAATGATGGATCCAGAGCGAGTGGAACACTGGCGTGCCCACAAGGCTCCATCGCATTATGGTTCATGGACTCGTACAATAAACTAAAGCCTTAGGCATCGCAGTCAGGGGCTGCACTGACGGGGTTTAGTCATCATGTCGTGTGGATGCGTTTAATAAATAATTCTGTTTGCTTCACTGACTGCTTTCACAACTCACACATTGTGCACAGACTGTGAGTCTGTCTGTATATTATAGAAAATAAGAACCCAAACAGTGTTTCTCCAAATATTCTGTCTTTATTCTTGGAATTATACAGACCTTTTTACTCAATTATTCAGAGATTCCAAGAATATTGTTTTTACTTTTAGATCCAGTTATATTTTCTACGACAGAGTTTTAGGCCCACGGCATGCGGAAAAATAGATTCTGAGAATAAAGTCAGAATTCTGAGAATAATTCAGAATCAGTCATTACAAAGAAATGTAAATGATTATATTTAAGAGCAAGGATTATCATGAGAGCTAGGTTTATACGCGTCATACGCTTGCTAATGTGTTGCAAAACTATTCATTACTACTATTAGTAGAAGTAATCAATATTGGTAGGTATAGCTGCAACATTAATGGTAGCAGGACATTAGTAGTAGAGGTTGCAGTAGGAACAGTATTAGTGTGTAGTAATTTCTACACACTATAAGCTAACAGCATTTAGTTACACTGTCTTTCAATTATGAGCCTACGCTTGCTCAGTTAAACTAGAAACAGGCCTCTGAAGAACAAAGACCCTTGTCAAAAAATAAAAATAAAAATAAATAAATAAATAAATAAGTTCCAACTTTTGCTGCAATGGATTCTGACAAAGTATTTCAACCAATGCTGCAGCTATTACTATCATTATGGACGATGCAGCATTAATAAGCAACATGAATAAAATAAAAATAACAAGACATGAAATACTGTGAAACTACAATGCAAACTTTGTACGTTTAGTTACTTTTATACGTATTGAATTTGAGCATTATACTCATTGGCAAAAATTGCAGCCAATGGATTTGAGCAGTTCATTTTACTCTAGTGCTCTCAAAGGAAAACTCATCTAAAGGTTACAAGACTAACTTCATCAGGCATTCTTCCTCTTCTTGGGAAAATATTTTAAGAAAATCAGAAAATTTGATCAGGAATATTATAATGCAAAACATAGGTGCTGGCAAGTAGGAACATTTTGGAGTTATGTGATTACATTACAGCATAGATGTAATTATAACTGGTTAGCAACTGAGAAAAAGTTACACTAATGATGTTGACAAAAAAAAAAAAAAAAAAAGACAGGTTGTACAATACAAGAATAGCAACTTAATTGGAATAACCTGGCCTTGGCTTTTTGTGTAATTTTATGCTCTACTGTGGTTTTGTGGTTTGGATATGGATTTAATTTAATGCAGATCTGTGAAAATGCTGTGTGCTCAGTTGTGGCGCTGACAATTTGGACACTGTTCAGAGTTGTGCAGCACCACAACTCCATTACAAACAACTGTCAAAAATTTTAATGTGGCAATGGACTTGATTAAATTGCCAATTTTCCTTACAATTGCCAAAACTTTCTAAATGAATAACTAGATCATTTCAGATTAAAATCTCCATTCAATGGTTACATTTCATTAAATTCTGAAGTGGCATAAGCATTAATATTGCAAAAGAAATGTAGCAGAAATACTAATAGCTGCAGTAACAGTAGCTTTAGTGATAATCATTGCAGCAGTAGCTGTAGCTAATAGCAGTAGTTGGAGCAGCAGCAGCTAGCAGAATAGTAATTACAATCAGCAAACCTTGTGGCAGTAAAATCCATAGCAGAATTAGCAGTAGTTTTAGCTATCAGTAGCAATTGTGGTAGTGACTGCATTAGCAGATGTAAAAGAAAAAAAAAACTGGCAATAGCAGAAACTGTGGTTGAGATAGTAGCAGGAATAGTATTAACAATCACTAGCAGTGGCATTAGCAATAGTGATAGCAACATTAGCAGCAGCTGGGATAGAGGTAGCTAACAAACAGCATTAGCAGTAGCTATAGTAGGATTACTGATAGTGATAGGAAAAGATGGGTTAACAGTAGCAATATTAGTCCTAGTCATAGCATTAAGTATCAGAAGCAGGAAGTACTAGTAATAGCAGCAGTACCAGTAGTCATGGTGGTATGGTGTGTTACATCAGATGTTGGAACTGGGAATTAAAAAATGTAAAACACAATGGAAACAGGTTCACGTTCAGGATCAGATTGAGCAAAATCGGCATGAAGAGCATAACTCAATGTTTGATATCATCAATTTAGATTTCTTTTGTTAAGGGTTCTCTGTATTTTGTTTTGTAAACACCAAGTACATATGAATGACATTTCCAGTATGACTTGTGCATACAATACATACAATAATCTACACATGCACTACAACCAGAACTTCAGGTGTTTGCGTTATAAAACAGTGGTGTCCATTAAAAATATAGCCCCTGGTGACAGCTGCGCAGAAGGTATGACCAATGTGTACAGTCTGGTGTGACGCATGTGATGTGCCATGTTCACATCTGCAGACTTAAAGGAATTGGCCTTTAAGGTCATTACAGTGCAAGTGCAAAATTAATTAGGGATTATGAAGCATTAATGCAAAACTTACTTGTAAATGGTTAATACGATGAAAGAAAACCAATACGTCAGGTGCATTGTGCAGCTTGTACAGCTTGCACTTCCACTACCTTGCCCCAGTATGTGGCCTGGGACACCATAGTCTTAAACCATCTGTCTGAGGTGCATGTGTTTGGATAGGTACAGACTGAGGGGGGTGTTAATCGCTTTCATTATGCTTGCTTTAAAGACTAATCTCTAGGTAATGATTCACTCTATGCACTGTCATGTATATATATAAAAAACAACAATGTGTTGACCTCTACAGTTCTTCTGGCCATGACAACCACCCGTATAAGCACTCAAATTTGTATATGCACTTTATGAAACTTACAGATAAGGATGAATCTGAATAGCTCCTATAAAGATAATGTAACTGCTCTTTTATGCGCTTTAGTTATTTCAAAAGGCCTAATTTAAAAGGGATATTCAGAATACAGTAATACTTTGACTTATGAGTTTAATTTGTTCTGTGACCGAGATCGTAACACAATTGTTCGTGTATTAAATAAAATTTCCACATTAAAATTAATTGAAATGGTATTAATTCGTTCAAGCCCCATAAAAACCACACAAATTTTAGTTATGTGTTCATAAATAAGAGAAAAAGTACTTTATATATAATGTATGAAACAAAATGTAAAGCAATAAATTGGTGTATTTACCTTGAAGATCAGAGGAGGTTGGGGGAGTTTTCTCTGCTCTATTGTTTAAGTCATTCACTACACACTTAAATTGTACAATGATACCAAAAAAAAACAAAAAACAAAAAACAGTGATACGACATGCTTGCATGGCAAGATAATCAGATTAACTCAATGCTCTCTGGGCTACCTAGTGGTGGGTAGCTCTAAGCTTGCTTGCTTGTAACTCTGATCTCGCATCATGAAGCTTAAAAAAAAATACACCTATCAACAGCTCGTATCTCTGAAAATTCGCAAGGCGATTCACTCATAAGTCAAGGTTTCACTGAACATTAAAACAATTTTAAAAGATGTATCCAAACCCAGTTACTAAAAATGGATTTACTAGTGATGTATCTTTTTATTTAAAATTTATGATAGTAACAAGATTAATAAGTGTGTCTTGTTGTAAAACATGTTTAACAAGGATAGTCACAGGTCAGTGGCGGCTGCTGGTCTTTCAGGGAGGGGAATCTCAATTTCGGCCTACATCATAAAATGTGTCGGTTTATTTATACGTAAATTCTACCCTCCGTTCCTTTTCAAGAAAATGATCTGTGACCCTGTTGTACCAACAAGGCGTCTTTTCCAGGGACTAGTGTCCTCTCAATGGCCAGCAGAGCTAGGCTACTTAAACAGCCTTGGCCCATGTGAAGTGTGTCCGCCTGTGAGTGCTTTGTGACGGTGGAGGGGCTCAGCAGCACCCGCTGGACAGAAACTGCGATAGAAGTCAGAAAGAGTGATAGAAGTCAGTCTCCGAACACAAGCAGCTACAAAAAACCCACCAGAAGTAGAAGCTCGATTTGTCGCTAGTCGTTTTTAACAAAGAAAATGCCGCTAAGAGGATTAAGAAAGTCTGGTTCAACTCAGAACAGAATGAAAATTTAATGCTCCCACGGATCTTTACACCAAAGGATCGCTGATTCGCTCATTTCGCTGTCCATCAAAAAGGGATTCAGCCTCAGACAGATCATCCAATCATCATGCAGAATCTGAGCGTCCAGGCCAGCCGAGGCCAGCCCACTGCCCCATAGACCCCCAGAGACGCTGAGCGTCCGATGGGCGGGACAAAGCCCAGCATTTATCCAATCACTCGCCTCGTTTCTCTGCTTCGCTATTGAACTCTGTGGACGCTGTTTAAAGCACCGTGAAGCTAGTCTTTACTAGTGATAAGAAGCTGATTCTGAAGCCCATTGTAGTGCATATTTATTCAATGACATGTACACACAACAGAATATATTTGATCACTTATTTTTTGACATTTTAGGGGAAGCTGAGCTTCCCTTGCAGTCTTAGAGCAATCGCCTCTGTCACAGGTATAACCCATCAGGAGTTGCATGGTTGCCACCAAAGCCCTGCCTCAGCTCTGCAGCCAGTCAGTACTGTGTAGCACTAATGCCTACTCAATGTTACCACATATCTATATGCTGAAAAGAAACTAACATCCCAGTTAAATTATTTTTTGATTTTTAAAATAATACCTCCTTCTATCTGAAATTAAATATTCTTTTTTAGTTGCATTCATTCCCATTCAAGGAGGAACTGCTGAATAATGGTAATTCCTGTTGAACTGGATTAGAAGAACCTGGCAGGTGGCATGTGATCTCTGATAAAATTGCCCCAATTGGTGGTTACGCCACAGACAACACTCAAAGTTGTTGACCTGTCCACTGCAGAAGGCAACATTTACCAGCAATGTTGTGCAGCTGTTGATGAAACACTGCCAGCTCACCTCCATGTGGGCTGCTCCTGTACCACTGTATCACAGTTGTACCAAGAATGG
The DNA here is from genome assembly GCF_029633855.1 of Hoplias malabaricus. Taxonomy (NCBI): domain Eukaryota; kingdom Metazoa; phylum Chordata; class Actinopteri; order Characiformes; family Erythrinidae; genus Hoplias; species Hoplias malabaricus. The sequence goes on along the minus strand of NC_089802.1, from coordinate 54,892,160 downwards.
AGGAATCATCAAACATCCAGCCAAAAGTCACATGGCAGCTGGCCACATGGTTGGTCTGAGGGGCAAGCATCTCGTATCATGACTAGTATTAAAGAAGCGACATGCCACAGTAGAGTAGTTTACCCACCAATACAACCATGCAATGTACCCTGAACCAACTCAGGTACAACAGCCATGGAACACCACGTGGGCTTTTGTTGACCACACCTCATCACAAATGTCTTACATGGGCAAAAGCAAGGCATGGATGGACATTGGACGCATGTCTTTTATGGAGTGATGAGTCCAGTTTCCTGTTGAGCCACAATAATGGACGTGTCCGCATGTGGTGGAAACCGAATGAATCCTCATCTCCTGGTTGCAATACTGAAATACTACAGGCCAGTGGTGTAATTGTCTGGGAAGCATTCTCTTGGTATGCACTAGGAATGCCATCCTACTACAATTCTTAAATGGTGAATCACTCAAGAATTGGAGGAACAATACAATTAATTCTCAACACTTCCTTGGCCTCTAAACTCACCTTGATTGCAACCCCATTAAATGTTTGGGATATGCTGGATGGGGCTGTGCAGTCCAAAACCACTCACCCACAAAATGTCCACTAACAGAGTTGCTGCATCAGACATGCGTTGAGTTGCATATGGAGGATTTTATCCACTTTGTTTCCATGCTGAAATGAATTAAAAAACATAGACCTAACTGTTATTAGCCAGGTGTTCTTAAGGCAGTGATCATTGTGTAAAACGGTACAAATCCATTGAGGACAGGCTCCCTGTAATTCAATCTGGTACAGGTCTGCTTAACTATAAAAACATCAAGTGTTTAGTTTGTTCTTAGTGAAAGTTTGTAGAGGTCTTTCCTCTGTGGAGACATTCAGTGAAAGTTCAGCAGAAACGGAATTGCACTGAAAGGCTGTAGAAAGCATTTAGCCCTGTGCTATGCTCCTGCTTGTGCTGCAAGCAGAGCATTGGCAGAATCACAGATTAGGGGAAAAATGACAGATACCATTTTGGTCTGTTTATAATCCTCAAGAAAAAAAAAAAAAAAAGAAATTCTGTGGGAGAGGAGTCTAAACTGACAAGTGGCAACAATCAGTATATTTGGTCCTTTCTCTGAAGGTCACTGATGGACTGCCCAGGCTTAAAACATGTGATGGGACTCCACTAAATATCCATTATATATTACTTTTAATTCTTTTATTCTATAGATTTATAATTCCTTTATGTATAATTATTACAATCACTCTTTACATTACAAATTTAACATTAGGGAAAAATACATAGAAATGGATTTACGTATTTTAAAAAAATTGTAATTTTCAAAATCACAAGATGGGTACATTTTAATTGCAGGCTACATTACTCAGCTAATATGGAAGCTTGGACAACAGGATATTTAAAAACTATACAGAGTGTGTAAACTAGCATCTTGACACTGCATTAGCGGTGTGTGCTATGAGTGGGGGGGTGGGGTGGATGCAAATTCTAAATAAAACTAAGTATTCAAATTCAAAACAAAACTAAATATCAATAAATCTAAGTGAGTCAGAACTTTTTTCCTGTTTGGTGAGGGTAAAAGCCATTTGGAGAGGTGTATGAGATTAGTCAAGAAAGTTAAAATGTGAAATGTTGCCATTAAGCTTAGATAAAAAAAAAAAAAAATCCTGTAGTAAAATTAATCATTTTCCTTATGGAGAAATTGGGGTCTTTGAAGATTCCAAATTAAATTTAGAAAAAAGCCTAAAATATTTTGTTGTTTGATCATATTTTGACCACTAAAGATTCATTTCATTCATTCATTCATTCATTCCTTCATTATCTGTAACCGCTTATCCAATTCACGGTGGGTCCAGAGCCTACCTGGAATCATTGGGCGCAAGGCGGGGAATACACCCTGGAGGGGGCGCCAGTCCTTCACAGGGAGATTCATTTCAATATATTTAAAAATTCTGAAGGCTTTTCAGTAACATTACTTCAGAAAATTGCCTCTAGTTTATTCACTGCCTCCAGATGTGGGTATTATTTCAGGTGGAATTTGGAAAGAATACCGGAAGTGTTGAGGTCAAAAACAAGAATGAAAAATTTTGTGATAAAATCAAGATCGTGATCCCACAAAATATATAATTGTGATAATGTATTTTTGCCATATCTGTCACACCTACACTACATTTATTATTTAAGCTTCAAATCCAAAAAGGATGCTTTGATCTTGGTGAAAAAGCCTGCAGTTTAATTCCTGCACCATATTTAGATACAAAAATGTAACTATTTTGTATGTGTGGGTTCCCATTTTCATTAAACCATTCCACCAAATGTTATTCAATAATTACATATTTACGTCCTACATATGTTTGTATTTTTGAATTAGCAGTGATTGGGAGCTTAAACAGTAAAAGTTATATCTAATCAGTCATCATAGAGGGGAGTGCTGTGAAAGTAATACAAAGCTGATGTTCAGTATTTCTCTATGATCAAAAAACGTCCCTCACTGTTAAACTGAAACATTTAAAAGAGTGCCAAAAGCTACAAATCTAAACTATTTACAAAATAGTTTGTGATTATTTAAACAGTGAATAAAAACAAGAATACAACAGTGAATAAAAACAAGAATACAACAGTGAATAAAAACAAGACATTCAATTTCAGTCACATACAAACAGTGATTTCCCCCCTCAAACATATGATTCCATCTTAAAAGTCAGCTTCTGAATAGACCAGAGAACAGCATTTCCCCACAATCAGAGTTTTCATTTAAAGACCTTTTGGCTATGTAGAGTATGCTCTAAGAGGACCTCTTGATAGAAGTATGTGGGGTGGAGGTGGCTGTAATGGGTTATGGGTCCTTTAAGATCTGCATTTTCAGTGTGTTCATAAAACTTAGACCCACTGTGAACCTATCATTCTTCACAGTTGGCATGTTCATCCTCCAGTGCCTTATTATTCTGCATGGGAGCTACTAGGTGTGCTCAATTTACAACAGATTCTTTTCCCCCTAGGGTGCCATATCAGCTGTATTTCTTTATTTATTTTAATTACTGCTTAACTTTTAATGCCAAGCGTGCTCTGTATTTTTTTTTTTTTTAAGCACAGTGGGGACTGAAATAAGCAATGTATTTTAATAACGAGCAGGTTCGGGAGCCAGACGGAGGTTGATTATGGAGGCTGGAGAAGCGTGATTGTCAGGCCTGGGGCAAATGGCCCTGATAGAGGATGCATTACCCACCAACAAGTGGTTTACATGGCTTCAATAAAACATCTCTCACGGGCTTCTTTTAACTACAGCAAATAAACAGATCAGGCAATTAATTCATTACTACACTCAATGTCAAATAATTGATAGCACTTAGAGGAAGACTGTTTTGGGAATTAATATATTTCTAAACTGCAGTTAGTCATTTTACCAATGATTCATTCTGTTATTGAACAGTATACTGACACCTAGTGGCTCAGTCTTGTCAGACTTATTTTAAACACAGCCACCCCATTGGGGACCTGCTATATGTAGTCCTATAATGAACCATCACCATTATGCATTCATTCATTTATTATCTGTAACCGATTATCCAGTTCAGGGTCGTGGAGGGTCCAGAGCCTACCTGGATTCATTGGGCGCAAGGCGGGAATACACCCTGGAGGGGGCGCCAGTCCTTCACAGGGCAACACACACACTTTTGAGTCGCCAATCCACCTACCAACGTGTGTTTGTGGACTGTGGGAGGAAACCAGAGCACCCGGAGGATACCTACACGGACACAGGGAGGACACCCGGAGCGGGACTCGAACCCACAACCTCCAAGTCCCTGGAGCTGTGTGACTGCGACACTACCTGCTGCGCCAACGTGCCACCCTATAGTGAACCAATTTATGCTTAAAGCAGCTAGATTCTTTGTTTCATGCATTGCTCCTTTAAGGTCCTTATAAATTATGATTAGTCTACATGCCCCTCTGTACACACAAAAAACTTTGCACCAGGAGAGGCCACATGCTGAATTTAGAGACTAGAATTCCATTAATTTAAAATGAATGCATAATTAGGTGGCAGTCTGCAGGTAGTGTTTGTGTCACAGTGACCCAAGGCAGGGACTGAACCCACAAACAAAGACCCTGGAACTGTCTGTGCAAAGAGTTTCCTTCAGGCCCTCCAGTTTCCTGCTACAATCTAAAATAAACAAGGTGGTAGTTGGATTGGCTGTGTAAATATTAGTCCATAGGTGTGTGATTGACTGTCACCAGAGGGTTGTGTTCCTGCCTTGCGCCCAGTAAAGCTGTCTAGACCCCAGACCTACCATGACTTTAAATTGCATAAAGCAGTTATAGAGAATTAATGAATGAATAGCTTCAGTCCATGAGTATAAAGAAGGTTAAGTCCACTTACATTAGATATATATCCTGTTGAATATATCCAATAATAATTAGTATCAGTGCAAGTACTCAACTAAATATACAATAAGCTGAAGGTTTTAGATGCTGAGAAGAAGCACTTTAATTTGGGGGAAAAACCTTCTCAAAGGGGAGATCAAAGCATCAGCATTACATTCTCCTAAAAGGAAATGTTTTACGACAAATTGTGTGTCTGTTTTCCAAGTGATCCAATTGGTGGGTTAACACTGACTTTTTAACCACAACGACACTAAGCAGGAACATCCAGGAATTTGCTTTCACTCAGGGACAAGTGTCGTTGAGGGGAGTTCACAGTAGGGGTGGGGGACTCATTAATCATTCTGAAGCCACTGAACCTCACGGCTCCATCTTGGCTTTCACCATCACTGCTACAAAGAGGCACTCAGAGGTTCTTAGTGTCCTTTCATTCATCACTGGAATCTGATTGCATGTTTCTGTTTAATAGAAGGGTGCCTTCCAAAAGTACTCAGAATGTATTTTTCAGAATTTGTAGTGCAAATATTACTGAACAAACATTAAAATCCTCCTTTTCAAGTGTGCAAAAAGGTTTCATTTAGGTTATAGGCAACTCTATCAACACCTGAACATAGCAGGTGTTATTAATAAATAAACATTTATTCTGATAGGGAGTTGTCCTCTTTGCTGCAGTAACAGCACATATTCTTAAGGCAACTCTTCACTGATATGTAACCTTGCTGTGAGATTGACTGCACACAGGAATGTGAGCGGGAACTCATCATACATATTGAAAGTAGCACCATCAGTCCAAATAACACAATTACACTGCTCCATAGCCCATGCAGTCTTTATAAACTTCTGGCAGACACCTTAACTGAACATGGTGAGCTTAAGGCCCTAACCAAATTCTCCAGTGCATTCCATGCTTTTGGCAAAGATTTTCTACATATGAGGATACAAGGAACAAATTTAAACACAAAAGTGCTCAAGAAAGCAGCTGGATTCATGAGTTATAGGTGTCTCCACAAATTCTGTACAAACTGTAGTATAAACCACTATAAACCAGATCTTCAATCCAGACCTTAAATCCAGGTTCCAGGCCATGATTTTAAAATGGCCTGCAAGTATGAGACAGCTGCAACTGCTAGAGTACCTGAATGGCCTAGTACATTCATGTGAGCCAGTCATTTTAAAATCCTGGAACCTGAATCTAAGATTTAAACCATAGCCTCTGCTCAAAAATAACTAGAAAACTCCTTTTCACACATAGCTGGTTAGAATACTGGCTAGGAGAGCCTAAAGAAAGAACATACATTTTACCTTAAGCATTCCTGTGGTGGTGATACTCTAGAAGACACACATTATATATATATATATATAATTGGCATACTGGATGAGAGTGTTTTTTTTTTTACTTCAGGTGTTGTATACAAACGAACAAAGCCTGTATCTCAAATATGCGAAAGCTCCCTGATGATAATTTCATTCAAATATTTTCAAATATTTCTACAGCTACAAAATCTCTGTTTTTTCATAACATCAGCACTATAAACAGCCATTCCATAATTAATTCAAACAAAATAGATTTACATTAACTACTCTCACATTGCTGCTAAATTTGTGCAACATTCTGGGATTATAGTATTTTTAGGTAGGTAATGGGGCAGGGGAATTGATTATTTTTATTCTGTTATATCCCCACTGTGTGTTCATGTATTGTCCCTTTAAAACCACACTACCAAGCTGTAGTCACATGACTCTGCCTCTATCTGCCAAATGGAAGCAACGTAAACGCAGAGGCTGATCAAGCAACTCGAGGAGCTTGGTTTTGGTCTTTGGTTTGGACGTGCTGTGTTTTGACTATAATTAAGAGAACACTGGACAAAAAGAAGTCAAATGTAAACTCTGACCAAAGCACAATCTCACGACAAATATAAACAGTTGGCAAAAAAACGAGGAACAAGCTAACCCCCTGTGGTCTGAGGCCTTTCAGCCATGTCTGAAGACAATGTAATTTCATTTGTCAGATGCCCCATGTTTCAGTGAAATTTTAAATTGAAAAAGAATATATTTGTTTTAAATGTTATTATTTCATGATGGTAAAATGTTATTTGCATTTTCATTTTATCATCTTCATGGCATATTTTTTGTGGATATTCCTCCCATATATCAACGAGCATTAACACCATTTGGTGCACTGTTTTTTGCCACACAATGTGCTAGTAGTAATTCATTAATGGCTTCAAAGTGATGGGTCATTGCCAGACTAGAATATTAATGAAAACTTGCCTTTGCATAAAATGTAATATGTCACAAAGTCTTCCACTATTGTTATGAGTCAAACTTTTCTGCATTTCATAATTATTTCTGCCATAAGTAAGATAATTATGTGGGTGGCAGGAATTATTGCCTGGGTATTGACATACTGGTGGTAGAATGTTCGGCTGCAGATGTCTGCCATGATTTAATTCAGTGACATTAAAGTCCTGATTCCAAAACATTAAGCTGTAGTTAGTTGTTGGATATATTTGACAATATAAAATGTTATACAATAACCGGAAGGAATGGGCTAGTAAATGGGCTAAATATCTAGCAAAGCTAGAGTTTTAAATTAGATAACATCCTGGTTATGTTACCTTGCATTATAATGGATTTATTTTTTGCTCACTCTTGGCTTTTCCTGGTAATTTTTTTGTTAATTCTTGTTTTACAGTACCTTAATGGGTACCACAGGTGCTATAAATCTACTTCCAAAATGTAACTACTATATAATGCACTGAATACCATTCATTCATTCATAATCTGTAACTGCTTATCCAGCTCAGAGTCGTGGTGGGCCAGAGCCTAACTGGAATCACTAGGCACAAAGCAGGAATACACCCTGGAGGGGGTGACAGTCCTTCACAGGGCAACACACATTCAATCATACACTCACCCATATGGACACTTTGAAGTCGCCAATCCACCTACCAACACGTGTTTTTGGACCGTGAGAGGAAAGCTCCTGGAGGAAACCTCAATGGACACGGGGAGAACACAAAAAACTCCTCACAGTATCCCACATTGGGACTTGAACCCACAACCTCCTGGTCCCTGGAGCTGTGTGACTGTGACACTACCTGCTGCACTACAGTGTTGCACTGAACTGAATATGAAGACAATTCAAATTACTAAACATGCTTCTATTCATTAAACGTCTTAATTATGAAAAGGAAGTAGCTAAATCTAACGACACATACTCTGGTTAAACAATTTATAACATTTGCAACATTGGAATGAAACATTTTCATGAACTTAACCATATCAAATATAAATGAGCCTCACTGATTTAGGAATTACTGAAGGCCTAAAGGCCCTCACACACATTTCTAAATCAAAATGTGATACAATACTGTATATGACTCTAAATACATAGATAGCACACTATTTTTAGTATTATGCAAAAAAGTCTAGAAATCTCACAGGGTTCAAGGGGGGGGGGGGGTAAATAAATAAATAAGTCAAGTACCTTGTTTGTCATTTCAATTGCCATACAATTTATTAAAAAAATATAATAAAATTAATCTAGTACTGGAGTATCTCACATTTACAAGTAAATAACCAGAAACTGGAGGGCTGTAAAAGAAAGTGTTCTTTTGTTTCACACATGTGGTTTACTGATAAGAAATAGCAGTTATTGAGGTGAGAGCATTTGCAGTTTACTCTGAAAGCACATCACACACTACATTAACCATCATCTGTGGAGTCATTAAAATTCAGCACAACACACGTCATTACTGGAGATGTAATTGCTTCTGGAAAACTTGAGAGGAAATAGGAAATTCTAAAGCAACAAAGAGGGCTTCCCACCTTTCAAAAGAATGGCAGTAAACATTTTGCAGTCCTAATCACAAAAATTCTGTTTTACCACAATAAATGCTGAAGGATTGGACGGAAGATTACTGTTTTTATGAGTGGCATTTCATTTGTAATTACTTCATTATTTCCAGCAATTGCATCTTCAGATTCCCTTGATTGCTGCAGCTGTGTTTCATGCTGTGTCAGTAAAGCTGAATCACAAGGTTGCAAGTATACACACTTGCGTACACGCATTTTCACCAGATGGACACATTAAACCATCACTGTCTGGACTCAAAAGGAGTCATCAAAATAAAACTTAATAAAAATAGAGTAATTGTGCTTATAGTTGTACAATTTAGAAAAGGTGCTTTGTAATTTTAAGTTAAAATGTGCATTTTTTTATGAAAATGTAAATTTAGGCAACCTGAACAGGTACACAAACCTACTTTAACATTTTAATGTTAGCCTTGATCTATATCCTGTGAGGAGGCAGACAAAATCCAAATAAAAGAGTGGTACCCTCAACGGTTTCCAGTACTTCTAGAAAATTGTACTATATTCTTTAATTAAGGTGCATGAATATCATACCCAGTTGCAACACCAGAATTTACTTTATGAGTTATATTAGGAATACTCTGTTTCAGGAAAAGAGAAATGTAGTGTAACATTTAGGATGCACTGGTGATCAGAACACATTAGTAAGCTTGGCATGAACATTAATTTCCCATGCTGATTTGTCAGTCATTTTATTTATGGATTTACGGCACTTGGCACATTTCCAGGTTCAGGGAATACTGATTTACTGCATCTATCTAAATATAACAATTGAGTGATGTTCAATTCAGCTTCATTGTGAACTAAATTTTATTAAGCAATATGGTTGTATGAGGTTTACACATGTTATAACCTACCATTAGTAATGTCAGTATCATTTAGACTTAAGATTTAAGATTTGATTGAGACAGAAGCTCAGATGTGTTTCCTTAGCTGGAGTGAGGGGCAGAGACCTCCTAAATAGAGAATGTGCTTCTCATTGATTATCACTTAACTTCAAGACTGAATAGACAGTCCCTCCTACAGGGGTTTGTTTTGCAGCTGTGCTAAAAGCAACAGGTTGGTGCTGTAACTCGGATCTTGCAGCTCAGCTTTTAGACAATATTAGCACCATATTTTGGGAGAAATAATGATGGGAGATGACAAACCCGACTGACATTTAGAATCAAAGTCATTTGTAAACAAAAATCACATTTAGATCATTTAATGAATTAGTGTCTTTATAACCGAGGTTGTTATATTTCATCAAACTATTCTTAGTGTCCTAAATAATCAGACTAGTTTATATATTAACACATAGGATATAAAAGTAAGACATTAACAGCAAATTTGTTTTAATTAATTCTATGACATTTTACTGGACATCATTTAAATATGGTAATGTAATAATGTAAAGTCTTTTAGACCAAATACATGGACTGATTCTGCTTGGCCTCTGTTCAGAAAGGCTACTGACTATTCCTTTTCTTGGAAAAATGACAGGTATGTCCAGAAGGCATTTAACTTTATGTTGTAACTGATTGCAGTTGAAAAGGATTTACAAGTGGTCCGTCACCCTAGGCCCCATGTTCCTTATTTCCATTTCAGAAAGTTGGCAACCCTAAGAGTCCTACATGTAGTGCCCTGAACAGTGATATCAGAACAGAAATTGAGTGCTACAGATTACAGATAAATTAATTTTACCTAGCTACCCTGAGCTTAAGGCTAAGAACAGCCCCAGGCAAGAGCTTCCTGCAACATTAGTGCAACAGTCCTTTCAGAAAGAGAATACTATCCACTTCTATTCAACTTTCAAACTCTGAATACACACGAACATATGGAGTGGCTATGCCTCATTAATATAATTAAATATTCACACTTTTGTCCAGCAACATTGCACAATGTTAAAGTGCTACACTGAAATAGTGAAATAGTTTGTGAACTCATCCTCATAATAACATTTCTCAATGAAGTAAACATCAAATTGTTGAGGCATATTCACATGGAATGCAATTTTCACGGATGAGAAAAATGCAGGTTTTGAAAAACACTTATCAATGCCAAATATTGTTTATCAAAGTTCCAACTTTTTTTTATTGTCCGGATGCATTCACACTGACTATAAAAATGCAGAAGTTAAAATATAAAATAAAGTTAAAGCATAAATAAATATCTTTATTTAAGAGGCGTAACACCAAAGCAGAGATTCAAACTCCACTGACCTATGGAGCCACCTTCAGAACATCTCCTTACTGCTTTAAATTCTGAATGAAGTGCTGTATCCCACTTTGTTCTATAGAATGAGGTGAATCCAGGGTAGCATTTAGTTGCAGTGCTCAAAATAAAATATTATTGCCCCTAAACAAGGAATCCCTTTCTCTTTCTTCATCTATCAGTGTCTTCCCATGACTTCTAGAGTGCTGCGACAAAAACATGTTGGATTTGGTGTTAAGGTTTCAGTATGTTAAAATTCAGTCTTTGTGTGTGTGTGTGTGTGTGTGTGTTGGGGGGAACTTGATGTGAATTGGACTGATCATTGTTAGATGCTTCTGGGAATTTATCTGAATAGAACAAAATCTTTAGCAGAAGGGAACAGTGGAATATAAGGTGTGGCCAACTTGAAATTGTTGCATTCTGGGCTAAAGATGTTAGGATTTGCTGAATCACATAATCATGCACTCAAATCTGAAGACCATTTCATACTAAACTGATAGGCAGGATGCTTTTAATCATGGCCATGACTGCATGCAAAAGCATTTGCATAACTGATTTTATTACAGTAAAGGGAGTATCTGGTTTTGAATGTCGCTTAAAATCTCAGACTGCTGAAGAACCTTGAGCTTAAATGCCAGAACTGAAGCTTTTTTCAGGGATCTAGAAGAAACCATTGGTATTTTATCAGTGAATTGATTAAGCATACCTCAGAGAAAAAAAAGCTTGGGGACATAATACCCAGTGAGTAAACAGCTTACTAGGCTCCATGTGAATTGCCTAAAACTGTTCTTGGTAAGCTCCCAAAAGAGAAAAAACAAAAATAATAATCATAATAATAATAAATAAATAAATAATAAAAAATAAAAACTCTTAACAAAAAAGGTCTACACTAATCCAGATATTTGACAAAAACATGACAATTTATTGCCAAGATACAAGTGTTTCTTGCACTAACTAGGAACATACTGAATTTACCACACACTGAATGACACGTACACATAAAAAAATTATAGACTGCACTAAAATTCCTGACCACGTATTGTTTCAAAATTATTTTCAGTATTGTGTAAAAGTTTTGGGCAGGTAAGGAATAAAAATGCTTCAGCTATAGGAAAAAAATGCTATAAAATAGAAGTGTTTAATTTATTTGTGTCAAATTAAATGTAAAGTGAATGAACAGCAATCTAAATCTAATGAATATTTGCGTGATCACCCTTTGCCTTCAAACTAATCACCAAATATAAGTACACTTGCAGGTAGATTGTTGCAAACATCTTAGATACCTAACAACAGTTCTGTGGATGGTTTGCTCACATCCTTCTGCCTCCTGTAATCACAGACAGATCAGGGCTCTGTGGGGACTATTTTTGGGATCATTGTCCTGCTGCAGAATATACTGAGCCAGTCTGCCTCTATCTCTCAGCATTGAGGGCACCATTAATTTTGAATGAATCCCCTACTGTATTTGCTAAAATGTAGCCCCCAAACTTGCAAGGAACACTCAGCAGTAGATCAGAGTGACCCCTTTGCCATTATGTTTACACTGAGTATCACATTCTAGTTAGCGATCACACTGACGTGGGGTTCACAAGTCTAACTGAACCAATTGAAAAGGAGGACCAGGGCAGGGTTCAGAGAACTACATTTTGGGATTAGCCATGCCTGGGCATAGATTGGGTAGTGAAGAATCTTTCCACGTTAAACAGTGCTTGGTAATAATTTGCCACTCCTAAGTTCCATCTTAAATAGTTCACATTCAAACATCATTTGTGCTCTACACCAGTTTCTCCACTCTGGTCCTTGAGGCATCGGGCACTACATATTTTAATGGTTTCCCTGCTTTAACAGTCACTACCACTCGTTCTAATTCCAAAGGCCTTCCATGAAGTGGGGACTCTGTCAATGACATCAGACGTCAAAGAGTGAGCAAAAGGGGAGTAAGGTTTCAAAGCATTAACAGAATGGGACACTGGTGCCCTTCAGGTGTACACCACTACAGCTTAAATCACAAATCCCTGAAAACTATGGATTTTTAAAGCCACAACAGAGAGTGAGTGGTTCCCAGTGAGTGAGTGGTCCCACAGTCTTGGTAAAGATGAAAAATGCTTCTCCATTTTCCTTTAGGTCCTTATTCCTTATTGCTTTGTGAGGAACATGGGTAATTCTTATACCTGCTTTAATTTCATAAAGAGAAATTTGAACCTGTTAACACTTCCTTTTGAAATTCATATATCTGCCAAAATCCAATAATTATAACTATTATTGGCATGCATGTAAATGTACTCAAAAAGGGTTTGAGAAAAATTTAGGGATGTGTTTATTAAAGATGCAGCATTTCTCTGAGATGACCAAGTCACTTGATTTGTTAAATATATACATTATCAGGGGGAGCCAGTTTTATTTCAGTTTTATTTAAAACTCTGAAAATGTCACTGCTGCCTCACACAGGACTTTGTTTGTGGTAGTAAAGCTTTGTCTGATGGTGCAAACAAGGCCTGTCATGCTGGATAAAGGTAGATTTTTCCTCTTTATAAACCAAAGATACACAGTCGCACTCACAGGACACCCACTGCTGGCAAAGCAGTGGGATTTTCTTTCGATGAGGATTTGGTCAAACCCAGGGTTGAGAAAACTGATCCTGAAAGGCGTTGTTCTCTTATCTCAGATATGTGAGCAGTGTGCAAGATCACGCCACACAAACTGCAATGCTATACTGTTTATAAAACGCAGGTATCTAAAGAATCCACTTTTATCTACAAAAGTGTAAACATGGCAAACTACTGCTTTAGTTGAACTAGCAACTTAACTAGCCATTTTATATTCTATCCACAAAAAGACACAAGTGGCGTTAAAAACTGGGAAACAGACCTTATAGTGTTAGATATTGCATACAAAATGTGTGAGGTGGAACGAAGGAATTAAGGTTCTGCAAAAGCTGATACTGACCATGTTAGGCACAGTTTGATAAAAAAGGTCAGATACAGATCTCTTGATGGATTAGAGCATTCATTGGAGACACTGATAGACTGGAGACGGTGACAGCTCACATTTCAAGTAAGCAACTGTGCTACATTTAGGACAAAAAAGTAACATTCTAAATAAAATGCCAAGTATACAAAACAATGTTGAGTGAAGCATTGCAGTATTTAAAAAAATAATTTAGACCCCAACCATTTCTATTCTCTTAGGAATGAGTAAATGCTGTACTTGTACAGTAGACAAGTCTACTAGGAACATTTCAGCTGTGAAATGCTGGCCCCACAAGCTTAAAGTGGGACTGCAGAGTGCTGAAGTGCATAAAAATTGCCTTTCCAAAGCTACAACACTCACCATTGAGTAACAAACTGCCTCAAGTAAGGTCATAAGAACTACGCCTGAGTTTCCATGGTTTAGCTGCTGAATAGAAGTCTAAAAATCACAACATCCAGTGCCAAAGGGCATCTGGAGAGGTGTAAAGCACATCACTGGAGCAGAGGGAATGCATTTTCTGGAGCAATGGATCATGCTTCACTCTAGCAGTTTTACAGGTGAGTGAGTTTAGTGGATGCTGGAGATCACCAGTCTAAATACACTCCATCATGTGTTTAAAAATCAATAACAATAATTGCAATAACAACAACAACAACAACAATAATAATAATATGTATTATTATTATTATTATTATTATTATTATTATTATTATTATTATAGGAGCAAAAAAACAAGCAAATGCAGCAGCATACAATTATATGCTGTTTAAAACTGACATAATGTAAATATGATCATGTTTTGAAATATGATATTCAGCAAGCACTAATGTGATATCTCCCCTGATTAAAAACTTTCAGGCAACAAGACCCTTAATACATACCTTGTAGAAGATATTCTACCACGTTTCCACAATTTTAGTTCTATGGTGACTTAACAAAACATTACATGCTTTGCTCAAAACCCCACAAGGTTCAACGCCCCGTAATGTACCTTTAAGGAACAAAACTGGACTTTTAAACAGTGTCCTACCTTTAAAGGTACATATACACATTCTGTACCTTTAGTGACCAATATTGTACCTTACAGTACTTTTTTCCTTTTCCTGAGAGTGTACAGAGCTCACAAAGAATGACTGTTTTCAGCACCTGTTGCTTGATTTCCATGATCTGTTTAAATAGTAGTAATGTATAATTTTTAAAACACTGCTGTTTCCAGGCAGTTTTTGACCCCTACTATCATATAACTCATTTCATTTTGCTTCTGAATTGTTCCCAGAAAGAATAGTAATGAACAAAAATTAGAAATGGAAATCTGACTGACCTCTTTGCTTACCTGAGAACTTTGAGCAATGTTGAGAAAGCTAGGATTGGTGGAATGAAATCACAAATGTGGGTTACAAATTAAAAAAAAGCCATTCATTATTGCAATGAACTTAAGTAACCCATTGTTCTTTCAGTCAGACACATGCTACTAGCAGAATGGAAAAGTCGTGCAATAGGTAAACCCTAGCAGTCCTAGGATATTGCTACTCCAGGAGTGACATGTTTGTAGACACCCATGTGAAGGTCATGGCCACTGCACCTGGACACAGGATTTTGCATCCACAATCCCATGTGATTTTGTTAAGATTTTTCCTTGACTGTGAGGTGATTACTCTTATGCAACAGCCCTAGTTATAAGGCAGACTTACATGCCACCTACATATGGCCGTACACCTGACATTACTGACTAGTTTACCAGTATAAATTTTGATCACTATCTAGAGAACAAAGACAATATTAAGTTTAAGTGAACTTTACAAGTCATTACAGAGTACACTCAGATAATGATTTGACAGTATTATACTCTAGCAATTAGCTGGAATCTGTTAACTGTCTTCCAGCAGTGTTATTTTTATAGACATAGAAGAAAAATTGGAGTCCGAATTAAAGAACTGATGTTTGGTCTTTTACTGCTTCAAAAGTTCTACAAATAAAATGCAAAAATCATTCAAAATTGCATGAATTGTACTTTAATATCAGCCATTCCAACAAAATCAATGCATCCACTTACATTTACTTAATTAAAGCTACATTCAGCTGCAGCATAAAGTCATTGCATCACTAAGTAAAGCTATTGTGAAAAGGTTATTACAGTACCGGCCAAACAGGCAGACTCAACTATTTTAATAAGTTGGATAAAGCTGCTAGGGGGAAAAAAATTATATACACACAATAATAAAAAAAATTAAAAATCAGGCACAAACTAGCTAGTTTAATATAAGTCTTGCCTAATGATTCAATGCAGTCTTCAACAGATATTCACACAGATGTGCAGATATACCAACTGAAGTCTGTCTCTTAGAAAGAGGTGGAGGTATTTCTTCTAGGTTAGAACTTATTGTGCACATTGCTGAAAGCAACTGAGTCATAGACCACATTCAACAAAGGCACTGCATTTCTTGAGTACATTAAAAATAATCTTAGAGAGCATGAATCAGTTATTACTTGGTTTATTCATATTTAATATTGAGTGCATACTAAATGGGCTACTTCACAAGCTCTCACACTGCTCAATTGTCAATTGTTACTACTTCAGGAGTTACATATTCCTCATCACCCCCCACAATATTATCAGAGAAGAGAAGAAAAAAAAGAGTATTTTTAGTAAAGCTGTACTGAGCTTGACTGCCTTATTGGAGTAGAGTTCCAAATTTTTAAAAACAAAAGCAGAAAGAAAAAAAATACAGTTTTGGTTTACACTGGGTATCTGGAGAAGGCCACTAATTTCTGATCAAATATTGTTTGTTGAAATAGAATTAAATATTCAGGTATGTATTCAGGTGCTGGGCAATTTAAAGATGAATAGATACAGGACGGATTCTTTGCATACCCACCCAAAATACAAAAAAAAATAATAATAATAATATATATACATATATATCGAGAGAGAGAGAGCTTTATATTTCATTTTTATATTATTTTTCTTATATATGTAGCTTTTTAAAACAATCAGAATCACCAACTGAATAGTTCAATAACGTGTTGTAACATTGTTACCATTTACTCCACATGCACATTGATAAAACAGGCCATTTTCCTTTCTGCCAGCAGTTTTGGGAGATTATCCTCTAATTTGGCAGCTGTTTTTCAGGTATATGTAAATTCTTCACTCCACATCTTTGAGACTGTAGAACATTCTTACAATTCTTTTAAAGTGGTATAGTTAAGACAAATGGATGTTTTCTGACCTTCTGTAGCTACTCACTAAAGTAGGTTAGTTGTTAAGTCACTTAAATATAGCGTACTTCTATTGGTGAGGAATGGAAAGCTAGATAGAACATTCAAAATACAAATTCAAACACACTGGAGTTGCCTGCCCACCACAGCCATCTGAGTCAATACAACCTGTGGTATTAGCATTGGGTTCTTAAAGAATGTTAAATGATTTTTTCCTGTTATGTCCCTTCTACGTTATGTTGGGAAGCACCTCCAAAGATCTGCATCATATTCCTAAACATTACAAGGCTGCTTATTCATCTTCATGCTTTGTTAGAATTTTCCCATTCCATCTTAGAGTGCATGTGTCAGAACTTAATTGCTGCATCCTTTAAGGTGGAATGGGAGAATGCAGATAAGTGTGGAAGTTACTAAAAAGTAAGAAATCCTCTCTTATGGTAATTAAATAAAGAAGGCACAAAAGACTGGTAACCTCACCAGCTTCTTATTCGAATTTCCCATTCCACAGCAGTTACATTCTGATGCCTGCACCATTTAAGGTGGAATAAAAAAAATGAACCAAAATCAAAGGAACAAGAAGCTACGCAGGTCTGTAATGTTAAGGAAAGTTAAATAGATCTTTAGAGATCCCAACACAAGGTATCACGGACATAACTTGAAGGTCTCCCATAACCTGCTTAAAAGCACCCAAAACTAAACTCGAAGCTTATATTAACTCTAAACAGATGGAGAGAGAGAAAAAAAAAATAAAGTTACACTTCCTACAAACACACTGGGCCTCATTCATGAAACTTTCGTAAAAAAACAAGAGCAAACGCCAGATTCACAAAAGCTGAATTATCACAATTTTTTTTAGTAGAACGTGTGCATGTTAGTGAATACTAAATGTTCACAAATTGGGAGGACGTGCCCATTTCTTTGCAATTAACATTCCATTACCATAATCTCCACCCATTAATTTCAATGACCGCCATATAAGGAAGTGCTCGGACTAAGGAACCACAGCTAAAAGCTTTAAGTCTCCACAGAAAAGCAAAAAGAAACAAATGTTCTGAGCAGAAATCTGTTTTATTGACGTGCATTCAAATCTGCACTTTAGTTTCATTCTTTGTATATGTTTTACTCACTTATGGAAAATTACAGTGAGGGAAATCTGAGTTACAGTTCAGTGCAAAAGCTTTTAGGCACCTGAGAAAAGAACATTTAAGAAGCTATTATCTGAGCAGTGAGATTACGTGCTCAAATAAAAATAAAACTAATAACATTAGTGATATTCTCTGTGTTAATGTATTTGTTTAACCTTTAACATATCTCCTTGTGGCAGTGCAGTTATTTTTTTTTTGATATTATCATACTTCATTATAGTAAATAGTGTGATTTCACAAATTCATACTATCAAGGAAAACATCTGGAAAAACTTATTTCAGAGACTACACTGCGATTTTATAATTTTGACATGCAAACCCTTGCACAAGTTACAATGCGTCAAGTATAACACAGCTTAAAATTCCTGGGATGATGCTTGGATGATTGAGGGCTTAACAATTAATGTATTAAACATTCCAGTCTCAAAGAATGGCTCTCGAAAGTGAATTGACCACTGAGAAACCATAAACCTGTATCCTCTCCAAAAACGATAAAATTCTCTGTGCAGAGCTGTCTGTTAAATCTAGCAGCAGCAGCTATTTACACAGGTTACAGACTAAACTCTTATATTGCAATGATCCACATTAAGTAACTGAGTAACAAAATGATTTAGCAGACTTTCGATTAACTGCAGGGGGGTGGCATGGCGGCGCAGCAGCTAGTGTCACAGTCACACAGCTCCAGGGACCTAGAGATTGTGGGTTTGATTCCCGCTCTGGGTGACTGTCTGTGAGGAGTTGGTGAGTTCTCCCCGTGTCCGCGTGGGTTTCCTCCGGGTGCTCCGGTTTCCTCCCACGGTCCAACAAAACACACGGACTGGCGACTCAAAAGTATCTGTAGATGTGAATGTGCGAGTGTGTGTGTTGCCCTGTGAAGGACTGGCATCCCCTCCAGGGTGTATTCCTGCCTTGCACCCAAAGATTCCAGGTAGGCTGGAATCTTTATAATATATTTATAGTAACATATATTTAATGTTCAGTCATTTCAGATGATACTTTCAGCGTCTTTGGGACATTACGCACACTTTACACATTTGCTGGAGCAGGTGTAAATTCTACCTAATTATACCTGGTGTAAATTATACCTACGAACATTGAGACTACAAACATTTTGAAAAATCCGGATATTCATGAACGAGGGCCATTGTGTTTAAACTACAAGGCTGAGATTAATGCAAAAGTACATCTGTAAGGAGTTACCTATCTGCCAGGACATTGTGTAATACGTCCTCACACAGTTTTACATCAACATACTCTGCTGTAGCATTAGAAGAAGATGGACCATGGAAAGTTGATCTTTTGTAAAGGAGGTGGCAAATCTAACAAAGTATGATTGAGCTTCAGCAGTGTACAGTATTAAACTGATAGTGGTTTCCTAGCCCAGATGCTGCAGTAGCCAGATCCATAGCTATGCTATCAAGTACAGCCAGTTTATAACAACCCTTTCAACATTAGAAATGAGTTGAAAACAAACCAGGTACAAAAACGGAAGACATTGTCCAATCATGACAGTAGTCAAACTGCTACAGCCTCAATTGAGTCACTATCCTCTAAATACTGCTAGATAACATTTTAAATCCCAATTAGCATGATGTTGTGACTAACCAACTGATCCCTGCATGGTACAAAGGTAGAAAAGACAAACATAAGAGCTGAGTACATTTAGCAAAGTTGCCTTGAACAGTGACAGCCAAGATTACCTGAAAGTGACAGCACACCTTGTTAGGGAAAAGTGAGACAAAATACTAAAACCAAAAGCAGTCTACATAGCAAAAAGAGGGCTATGTAGCTGAAGATGATGACATTTAGCAAGAATTTGGCTTAATTGCTAAAATTGTGGCTATTCCTGTTCATAATTGCACAAACCTGGATTTGGCAACAAAATTGCTACAATTCATAAACCACAGTTGAAACCCCCCTAAAAATATATATATATGTGGGTAACATTTGGCACTTCATATAGGAATTCTGTTGGGAATTAATAAGCAGAATCCAAAACAAACTTCAAGGTGGCATGAATGGGTGAGGAGGGAAGAAATAGATATCAGGGTTTCATAGTTGCCTGGCCTTGATTTGAGTTTAGTGAATGTGTATTGAATGCAAAAACATGTGAACTGAATCTGGTGCAACATCAGTGACTAAAAAAACAGTGACCTGCTGTTTTTGATTCATAATTACTTGATTTTCCTTCAAGGTTCTAACAACTGTTGCACTAGATCACTGGTGTCAAGGGTAATGAAACATCTTAATACAAACATCTTAATTCAATAGGACTTGAACCTACATTGACCACCAGCTTGCAAGTTTCCCCAAGTTTGTGAGTTAAAAGGCAAGTCCAAATTTTGACCATTCAAGCCTTTGAAATTGAGCATAAAATTAAAATATGAATCAAAAGTATAAACTGAAGAGAAAGGCCAGCAAAATATCACCTCTTCTTAGAAACAAAAAATAAAATGTTGTAAAAAAAATAAAAAGAATGGCAGGAAAAGCATATCTATTTTTCTGAGTGGTTGCCCTAGTTACCCAAAATATTTTAGGTTTGTGTGTTGTGGCATCTTTTGCCATTATAATCTGATTTTACCATTAATTCCATGAGCAAATGCTATGGCAACTCTTAATGTATGATGAGGAAATATGTTCTGCACCTAAACAATACTCAAAATGTGATTAGGCATCTAGCGGTGGTCATTATGAAGGACAATTACTGCTGTGTGTTTACTGTGTGTGCTATTTTAAGTCACAATGCCCTAGCAATTTTCTTAAACATCCTTGCCCAAAGGAGCCTAGATCTGCTAAAGGGTGGTACTGCTGGAAATTTAGTTTAAAAATCAGTGAGATTACAGTAACAAACTGTAGCTGGATATTCTGAATTCAACCTTCAAAGCCAAAACAAGCTTGAAACTTTCTTCCATTCCTTAAGGCAAAATCCAGAATGTACTGGAAGAGGAGAAGTTAACCATTGCTGGAGAACCTTGGCTGGGCAATTAATAGAAAATTAATCAAAATCAACATTCAGCACTTCTAATCGACAATCTTGTCTATATTGATTATTTTTATTCTGTTATATCCCCACTGTGTGTTCATGTATTGTCCCTTTAAAACCATGCTACCAAGCTGTAGTCACGATTCTGCCCCGATCTGACACATGGAAACAACCTAAAGCCAAGGCTGACAAAGCAACTTGAGCAGCTACTACCAAAGAAAAACACAGCGTCTTGTTTGGATGTGGTGTGTTTTGACTATAATTAAGATGACACTGAACAAAGTCAAATGAAAACGCTGAGAAAAGACCAAAGCACAATCAGACTATAAACAGCACTCAAAAAACAGGAACAAGCTCCCAGCAACATTAGAAAACATATCTCATGTTTAATAATAATCTCATTTTTACAGTACAAGCCTCGTCACTGAATTATGAGGGTCAAAAATTCAAAAATAAATTCGTTCATTAATCGTAATCGTGGTAAATTGCCCGGCACTAGTTGCTGACATGGCCAGCACATTGCTTCTGGCACAAAAGTAGTTGAACAAACTTTTTTCAGAAGAGAAAGACAGGTGGCCAAACTTATTTGACTCTATGTGGAAAATTTGTTCCTTTATATTCAAGTTAATATTGTCTGCATGTGAATGAAATTACATCAACAATAACTCAAAAGAAATGCTAGTCAAATGTCTATAATTCTGAGAGATCCATCTTAGTTTTGACAGGAATTTTTATTTTACATCTCACATCTGACAGTAAAATGTTTACTTTACTGTAGATTGTAATACCTCCAGGAGACACTTCAGTGGCAACTCGAATCTCTGACTGTCTCTCTGACATATCTACATGGATGAAGGAACATCACCTCCAATTGAATTTATCCAAAACTGAACTACTGGTCCTCCCAGCCAAGCAAGCTATTCCCCACAACATCAGCATCAAGCTAGAGTCCCTATCAGTGGCTCCCACCAAGGTTGTAAGAAACCTAGGTGTCATGGTTGATGACCAGCTGACCTTCGCAGATCACGTTACTGCTGTAGCTCGATCGTGCCGCTTCTCCTTATTCAACATAAGGAAGATTAGGCCATATCTAACTCAACATACAGCACAGCTCCTCGTTCAGACGTTAGTAATCTCCCGTCTAGACTATTGCAACGCCCTCCTGACAGGTCTTCCGGCCTGTGCTGTGAGACCGCTACAGATGATCCAGAATGCTGCAGCACGCCTGGTCTTCAACCAACCAAAAAGAGCACATGTCACGCCCCTATTAGTTGAGCTGCATTGGCTACCCTTAGCTGCTTGAATCAAATTTAAATCACTAATGATGGTCTTCAGAGTATTCACTGGTTCTGCTCCCATCTACCTCAATAGACTCTTAAAACCATACGTTAGCGCCCGCCCTCTCCGTTCCTCAAAGGAGCGCCAACTAACACGACCAACCCCCGTACAGGTCAGTTGAGGCTATTCTCATCTCTGGTACCACACTGGTGGAATGAGCTTCCAAGCACTATCAGAGCAACAGAAACCCTCTCTGCATTCAAGAAATCATTGAAAACCCAACTCTTCCGAGAGTATCTTTTGCACTGAATGTCTTTCTTTAATGCACTTATTACTTCCTGGCATATTGCACTTGTTATTGCATGTAAGGTATTTTGTATAAATTGTGCTGTAGTTTGAATGTTAGATCCTCTTTTGTAAGTCGCTTTGGATAAAAGCGTCTGCCAAATGCATAAATGTAAATGTAATGTAAATGTAATACAATATTAGTAGAACTGCTTTGGTGTCAATTCATGCAACTATACAATTTTACAGGAACTGAATGATCAACTTAAAAAGCCAAATTCATGACTCATCAAAACACAACATTCAGATGTTTCCTCACCATTGGCTAGCTCTCAAGTCTGTGTACTTGAAACTGGTGTAATGTGTTCATAATTAAAAAAAATAAATAAATAAACTTTTCTGTTCATTCACCACCAGTTGCTGAAATGTGCTTTCTCAGAAATGGGTTTTTATTGTCAACACGTGTCAGTGTGAAATGCTGAGCAGTGTTTAGCTAAATTCACTCAACTTTGTGCTCACACATAAAAGGCTCCAGGCAGCCTGACAGAGCACCCCCTCCCCACAGTAATACCATATACCGCAATAATATTTTGAGACGGTATGAGAAATGTGTATACCACCCATCCCTGAGTGCAGCAGACCTTTGGTTGGTCTGGCACACCTGGGAGTCTGTCTCAGGGGTCATAGTGAGCAAAGCCATTCGTGAACAGGTTGTGGCATTGCCAGATGAGGGCCGCATCTCCTCTGTGTAGCAGAGTTGTGCTGAATGTGGTGCTAAATGACTCAAATGACCTCATCCTGGGTCAAGGAGCTGTAAGGGACACAGCAGCTCCTCCACTGAGATCCCCTGAAAGTCATCACACAATTCAATCTTTTGTATCCATTCTTTAGGGACAGCCATTGCCTAATGGTTGGAGAAGTTAGCTTCGGACTGGAAGGTTGCCAGTTAAATCCCCATGACCAGCATGAGAATTGGGGGTGGGGGAGAGAAGAAACAACACTCCTATCTCAATCCATGGCTGAAGTGTCCCTGAGCAGTGCCTAGATTTTTAAGTCTGGGCAGTCATTCCATCCCCACACAACACCCCACAAACAAAGCATGATGTGAAGAACATCCTCAATGGGCTGCTGCAAAAGATCAAAACCACCATTAATCCGTGACATTTCAACTCTAAAATCACATTGCATCAGTATGGGGATACTTCAACATGCCAAAGACACCCTGAAACCTCCATTCATACACCCGTTATGAATACATTTTGACAAATGAAACTCTGTTCAGTTTTAAGGATAGGGATAGTTTTCCTTCAAGCTGGCAACCTGGTTAAGCTTTGTCTCTGGGGAGGAGGGGGAAAGGGGCAGACAGCTCTGTAGTTTTAAAACGTATCGCCTTTCCCACTTTAAAGATGTTTGGTATTAGTATTACAGAATGTATATTTTCTAAACCCAATTTGAACATAAATCAAAAAGGGTTTTAGCCCTTTAATTCAGCTAAATTATTTATTCATTGCTTAGATTTTTATTAAAATTTCACAAAGCTTTTTTTTGTAGCTGAAGTCTATAGATGTTTGAGACCCAGTCATTTTCATCTAACATTAACTTCTAGCAGTTGTGCCTCTGTCATGCAGTTAATCCTATCCTTTCCCATTTAGTTCCATAATATTTAACATTTTACTTTGCCTGAAACATTTTGGAACTAAGCAAAACCTTGTACATCTAATCTCTTTTGATGAAAGTGTCAATTCAGAACTGCTTGGAATTTTTTTAGATTAACTTTGAGGGAACAAAATTGGAAGATTTTTCAAACGTCATTTAAACTTTCATTATTATTTTTAATAAAACGTAAGCATTAGGGACACTGAGACAGGCTCAATATAACAGCAGAATGCAGTCTAGCCTTGAGATGAACAGTCATTCATCAGCTAAATAATGATTTGCTAGTTCAATGACATTTTTACAATAGGCTCATGGCTTTTGGGTAAAAAAAATAAATTAATTAAAAAATATAGATCTGGTATAAGGATCCAACAGTTACTATTGTAAATTGATAAATAAAGTCTTAGCAAATGTAGATGACTGGGAAGGGTACCTTGATGTGGTCTATTCAGATACATGCTTTCAGACTGCTTGTTTTATACTGAATGTGACTTGATGATTTGGCCATGCTGTCACTGTCTTTTAGAGGTGAAAGTACAAGCTATAATGGATTTTCCTGCCCCTAAAACCAAGAGGGAACCTTGGCACTTCCTTGGAAAGGCAGGTTATAGAAATTTCTAAAGGAAATTCAGATGTTTGCCGCTTTATTGACCCTTACGCACAGCAATTGTTCCAGATTCTCTGAATCTTTTGATGATGTTATGCACGGTTGATGATGATAACTTAAAAGTCTTTTCGTCACCATACTGGTCTGCTATTGAATCAGTCAAAAATCAGCATTTAGCAGACACTCTTATCCAGAGTGACTCACAAAAGTGCTTAGTGTTCAGACAATGTGTATCCTAGTTAGTCCAAATAAGTTAGAGTCCAAACTCCCTCTGAGCTTAGACACTTACCAGACAAGGGCCAGTTCTGATATCTAAAAAAAACAAAACATAGTAAGTGCAATACACAGCATCTAGTCAGTGCTCATACATGGAAAGAAAGGAATTAAGCGCAGTAAAAGTGCAAAAAAAGTCAGTTACACTAGATTAGTGCTCACTTAAGTGGGTCAGAAAGATGGGTCTTAATGTGGCAGGTTGTGTTTTATTTATTTCCATTTTATACTCATGTAAGGGTAATGTCAAGGGTTAATTGGGGGATGTCACTGTAGCCCTATAAGAAGGGGAAGTAGGATTTAATGATTAATTTGACCTGCTTGCCCCCCCCCCCCCCCCCCTTGACCTTCCTGTTGTTGGCCTGGCGTGTGGTTTGGCGTGGTAGATTCAGGTACAACTGCAACGATTTGTGTGTTTTAATTATTTTAGGTAGGACCATGGGTGTCGGTATATTTTTCCCTATTTGTGTGGGTTTACATGTGTGGAGTAATGGGGTGATTTGTGTGTTTTTAGTAGTGATTGCTGTGGGTGTTGTGCCGTGGTCTGTGGCCTTCATTCATTCTCTGCTTCACATAGTTGCTGCTCTGTGCTTTGCATCTTCGCTATTTTACTGCTTCACAGCTTAATTCCAGGTAGGCATGTTCCCTCTTTCTTTAAGAATATTTCCAGTCGTCTTTTGTAATTATATTCTATATTTCGTTAGAACCGTCACACTGCCAGCTGCTCATTCTCTTCTATCGGTTGTAGCACCTCCGTGACGACAGAGATAGATAAACTTCTTTTAAACAGAGTTTTAACATTCTCCTATCTGCTCCTCCTCTCGTGGTGCTGCTGTTTTCTCCATGTCTTGGAAAAGCCGTGCTGCTGCGCTGTTATAGATTCGTATCCCTTGCGGGTCTGTTAAATCGTTTTGTTTGTTTTTTGGTTATTTTCTTTTTTTGTTTCGTTTTCAAGGCGCAGTTTCTGCGACAGTTGTATTTTTTGGAAATTGTTTATTTTTCTTGTTAAGTTTTCGTTTATATTTTGTTAGATTATTTGTGTCAATTTTTGGGCTTAGTCAGCGGGTTATATCCCAATTTCGGCTTTGCTCATTTTCTTTTTTTTTATTGATTTTCATTTGTTTATTTTGGTTTTGTTGTAATTTGGTTATTTCTTGAGTTTGTCAATTTGTGTTATTTTTCTGTTTGAGTCCTTTCTCTCTCTTCTCTCTAGTTGTGGCAGCTAGTTTATGGCACCTTGTTGTCATTTTAAAAGATAGTAATTTTGAATGATTTTTAATGAGTGCTGATGTATTAATTTAAAAGCTTCAGCTAAAGTCTTTTAGTGTTTTAGGTTAATGTTTGAATGTGTACTGAAATAAAATTCATATTGTGAAAATAAAATTGTGTGGACCACAACAATCTTGTCTCCAAAAAATGAACCTGGGTTGCCTGGCTAGTTTTACTAGTCTTATTTCCTGAGGTGAAATTCCTCAGGTGGCGTAGTCAGACTATAATCAGAGTATTTTTTTTATATATATAATCCATTCTGTTAGTGGGTATTATCCCTCTTATGACCATTAGGGTGTGGTGATTTAATGGGTAGGAGGTAGGCCGCGTCACATTAAGTCTGCGTTTGAAGACCGTAAGAGTCCACTTTTCGTTCCGCCATCTGGAAGTCAGGACTGAGAAGAGTCTTAACATTAGTCCTCCATGTGACTTTGGGGACAGCAGTTGAGCTGTACTTGAAGGGCTCAAATTGCAGTCAGACAAATTGCATGCCATAAGGTAGAGAGGTTCTGGTCCATTCTTGGCTTTGTGGGCAAGCATGAGAATTTTAAACTTGATGCAGGCACCTACAGGAAGCCAGTGAAGAAAGCCCAACAGTGAAAAAACGTGGGTGAACCTAAGATTAAAGACAAGTCGTGCAGCCGTATTCTGGACCACCTGAAGGCGTGCAATGACCTGCAGAGGAAGACCAGCAGAATTGCAGTAGTCAAGCCTTGAAATGACTAAAGACTGGACTAGCACCTCCTGAGAAAGAACGGGTCAGATCTGACAGATGTTGTACAGTAGAAATCTGCATGACAGTGTCAGGTTTGCTATATGGGTTGTGAACGATAACTGGCCATCCAGAATCACACCAAGGCTTCTTGCATCTCCAGATGGAATAAGTGTGAAGTTCTCAAATGAGACATTATGGTCAGGACTAGGGCGGCACGGTGGCGCAGCAGGTCACAGTCACACAGCTCCAGGAACCTGGAGGTTGTGGGTTCGATTCCCGCTCCGGGTGACTGTCTGTGAGGAGTTGGTGTGTTCTCCCTGTGTCCGCGTGGGTTTCCTCCGGGTGCTCCGGTTTCCTCCCACAGTCCAAAAACACACGTTGCAGGTGGATTGGCGACTCGAAAGTGTCCGTGAGTGTGTGAGTGAATGTGTGTCTGTGTTGCCCTGTGAAGGACTGGCGTCCCCTCCAGGGTGTATTCCCGCCTTGCGCCCGATGATTCCAGGTAGGCTCTGGACCCCCCGCGACCCTAAGTTGGATAAGCGGTTACAGATAATGGATGGTCAGGACTAGCCGTTCCAGGGATGAAAAGCAGCTCATTCTTGCTAGTATTTACAAACCGGATTCCAAAAAAGTTGGGACACTAAACAAATTGTGAATAAAAACTGAATGCAATGATGTGGAGATGGCAAATGTCAATATTTTATTCGTAATAGAACAGAGATGACAGATCAAAAGTTTAATCAGAGTAAATGTAACATTTTAAAGGAAAATGTTGATTCAAAATTTCACAGTGTCAACAAATCCCAAAAAAGTTGGGATAAGTGGCTGGAAAAAGGAAATTGAGCATATAACGAACAGTTGGAAGACAAATTAACACTAATTAGATCAATTGACAACATGATTGGGTATAAAAAGAGCTTCTCAGAGTGTCAGTGTCTCTCTGAAGCCAAGATGGTAAGAGGATCACCAATTCCACCATTGTTGCACAGAAAGATACCAATACCAGAATGGTGTTACCAGCGTAAAATAGCAAAGACTTTTAAGTTATCATCATCAACCGTGCAGAACATCATCAAAAGATTCAGAGAATCTGGAACAATTGCTGTGCGTAAGGGTCAAGGCTGTTAAACTCTACTGGATGCTCGTGATCTCTGGGCCCTTAAACGTCACTGCACCTCAAACATTAATGCCACTGTCAAGGAAATAACAATGGGCTCAGGAATACTTCCAGAAAGCATTGCCAGTGAACACAACCCACCGTGCCATCCGCCGTTGCCAGCTGAAACTCTACAGTGCAAAGAGGAAGCCATTTCTAAGCAAGCTCCACAAGCTCAGACGTTTGCACTGGGCCAGGGGGCTTTTAAAATGGAGTTTGGCAAAATGGAAGACTGTTCTGTGGTCAGATGAGTCACGATTTGAAGTTTTTTATGGAACACTGGGACCAGAGAGGACAAGGATAACCCAAGTTGTTATCAACTCTCCGTTCAGAAGCCTGCATCACTGATGGTATGGGGTTGCATGAGTGCTTGTGGCATGGGCAGCTTGTATGTCTGGAAAGGCACCATTAATGCAGAGAACTATGTTCAGGTTCTAGAACAACATATGCTCCCATCTAGACATCATCTCTTTCAGGGAAGACCCTGCATTTTTCAACAACATAATGCCAGACATCATGGCTACGTAGAAGAAGGATCCAGGTACTGAAATGGCCAGTCTGCTGTCCAGATCTTTCTGCTATAGAGAACATTTGGCGCATCATATAGAGGAAGGTGCGACAAAGAAGGCCCAAGACGATTGAACAGTTAGAGGCCTGTATTAGACATGAATGGGAGAGCATTCCTATTTCTAAACTTGAGAAACTGGTCTCCTCTGTCCCCAGATGTCTGTTGATTGTTATAAGAAGAAGGGTGGATGTCACACAGTGGTAAAAATGGCCTTGTCCCAACTTTATTGAGATTTGTTGATGCCATGAAATTTTAAAACAACATATTTTTCCCTTAAAATGATACATTCTTTCGGTTTAAACTTTTGATCTGTGAATTGTGTTCTATTCTGAATAAAATATTAGATGTTGACACCTCCACATCATTGCATTCAGTTTTTATTAACATTTTGTTTAGTGTCCCAACTTTTTTGGAATCCGGTTTGTAGTTTCAGGTAATGAGCTGTCATCCAAGAAACAATGTCAGTGAGACATGAGATGCGATTGGAAACACAAATGTCAAATGGTGGGAAGGAAAGCATTAGTTGAGTGTCATCTGCATATTGATGGTAAGAGAAACCATGAGAGGTAATTATATCCCCCCTCTCACTGACTCATGTTAAGGCTCAGAGTTGCAGAGCCTTCAGTTCATTTTCTAAGTGTTCCAAGAGGGCTCACCCCAACCCCATATAGCTATCCACAAATATTGTACATTATTTAGATAAAGAGAAACTGTTTAAAGTTTACTTGAAACATTTAATAAGATCACTTGACAAGATCTTACCCATTTTCTTGTCCATTCAACACTGCTATACTCTAACAGGTTCTGAGATCAGAAAGTTAGTGTTGATTCCTAATGCATGTCTGTGGAATCCTGGGGCTGTTTTTTTTAAGGGTGGGGTGTCAATGGCTGTGGGCTAGGACTGGCTTTTGTAATGTTTTTATTCAGGTGCTGTGGTCCTTAGGTTTTCACTTACTGGATGGAGGCTTGTCCAGGTGAAAACAATTTAGTTAACTGCTGTCTCTTCCTGATTGACTGGCTCTCCCTGAATCTACCTGATTTAAGGCCTACTTAAACCTACAGAAATAGAATTTGTCATGTCAATTATTTTCATTTACTCTGTATTGTTTCTGAATATTGCTCAGTCCCATTTGGAATGATTGCTGGTGTTGTATATTTGTGTAGCTTTACACATATTATCAGTTTAACAGTTGGAAAGTAAGGATTTTAATTAATTTTTGTTTAAATCAGGTTCGAGACATAGATTAGCAGAAATTGATGTCTGACAAATGTTGACCTAACTCATGTCTGAGAACCTGACTATATTCAATATGATAAAGGCACACAAGGAATATATATTACCATTTAAATACAAAGGAGTGGTGGTTTCCAGACTGCTGGAGAAACTGCTGGCAATATAGGCAAACATGTTACAGAGAAACAGAAGTACGGAGGGTAGTCTCATTAACCACTACTTCAGGCTAGTGCTGGGCAATTTTCACAATAAATTTGATTCAACTGAATTAACGTTTTCACTTGATGTTCAACATGTAATCGAGATTATATGTTTACATACCTTATGATTGAAATAAAACATCCATAAATGCTATTAAAATTTTTATGCATTATGAACAAAAACACACTGACCTCAATCACTTACAGTGAAAAAAACACTGTTTTTTAGACCTTTGAAACCAGTAGCGTTTCCCGCACAACTCAATCTTTATCACCCGTTGGCTCATCATTAGAGTGAACTAGAGAAACTTTTTTTGCAAACTAGAGAAATTGTGGTTTAATCAAGACCTGATTTGTAATTGTCGCTTGCTGGTTTATTATGTAAATCTAAAGCGCAAATTTGTAAAACAAACAGGCTTAGAGAAAGCACGTCAGAACCAACACAGCACAGAAAGAAAAATAATTAGCACACAAATTACAAGCTATTAATTATTTATTTATAATTGGAGTTTTGCACTTCCTGTTACAACTGAATTCTTCTTTAGACTTAATCATGTTACTCGGAGAAAGATCTTGCCATTGGATTAAA
Organism: Hoplias malabaricus; assembly: GCF_029633855.1. Taxonomy (NCBI): domain Eukaryota; kingdom Metazoa; phylum Chordata; class Actinopteri; order Characiformes; family Erythrinidae; genus Hoplias; species Hoplias malabaricus. The sequence continues at coordinate 54,861,568 of NC_089802.1, read as the reverse complement.
TTACTACAAAACAAAAACAACCAAAAACAGACGATGCATAATTTGTGGTATGGGCACATCTCTCTGCTGTGAAATGTGCGTACTATCAATAATTGTGGACAGATATTGTGATTCCATTCAGTCAGCATTCCATAAATCATTCACGGACACTGCCAATAAACAATCAATACCTGAAAAGTACAAGCAATACAAACTTCAAACATGGTGAATTATATTTCAAAAGGTTATGTGCAACTTCTGCATTAACAGTTTTCCTGAATATTATAGTTTAATTTTTCCATTTAATAAAAATGCATAAATTAAGCTTTCTGTTTACTACTGTTGAATGGAAAGTAATTTAAAGTTATTTTATTACTTTTAAAATGCAGAGGGATTGTTTCTCCAGTTGACATGTTGTTAAAATGATAAATAAACCTATGACACTGGCAGAGCAGAGCAGACCTCGGTTCCAGTGGAACGCCAACAACATTACAGACTTCCCACTATTAGTTGGGTAAAGTTTGTGTTGGCATTTCCCGTTGTGGGTGGGCAATTCCTTGTCTCCACTGGTGACCTCAACAGAAGTGCTAGATCAGAAGAGCCCAGCTATGAGTGTGCAAGAGAAGAGCATTGCAGCAGACACTGACAATGAGGCACTGGGGTCACTTATGGAGAAGGGACACCAGTAGCAAAGGAATAAGGAGCAGAGGGCATAAGGTGGGAGAATAGACTTGTTTCAAACTTTGTTTGAACTTTGTGGGGATTTGAGGATGTTTGTGACTTATGAAACCTTTCCCTGGACTGTATCCGGTGCTCAGTTTGGAGGGTGTGAGGTGTTCATGATTGAAAATGTATGGTTGAATTCATCCAATATTAAAACTAGTAAAACAAAAACTTTTTTGATGAACAGTTTTGAAATGCATGGGAACTTCAGCTGAAGCGGCAGGATGCATTTGCATATTCATTCATCCATGCATATTGCATGAAGGCAAAGTGTATTACATCTAATCCACCTATGCGTTAGGAGGATATATTCCTTGGAAATGTATACTAACGTCATGAGGATGAACAGAATGTATATTTAAGGGGATTAATCAATGTCCAAATGAGGACTTCTCTAGATTTAGATGTACTATTTTAGGCAGACATGTAAAATGCAATGTAAATAGTAAGATGCAATATTCACTGAAAATCTAATGTCATTTGAGTAGCGGTGGCAAAACTTCCATACCACCATGTTCCTGGGATTGGAAATATACATGTCCATGTTTCTCAGCACTGAAATTTAGATGTCAGATAAAATTCAGATGTGTTTTGAAGTTTTTAACTTTTGGTTTTGAATCTACATATTGATTATCACATAGTTTTCATACAAATTCAGCTGTGGTGCAGCACAACAAGAGGGGAAAAAATATTCCTTGATAAAGTTACATTATAAAATCAGTGACCTAATGTTTTCTATTGAGTGAGTTAGAGCGCATCGTCTCAAGAAAAGTGATCCAAACACACTTGGGGCTACAGGCAGATGTACAGAAAAGTTTCAGAATTCACAAACTACTTTTATAATTCTCAAAGACATAACAGCATGGTCAAGGTTTGTTAACAAGCATAATCAGGAGCTGCTTCAGTTATACCACAGTCTCAGGAGATGTATATCAAAACTTTCAGTAAAAAAAAGAACTCAAAGCATAACTTTTATATAGGTTTTCTCTACCACATCTCTACCAAAAATGCAGGAAATTATGTCCAAAATACAGACTGAGAAAATATTTCATGCTGAGGAAAAGTTAAATTGGCTGTCAACTTGATTTTCTTAACTTCCATTATGAATTTATAATTTGCTCAAATATACAAAATTAGTTTAAGTTTTGGACTACAATAGCTGCAATTAGGATATTTAAATTTATTTTACATAACTGACAAATTAATACATTTTGGTAAAATACTCGAATTGCTTGAAAATGTTTGGTAAAAACAGCAAAAATGCTGTAATATCTGAACTAATTTCCCCAAACCCACAATTACACCTAGAGTGTGAGTAGGTAAGAACAGTTCATTTGAACTAATGTTGCACCGATACCGAATCAGTATTGGCACCGATACTGCCACTTAAACAGAGTATCGGTAAGTTCAGGCAGATTATGAACAGACTGGGTATTTCACATGACACAGTTGTTTTTGTGGAGACTGGAAAATGTCACTACATGACCCCAAACTCCCCAACCAAACGTGTTTCCTTGTAGACAGGTAAATACGAACATACAACTTACTATGGTAATTGTTGGCGCTGCTATTTGTGTAGATCCACAAAGAAAAAAAATGTAAAAACGTCTTTGTGTCGTGGATGGGAAAACAGTCAGCGTGGTCTCTACACTGCAGCGGGAGCTGGAGATTAGTAAAATAGAACATAGTTGCGGCCACTTTACACCTTAAATGGTTCAGAAACATCAGCAGGTGTAGCATGCGTCAGTGTTATCTCATTTAATGTGGAATGGAAAATTAAAATACAGTTGGTATAAATAAAGGCTGTAACAGTGTGTTGTGTGGCGCGCTATGCTCTTCTACGGGTAATACTCTTTTGGGGAAATGTGCATCCAGGGTGGCACGGTGGCGCAGCAGGTAGTGTCGCAGTCACACAGCTCCAGGGGCCTGGAGGTTGTGGGTTCAATTCCCGCTCCGAGTGACTGTCTGTGAGGAGTTGGTGTGTTCTCCCCGTGTCCGCGTGGGTTTCCTCCGGGTGCTCCGGTTTCCTCCCACAGTCCCAAAAAAAAAAAAAAACACACGTTGCAGGTGGATTGGCGACTCAAAAGTGTCCGTGTGTGTGAGTGAATGTGTGTGTGTCTGTGTTGCTCTGTGAAGGACTGGCGTCCCCTCCAGGGTGTATTCCTGCCTTGCGCCCAATGATTCCAGGTTTTCCAGAGCGTGATTCCACGCTCTGGACCCCCTGTGACCCTAGAATTGGATAAGCGGTTACAGATAATGGATGGATGGATGGAAATGTGTATCCAGCACTATGTAATATATTGTAGTTTTTAATAGTTTTACCATTTAATTCATCCTCCACTGCACCCGTCTGTGTTTACTTTGTGTGCTTTGTTCTCATTGGCTGTTGAATGGACTAGTTCTGCGTTGTGTTGGTGGAGAGTTTACACTACGCGGCTACATCCAAAGTTGAGTCGAAAAAAATCAAACATTTGATATGCTGTGACTGGTCTGAAACGTGTTTGAGGCAGAAATATTTAAAATCAGGCTAAAAGTCGTGTAGTGTTCAAGCAACCACAAGTTAGCACAGGTCAGCAGCAGTCCTTAGAAAGTCCATTTCTCAGTCATGACAAATATTCTCATGACAGTGTAAAAAGCTGTTCAGTCAGGCTAGACCATGTCTTCCTATTTGTACTTGTTACTGCATTGTGGACATCTGTAAAGTATCTGTAAGTATAGTAATATAAATAACTGGAGTTTTAGGCACCTATCTAGTAGTTATGACTTGGAATCGATACTCAGTATCGACAGATATAATATTTGTATCAGAAGGAAAAAAGTGGCATTGGTGCATCCCTAATTAGAACAATGTTAGAGGGTCAGCCAATTAAGGGATAGTCAGTGAAAACCATTATAAAAAGGAAAATCACCACAAAGCATTTGGCTTCTGTGTATCCCAATTACCCAAAGATCAGTACAATGTAATATGAGAACATGTTGCACTACATTAAAAAAAACTGCATCCAGAAGCAGTTGTGAGGAGGAGGAGGAGGAGGAGGTGTGTGTGTGTGTGTGGGGGGGGGGATCCTGCTTGATATTTCCCTCTACATCCTGTTTTCCTTGTGTTGCACCTCTGTTTCTCTGCCTCTAAAATGCATCATCCTTTGCTCTGGCTATGGACAGGTCTGCTCATAACTCAAGCCTAGCACCACTTCAATTGTTTGATAACCACCGTGTGTCCACCTTACCTCAGCATGTGTGCACTGCGGGGTCATGCCCTCAGGTACCTGCCGGCATCAGTTTATGGCCCTGCTAACAGGCTCTGACACCATACTTCTTACCTAAGGAGCTCCTGTTGAGAATGGAGTGAAACATGAGGCTCTGCACTAGACTCCAGCTGAAGCAACCCAAATGGCAAAATAGATGCAGCAGCAATGTCAAACCCTCTTTCACCCTAACATCATGCTTCTGTTTTGAGGACATTCTAACTTGTTGGGTCCAGCTGGGATATTCAAGCCCACAACAGTTAGCTCCCATTCCCTGTTGACCACCATCTGAGGCACATCAAGTCTCTTGGGTTTGAATAATAGAATTTATGCCAGCTCTAATGCAAGTTTGTCAGACACCCCTCTATCGATGCACCATTTCTTATCCAAAAATGTGACACCTTTGCCAGGAATTTGTCATCCTATCCATTGCAGCACAGTCCCACCCCACTTTCCTGGCACATGCTATCAGGAACATGGCGAGTGCATGCAGAACCACACCACTGAAACCACTTTATGCCTGGTCACCTGTTTAGAGCAGTGGTTAAGGCAGGCAGGTGCACAGACATTTTTGGGGGCAGGTGCTTAAGCAAAAAAAAGCAGTAAGTTAGTTAAATTATATATTTATTTTTGTTAACACCATCAGTACACATAAATAACTAAAATGACAGTTTTGGGCAGGAAGCTGTAATTAGAAAATAGTGTTTGTATTCATTTTCAACACTTTACTGTGAGAGCTATTTCACATTCTCCTGCAAAATGTTTGTGGTCATGCTTTATCTTCAGGCTTTCACATCAAAATAAGTATGAGTTTAAATGAATATAGTGAACTTACTGTTTTACCAGTGTCTGTCTGCTGCAGTTTATCCCCCTCCCCCTTGAGTAATCATGACAAACGTCAATAAACAGCTGGACAATGCTCTGAAATCACATTTCATAAATCACAAGTACAAAACGTATAGGCTATGAGATGTATAGATGCTCTTTGTATTAAAAGGCAAGCATTTTTTAGCAGGTTTGCTAAAAAATAAAATTATTTATTTTTTTAGAAACGTTGGGCCAGTAGCCACTGTTTTCAGTGGCACTATAATGTTAAGTGTTTTGCACCAAACATTACCTGTCTGTCTGTTGCTGCGGGTGAGAGGAGAAGTGTGAAGCAGCGGTTTGGCCTGGTGCCCAGCACTGCATGCGTGCTAACCGGAGGAGGAGGAGTGAGGGGCAAAACAGGTTCCTAAAAGGTACACACAATGTGAATGTAACTTTAAACAGGTACAAAAGAGATTCCTTAAAAGTAGTGTTCCTTAAAGGTTCATTAAATCTCTTTTCCAAAAAGTGAATACCTAATCTTTCATTATATAACTGTAAAATAAAATAATCTTGGACTAAGACTTGGAGATAAAAAGTGGCAAATGAAATCAACAATTTAAGTCTACATTTATGTTAGCATAAGGTATAATTATGTTCTCTAACTAAATGTACTGAAAATGTACCCTTGAGGGTACCCCACAGTAAGTTTTTCTGACAATATGAATTAGATCTCAGCTGCAAGCATGGGCTCATATGTTCTCAGACGATGTTTAGCCCTAGCAGGATTTCCTGGTCCTTTCTATACACATATAATTCAAATAGACTAAACACTGTCGGTACAAGAGAACTCTTTCTACAAGTGTAACTTGTGGTAATCTGGCACTCATAGAACCAGAGTCAATCATGACTAAGCACACCCTCACGAGAAGTAACCCAAGAGTGACTGATGTGTTATACCATCATACTAGTGTAACTGCCACCATGAGGACCTTTTAAACACTTCAGAAATTGGGATGTTTATATTGATGAATAGTTTCTTTCAAAATATTTAGTACTAATTCTTACTGGTTTAGTTTTACCTGTGGACACAAGGTAATCACTGGGGTATCTCAGTTTTAATCCCATCTGAATAGATAATTCCAATCAATATCATGCTCCCACTTCAGAAATATTCCTGAGCCATTTAACTGCTCTAAAACGCAAAAATAACCCTAGAATATATTAAATTCTGCATGGATTGACATGTGTGGGAAATATTCTGCTATACATCCAGGAGTTTTTTTTTTTCCAGGTTTCTCGAGAAAGGCAACACTGTAGGAGGCATTTAGTGAAGAAATACAGTTGAGAAACAAGGCTAAGGTCAGTGGCTGAATGCACCACACTCAAAACCACAAAACACTGAATTACACTGGAGACCGCAGAAGCTTACATGTATTGTGAACGTGTCTTAATTTTACTCTTAAATGGTATATAACAATTATAATGGTGATAATTGAAGGATAAGTAAAGTTTTTGCCATCTTTTCGACCATTGTCTATTTTAATGTACTAGAAAATAAGGTCAATGAAGGCTGATATTTTTGTTGGGAGGACTGTTTTCAGAACAGTAATGACAAACTTAATACTCCAGTAGCTCTGCGGTGTCTGATCCACTGACAGAAGTGTGAATCACTCCCATCTGTTATCTTTTATCCTGTTTAAATCCACCATAAATGTTTGTCACTTAACCATACAATGTCATTAATGCAATTTCCCACAGAACTAATCTCTAGGGCTGTCCTGAATACCATTTTTAGAGCTTTGGAGCATCTGCGGGGATATTTGGTGAATATTCGGGGAGTGGAGTCGTGTATATTGTCGCCATTAACAAAATCTGCTTCCGACACCTGTCGTCTTCCAACCTCCCTCACTCCAGGCTGTGGCTCAGCAAACTAATTCTCCAACTTAGGGCACAGTATACACTATCCAGTTTGACTGGAGGTGCACTAATGTCAGGCACAAAGCTGAAAATATGAACTGTAGCATCGCCTTGCTTCATTGTGTGTTGTTTTAGAATGTTAGGCTGATTTGTATGACTGAGGTTTAGGCCTCATTTGCACAGACTTATTTTGATGAGCCTGAATATGAGTGGAAAGGGCAGAGAACTGTTTTTAACTGCTGGAGAGCCTGAATACCTACCCCACGAACAAGTATCTGAATACCCAAAAACTTGGGGCCAGCTCTATTCCCACTTTAAATTTAAGGCTGCACTTTGGCTCCCAGCATTGCTCCACTTGGTAACTCGAGCATACAAAGTACCAAGGGCACAGAGTGTACAAAAATACGAGGTGTAAAGATGACAAAGTTAAATGTAGCTTTGCCATGTTTCATGGTAAGTAGGTTGCAGTGTTAGGCTGTTATAGGCTTCATTCAAGACTTATGTTGACAAGGCTGAATACATGGAGTGGAGTGTTGCCTTTATCAATTGCCATCTGAATCTGAATCTCAAAATAAACTGAATTCTTACCCAATGCACAAATATCCAAATAAGAGTTTAAATGTTAAAATTAAAGTGAGGAACCCTGACCCATTTATCTGTTACAATTGTGAATGGAGCTCTATCCTGTCTGAGTACAGAGGGAGTCAGCTCTGTCTAGTGCCATAGTCTCTGCATAGTTATCTGTTAAGTGCACTGAATTATTTTATAATCTGACATACAACCTGCGGGAGTGCCGAATCACTTATTTTAATACATACACTGCAAAGCATAGTGTGTAGGTAGAAATTTGCGACTCAGCCTGTTGGCTGAAAATTCACATTCAGACTACTACATTCAGCTTTACCTAAATTATTTCTATATATTGGGTCAAACTACAGTAATAAAACATCCTCCAAGAATCATTTACACTCAGTCAGCCTGATCAGATTTTTGGTCCGGTAATTATAAAAGGAATGAGAGAAAACATGGCTTCTTATTCGAGTCTATTACAAGCTAAAAACAAAACCTGAGTAATAACAGGATTACTGATGCCTTGTACACTCAAAAGTAATAAAGATGGCCGTTCTCCAGTACTTAAATATATGTAGTGTTTTAAGAACAAATAAAGCCAAACAAATATAAACAAATTGTTTCAACACAATCATGACTAACCCAAACTTTAAATGTTTGATTAAATAAAGAAAAAAAAATTTTCTGGCAACTTAAAAGTTTGAGAACTTAAATTATTTCGTTTGAATTCCTCTGCAATGCTGGACAACTCCTGACACAAACCTTAATTTTGGACAAATTACAAAACACAAGGAAGGTGACTGTTATATCCATTATAAACAATTTTAAAACCCACACAGGTGATTTGATTTTCTGATACAATCAACTCTACCCGTTTTGCTGCTGTGTGGAAGGTTGTATTAGCAGAAACTAATTAGCGTAATTACCCCAATTTTCTGCCACTTTAATTACAATAATGGAAATCTTAGCTAACTGTAAATAAATAGAAGTACTTTACTCACTCAAATCAACATTTCCAGGAGTCAAATATGTGTAGATTAATGTCCAAGACTTGCCTGACTTTGAAAGAAAATATGTTTTTAGATAAAAACGCTTTTGTTTAAGTAGGTGCCAATACTGCTAAGATTACTAACTCTGGTCACCTCCCCTGCTTGTGACAGTCAAACGAGACAGTTGCTACCACATTCAGTGGTTTTGAGAGGTTCACAATGAGATTAAGTTTGTCCTGTGTTGGTATCCATACTCTACATGCAAGAATTACAATGGCGGTAGATTTTCACTCAGAGAAAAGGAAGCTAGCCGGTAAGCTAACTTTTACACTGAGGAAAATATCTGTCGCGAAATGGAAATGTGTTGTGTTCCACATGCAGTTTTGCACACAAAGAATTACAACACTGTTAGAGACATTTAAGTATTGTTTAGATACGTGATTTCTTGCAAGGCTGATGTTTAAAAGCCCTACTAAGGCTTGATCTTATGTTTTATTGTTTTACTCAATGCAATTGGTGAAGAGAGAGAGCGGAATTGGACCATATACGGCAGTGGCCGGAGTTAGGGGACGGCCGGAAATAGGAGGAATACTGATAGCTAGCTAGCAACTGCTCCTTAACAAGACTGCCAGTTTAAGTCAGTCATAGAGGAGCTGTATGTGTGAATACAACCACCCACAACATTCGTCCCAATCATTAAACTAGCTATATCCCGCTAGCCCCCAGAGGCCAAGTCTGAGTCAGTGCATGTGAGAATGGAGCCACTGGAGTGTCGCTGCACAGGCACCACTCACTGCACACGGCACATTTCATGCAGAAAACTGCTGTGCGCTGCATATGAGAAAGGGCTACACCGGGACATCTCTGGACCTGATAAAGCGGAGTTTGTGTAGTGTAATGAGTTCATATGTGAAGGGGCTACATATTGTTTTATCTGTTAGAAACGTTTCTACGACACAGATGGGTGTACTGCTTTGTGATACTCTACACATTTTGAGATTATGTAAAAGGTAAGAAAAAACTAAATCTAGCTTTGTTAACAAAGAAATGCCATGTTAAAAATGCTGTGCCATGCTATGTTCAGAATAAAGCATCAGGCAAAATAAAAATGAATTAAGGCAAGAATTTGCATTAGTCTTTTTGAGTTATTCCAAATGCTAATAGATTTACGTAGATCCAACACAAACCGCTAATTTTAACCCACCTAAAAATTGTGCTGGCTCAGTGTACAACCCCTGGCAAAAAGTATGGAATCACCAGTCTCTGAGGACGTTCCTTCAGTTGTTTAATTTTGTAGAAAAAAAAGCAGATCACAGACATGACAAAAAACTAAAGGAATTTCAAATGGCACCACCTCTGGCTTTTATAATTGCTTGCAGTCTCTGATGCATTGACTTAATGAGTGACAAACAGTACTCTTCATCAACCTGGCCCCAGCTTTCTCTGATTGATATATGTAATGCATATGTCTTCAGATGAGATTAATCCTGCATTTTCCTACAGATACCCATTATAAATAAAGTCAATAGGTCTTTTTTAATGAAGCCTTCATAAAAGACAAACTGCATGTAGCTTACGAGTAAATGGACATTCCTGAAAACTTTATGCCAAATGAATGCTGCATAAAACCAGGTTCTTTAGTAGAACATGTGCAAGTTGGTGAACAACAAATGTTCACAAACTGGAAGGGTTCCTTTACAATTAACATACCATTACCATAATCTTCTCTCATGAATTTCAAATGACCACCATATAAAGTATCCCTTGGACTGAGCCTTAAATTGTGGGTGTCATAGACACCAAAGTCATATTGAATTTACATTAATGTACAAGGGTTGGACAATGATTCCTCCCACAGTCCAAAAACACACGTTACAGGTGGATTGGCGACTCGAAAGTGTCCGTAGGTGTGAGTGTGTGAGTGAATGTGTGTGTGTCTGTGTTGCCCTGTGAAGGACTGGCGCCCCCTCCAGGGTGTATTCCCGCCTTGCGCCCGATGATTCCAGGTAGGCTCTGGACCCCCCGCGACCCTAAATTGGATAAGCGGTTACAGATAATGGATGGATGGTTGGACAATGAAACTGAAACACCTGGTTTTAGACCATAATAATTTATTAGTATGGTGTAGGGCCACCTTTTGCAGCCAACACAGCGTCAATTCTCCCTGTGCAGGCCATGGGAGATGTTCAACTTCACTTTCATGTTCATCAAACCAATCTTTCACCAGTCTTGCTGTGTGTATTGGTGCATTGTCATCCTGATACACGCCACTGCCTTCAGGATACAATGTTTGAAGCATTGAATGCACATGGTCCTGCAGAATGGTTCGGTAATCCTGGGCAATGACGCGCCCATCTAGCACAAGTATTGGGCCAAGGGAATGCCATGATATGGCAGCCCAAACCATCACTGATCCACACCCATGCTTCACTCTGGGCATGCAACAGTCTGGATGGTACACTTCTTTGGGGCTTCTCCACTCTGTAACTCTCCCGGATGTGGGGAAAACAGTAAAGGTAGACTCATCAGAGAACAATACATGTTTCACATTGTCCACAGCCCAAGATTTGCGCTTCTTGTACCATTGAAGCCAATATTTGGCATTGGCGTGAGTGACCAAAGGTTTGGCTATAGCAGTCCGGCCGTGTATATTGACCCTGTGAAGTTCCCGATGGACAGTTCTGGTGGAAACAGGAGAGTTGAGGTGTACATTTAATTCTGCCGTGATTTGGGCAGCCGTGGTTTTATGTTTTTTGGATACAATCCGGGTTAGCACCCGAACATCCCTTTCAGACAGCTTCCTCTTGCGTCCACAGTTAATCCTGTTGGATGTGTTTCGTCCTTCTTGGTGGTATGCTCACATTACCCTGGATACCGTGGCTCTTGATACATCCCAAATACTTGCTGTCTTGGTCACAGATGCGCCAGCAAGACGTCCACCAACAATTTGTCCTCTTTTGAATCCTGGTATGTCACCTATAATGTTGTGTGCATTGCAGTATGTTGAGCAAAACTGTGCTCTTACCCTCTGCTAATTGAACCTTCACGCTCTGCTCTTACTGGTGCAATGTGCAATTAATGAAGATTGGCCACCATTCTGGTCCAATTTAGCCATGAAACCTCCCACACTGAAATAACAGGTTTTTCAGTTTCATTGTCCAACCCCTGTAAATTAATCTTGTAGTAACAAGATTAACAAAAGTGCCAAAATATATCCATGTTAGCTCTTTAGTTATGTTGCCCTGAATGACAAGGTTAATTAGGAAGAGGTTATTTGGTTAATTTGTACATTAGTTAATTTTTAAATTACTTTTTATAAAAGTTCAGACATGCCATATGAGACTTCCATATATTTGTACATTAGGAACACTACGCATGTTCAGAAGCAGGTATACATTTTGTTTGTATCTACGAACATTGATGAATCCAAAGTGATTTATGAACAATGTATGCATGAATTCATTCTGTGCGTTTCATGAGGCCCAATATGTATAGAATATGCCTGAAAACCGTTTGTCACCACAAACACATTACATACTTTCTTCCATATTATGCCATAGCCAAATATTTATAAAATTTTAGTTCAGTCAAGTCTAAACTGCCATGATATAGAGGAGTGCTCATTTTACTGCTTGTCATTATGTAAATGATGCAATCATGCTATGCACACCAATTTAAGGTATTTCATGTCATTCAGAATACTGCAGTATGATGAGGCTTTAGAGAATACCAAAGATGAACAATTTCAATTATAGCATGCTACAGTAAAAACATTGCACAGTATATTATAACAAGCCAATCAAGAAATGCAATCTAAACCCAGGGCTTTTCAGACCATAGCTCTTTTCACTAAGCTCTATGCATCTTTACATCATGCAAACCTTTTAAAAATGACTTGCTGAGTATTTATTCTGTGGAAAATGCTTAAAATTGTGAGTAGAATAAATGCTGGCCACAAATTAAGGATTGGACTGCTTATATAGCTTTGTTCCAGTCAAAGCCACATTATATGCCCGACTCCACCACCAAGCATGGTAGCATTAAAGTTGATTGCAACAGAGAATAGCAACAATGGTTGGTCAGTTTACATCACTTAAGGTAATGGTACAAATGAACAAAAGAATTTCATCTAAAACATGATCATTATTTATAACCACTGATGGTATAAAAATATTTGATCACAATAGCAATATTTCCATACCCCAGACCTGGCCAGTATCTGCCATTTAACCAAACCAGTTGCCATATGGATGAACACATGGCTGGGCTGCATATACCAAATATGTCCATCAAGCTGCAAGGAGTAAGCTGATACAGTACACTCAGGGGGATGTACTGTATCAGGGGCGGGGGGTTGGGGGGGGGGGGGGGTTAAAAATATAAATAAATAAAGTCAAAAGGTACAGTGTAAATATAGAGGTACAACAGTGGTTTTACAGTCCAGTTGTGTCCCCTCAGAAGGAGAGATGAACATTGGTAACTTTTCATTACAGAACCGGAAAATAAAAGAACATGTCCTGGATATTAAATGGGGCATAAGAAATCAACAACTTAATATACATTTATAGAATATGGTTCAATTGTTCCCTATCTAAAAAGGTACAGAAGTACAGAATAAGCACCCTTGAAGGTACTACCACAGTGACACTTCTGATTAACATGCAAACATCTGCCTGCAGTGATCATTCTTTTATTGTAGATCATGTGCACTTGAATATGGGATCACATTTTTATTGAAATTTCAGAATTTATAGCTAGTGCTAATATAGCACTGCAGTGTGACCCATGACATGCTCTTAACTGCCTTAGCCAATATGAAACTGCTGATTGTTGCCATTTTAAAATGGATGATTATAAAACCCTTTGTATATGTGGATTACATACTTCAGCACAAGCCAATTGAAATAAATTCAGATTACTACAGCATGATGGGGCCTTAGATAATACCAGAGATGAACAATTTCAATGATATTATGCTGTGGCTTTGTATAAAATTGCACAGTACATTCTAACAAGCCAATCAGGAAATGTGATCAAAACTCAGTTTTTTGGACCATTCCACCAAGTTCTGTGCATCTTTCCAACAACATGGAATCCTTTTTAAAATTACCTGTTGATTATTTAATCCATGGAAAAATCTTCAAAATGGTGAGCAGCATAAATGCTGGCCGCCTATAAATGGCTCTTGACCTAGTCCACGCTGCAATATATGTCTGATTCCACTAAGTACCAGTTGTAAGGTTTATTGCAACCTTGCAACAACAGTGAATTAGTGTACATCACTTATAAAAGGAACTTTGTTGGGATTTCTAATGAACAAAAGCATTTCACCTTCTAAAACATGATTATGATTTATGACCACTGATGGTATAAAAGGTTTTGAACACAATATCAATACTTCTAACCCAGACCTGGCCAGTTGCCACATGGATGGTCTGCATACACCAAAAATTACCATCAAGCTGCAAGGAGCAGCTCACACAGTACACTCAGGGGGAGAGGGGAAAAAAACTAAATGGTACAGTGTAAATATACCTTTTAACAAAGGTACAACAGTGGTTTTACAGTACAGTTGTGTCCTGTAAAGGTACACACTAAAGGTGCACTATTTTACATCCCAGAAATGTAAATTAAAACATGTTCTTGAGATTAATTAAAAAGAAAAAAAAACACACAACATTAAAATATACATTTATAAAATGTTTTAATTGGTCCCCAACTAAAATATGCACCCTTGAGGATACAATGACTGACAGTTCTGAAAGTGTAACATACAAATATTTGCCTGCAGTGGTCATTATTTTAGGGTATATCATGTGAACTTTATGGGTTAAAACCTTCCTTGAAATTTCAGAATTTATAGCTAGGGCCAATATAGCAATGTAGCACCTCTGTGTGACCCATGACATGCCCTTTATAGTCTCTGCCCTGCCTGAGCCAACATGAAAGTGCTGATTGTTGCCATTTCAAAATGGGAGATTATACAACCCATTGTAGATGTGGATTGAAAACTTCAGCGCAAGTGAATATAACAGTAGTAGTAAAAGTATGAGAACTAATTTCACCATTAGTGATGCAATATTAGCACTCCTCAGATGTGAAACTACCAAATCAAATGAAAGACTTCACACTGATTTCGAGCCCTGCTTCCCACCACGCCCATTTCACAACGTGAACTGCATAAGCTCTGTGAGGCCATGCTTCAATTTATCTGCTTGCTACAAAGAAATGAAAACTCATGATTCTCATTTCCCATGACTAAGCTACAAGTTTGTCTGACCATTTACCATTACTTATTGTTTCTTGGATATACAGATTTGCTGAACTAGTGAGTGGCATGTAAGCTCTATGCACAGTGAAACAGTAATCAAATTCACTATTCATATTCAATATTGATTAGCTGAATGGACTGATGTAGTTTTGTTTGTTTTGAAAGCAATATTGATACTTCAGTGTATTCAATTAATCTATTGCCCCCTCCAAATATACTTCTGAAATGTAGTCAAAGCACACATTTGAATTTTCCAAAGAGAACTGTGAGTTATTTGGCAAAAGCAAAATCTATGGTAGAAGGCAACAAATATGAAAAAGACAAACTAATGATTACAGTAGCATGTCTGACTGCCTACTGGCTGCAATGGAAATGGCAGATGGAGGCAAGGAGTGGAGCTCAGGAGACGCATTGCATAGTCACAACTGGTGCCAACCCAACTGTGACTACAGGAGGCTGGGATATTTAATCAGACCTAGCACTGAATCAACACCAGTGCCAGATGCGATTCAAATCCCTTTATAACCCTAAATGTCAATTAACTGGAAATAGCAGTGTGCCACACCCTGCTGTCAGAACTACTACATGTTTGTGTCTAAGGATCAGCTTAGAAACTGACAATGGGAAGAGGGGAGGTGTGCTACTGGCTCTTTTGAGCCATCTTATTTTAATGTAAAAAGAAAAAAAATACATATATATATATATATATATATATATATATATATATATATATATATATATATATATATATATATATATTTGATCACTTCAGGGATACATACCAGTTAAAGTACATCCTCATATTTACACAACATGCAATATCTGGAAAACAACCAAGAGACAATTTGTGATTGTGGGAAGAAAACACAATAAAATTACGCATATACGTTAATTTAGTATATGCGTATTTACTTTAGTGCAGACCATCCATGTGGCAACTGGCCAGGTCTGGGTTAGAAGTATTGATATTGTGTTCAAAACCTTTTATACCATCAGTGGACACGGGGAGAACACACCAAACTCCTCATAGACAGTCACCCGGAGCAGGAATCGAACCCACAACCTCCAGGCCCCTGGAGCTGTGTGACTGCGACATTAATTGCTGCACCACCGTGTCGCCAGCAGTAAATCTTTGATAATAAAATGTAAAAGTAATTTAAAAGTACGGAAATAGGTTTTTGGTAGTTTCATGCGACATTTAGTTGCACGGTGTGTAATAGGAATGCTGTGATACTATGATGATGCCGGAGAAGTGGTTAGAGCAATTGGGGAAACAATGCTATGCTATTGTTTTGATTAGCCTGTTGGATGATTAGCTGGATGTAATATGGCTAGTGGAGAAAGCAAGAACCACTAAAATCATCCTTGCATCCATCTGTTTGGGAATATTTTAGTTTCCCTGTGAGTTACAACAATGGTAAGCAAACAGTAGTGGACCAAACAGCAACTGTGTATAAATTTGTCTGAACTCAAGTATCAAACATTGGCGCTAATACCTCCATCCAAACGTCATTTACTGGAGCAAGGAGAAAAGTCGTGGGAGCTGCTTCTCCTGCTAAATGCAGACAGTGAATGGACAAAGCAAATTACTAGTGCCTTAGGGAAGTTTATTCCTCTAGCACTCAAATTTTACCCATTTTATACTTAGATTTGTGGGGTTTTTAAGTTTTACATTTCCTATGAAAGCTTCTGGTACCAATAAAAATTTCCAAATATACTGTTGTGTTTGTATTGACCTCTGACCTCAACATGATCAAATAAAAGGGAAATAAAAATCATGTTCTTTCTCCCTGTTCTATTTACAATGTATCATATTGGAGTAAAAACAGCAATGTGTATTGTACAGTGAAATTTTCATATCGTTGCACCCATACTAAAAGCTGAAAAAAAAACAAAAAAATTGCCATTGCAATTCCAATTACAAGACTTATCAAGAGCATCTAGACAGGGGTGACAAACCAAAGCTTTCACTCGTCAGATGAATGTCAGGAAAAGTATTCCAAATAGAAGTTTGAGGAGCAACACTCATTTAGCCTCATCAGTTTCCCTTTATGCATAATTTTTCCTCTATGCTACAGCTGTTGAGATGACTGTAGCTTGACAATAAATCGGGAAATAATCTTGCAAGCAAAGTCAGCTTTAATGACATGTATTCAGAGTGCTGACAGAATCCCTCATAGACAGGGAGAGATTTTTAATAAAGATCTGAATTCTGTCAGAAGCTGCTGGAAAAATTAAGCTTTTTCTGAAAAGAGCATGCCCGCAAACACTGATCTCTGCATGGTAGCTTTTTGATGGTATTAAGGGGTTATTCGCTGAGCAAGCCTGTTTTAGTTTTTCAATCAAAGATATTTCATTTTTTAATGTACCATGCTGAACATCAGCCAAGTTAAGTAAACCTCAGCAAATATTCCAACCTGAAAAATTACAAAATCCTCTGCCAATCTTTCCATCTGTTGAACAATTGTCAAATAAAGTGTTAGTTGCTGGCCTGGTAATAAAAGGTTCACGAAGTCTTCAAGAAATATAATCCAGACTTCAGTTGTGAGAAATTAATCCTTTAAAACACATAGCTCAAAAGAAAAGGTGTAAATTCAAAAGAAACCTTAAGGGTGAATTTGTCATTTTGTGATTAACATACAGTGGGAATAAATGGAGTCCTCAAATTCCTCTGAACTTGTTGACATTTTAATTAACTTCAATGTTCTTATGAAAGATTAGCTCAGGAACAGCTCATATAGAGCTACACTGAGACCACTGCATAAGTACATAGAAGGTAAAAGCACCATCTGGGCACAGGCAGCCTCCGCCAATACAATTCAGCTTTAAACTCAACTGCCATGACTAAACACTTAATATATTCTTGCTGCTATGCAAATGGTTACCTTTTTCCATTGTTGTGGTCCATTGCAGAACTCAGAATGTCTGTAAATGTGCTATTTTCTGGTATACTTAAAAAGACTATGCAATGCACATCTTGTGAAAATAAAACCATGCATTTGTAGGCCAAAATCTGAGCTGTGTATTGTTTAGTAACTGCTGTTGCAGGCACCTTCTCAGTTTCTAGGACTTGTTTAAGCTTGGGCATAATGTATTTTCTGGTTGTCCTTTACTGCTGTAACACTGCACTATGGTCCTGGGGGAATCTAATCTTATTTCACTGTGTACTTGTATATAATTGAAATGACAATTAAACATTCTAATTTACACCATCTTTAGAAAACAACCAAAAAAAACCCCAAAAGTTTTATATTTTATATATTATATTATATATAATTATAAATAATAATAATAATAAAAAGTACCCATATATTACCTTTTTAGGGTATAAATGATTTAAAACTCCTACCTTATGGAAACATTGCTACAGTGTATGGACAATAGATTTTAATTAGATTAACCCCTACCATCACAATTCAACAAATTAAGATTGTGTTTAAATGCAATGAACTAAGGTTTAATTGTGTTACAACAA
The DNA here is from genome assembly GCF_029633855.1 of Hoplias malabaricus. Taxonomy (NCBI): domain Eukaryota; kingdom Metazoa; phylum Chordata; class Actinopteri; order Characiformes; family Erythrinidae; genus Hoplias; species Hoplias malabaricus. The sequence goes on along the minus strand of NC_089802.1, from coordinate 54,843,592 downwards.
AAAAAAAGCTGAAGACACTTGTCTACATGAAGCTTCAAAATAAACATATGGCAGATGTGTTTGACTCCTTTGTCCACTCTTTATAGGAATAGAGTACTACGCCTCAAATGTGCTCTTAACAAACAATAAATTTACACCTCTACCTGTGAAGTTCATTAATGTTGCAAAGTTATATCAGATTTTTCTAGAAAACTTGTGCATGCTTAAAATATATATAAAGTAAAGAAAAAGCATGGGACCACATATGACTGAATAAAGCAGCGTTATGGTATATTAATTCACAAAAAAATTAAATAGATTGCACAATCTCTGCCCATTCCCTGTTCTGCCAACACCTCACACTATCACCTCATTAACAACACCTTGCTGAGTTTTAGGAAGGAAAAATTAAAGCTCTTGTTGGGTGCTTGTTTAACAAAAACACTCATTATCAATATGGTAGTCCCTTCAAAGGTGCCTCCAGTATCTCTAGTTACAGAACATACAGGTGTATTTCAAATTAGAATATCAAAATTTTAATTTCAGTAATTCAACTCAAAAAGTTGAACTCAAAAAAATTAGAATCCTCAACACAAGTTTTCCAAGGCTTCAAAGCCTCCAAGCCTCAGTCCATTAGTCTGGTTCAGTAGGCTACAAAATAATGTGGAAGACAGCTGAATTGACCGATGTCTTGAAAGCAGTCATTGACACGCTCCTGCTATATTCAAGCATATTAATGGAAAGTTGAGTGGAAGGAAATAGTGTGGTAGACAAAGGTGCACCAGCAACAGGGATAGCCACAACCTTGAAAGGATTGTCAAGAAAAGCTCATTCAAAAATCTGGGGGAGATACATAAAAAGTGGACTGCTGCTGGAATTAGTGCTTCACCACACACAGACGTATCCAGGACATGGCTCCAGTAAGATGCTTCTGGGTTAAGAGTGGATTGACACAAAGAATGTGACAGTTGTAGCCCAAGTAGAAAAAGGACTGGACTGTTGCTCAGTGGTCCAAAGTCTTGTTTTCAGATGAAAGTAAATTTCATTTGGAAATCTAGGTCCCAGAGTCTGGAGGAGCAGTGGAGAGTCACTCAATCCAAGCTGCAACACTCTAGTGTGAAGTTTTCCACAATCAGTGATGGTTTGGGGAGCAATGTCATCTGCTGGTGTTGGTCCAAAAACTTGAGTTTTCATTGGCTGTAATTCATAATCCATAATGAAACTGAGTTTCACTTTTTGAATTGAATTACTGAAATTAATTAATTTTGAGGATAGTCTAATTTGAGATGCACTATAATGCATTGTGCATCTTTAAAGAAGCAAATAATCTTTTTCCAATTATCCAAGTTGCATCAGAGATTCTACACTAAAGTTAAAGATAGCTCTCCCTATTGGGCAGACACCTCATGGAGCTTAAACTGGATATTTCAGGGACTGCTAAACCATAATGGTGTATTTCATACAAATGTTCAAACCATATTGTTTGCTACTTTATGATGGTAAAAATGTCTTAATGCCCCTTTAAAAAGGTACACAACTAGCCATAAAGACTACTGTTTTTTTGACTGTACATGTACCCTTTGTACTTCTGAATTTCATTAATAGTACCTAGTGCTGGCTGATATGAGCGCAAATCAGTATCACGATTGTACATTTTTATCACAATTACGATTAATGAACTATTTTGTTTTTGTATTGTTGACACTCAGTTCAGAGACTCCAGTATCAAAGCTGGGATATTTTTCTAATGTTGCTGGGAGTTTGTTCCTCTCGTTTTTGAGCACTATTCATATTTGGTGTGTGATTGTGCTTTGGTCGCTGTTTACATTTGACTTTGTTCAGTGTCGTCTTAATAGAAGTCAAAGCAAAACACATCCAAAACACAGATGCTGTGTTTATCTTTGGTACGAGCTGCTCAAGTCGCTCGGTCAGCCTCAGCATTTAGGTTCTCCTCCATGTTGCTTCCATGTGACAGAATCACTTGAATACAGCGTGGTAGTGTGGTTTTAAAGGGACAGTACATGAATACAAATTGGGGACATAAGATTATGTCAATTTGAAGTTCTGAACATCGATTATCTGCCCAGCCCCAAATGTACTTTTGAGAGTTTAAGGCATAAGAATGCTTCTTAAGTCACCAGGCAATTCTAGAAACTTTATGGGGAGATTACAGAGCCATGTTAAGAGCCTTAAAACATCGGCGGCGATATCTCTCAGGTTACCATCCCTGGTGTATACCCATCCAAAGTCTCGCAAACAAAAGGTTGGGAGTGGAGTGTGGTGACTAAGCCTGTCAGGAACTCCTCGGTGGGCAAGCAATGAGTGGGCAGGTTGCCTGCAGCAGCTGTCAACATTTGACGCTACCGCCAGTGTGTCACCTACAATAATGCGCTTACTCTAAACTGAGGACTAGGGGCTTGGGGGAAACCAACAGTTCTCAGCCGATCACAAGAGAAAAGCATGGGCTCATTATTCCTGATTTCAGGAAATGTGTAAACCTTGCAACAGTCTGGAGTGCCGGCAATGTTTCCTGGCTTTTCAAACCACCATGGAGAACACCAGCTTGGATTAGTCAAGGTGTCTTTTACAGGGTTTATTGGTGAAGCACAGAGGGAAGAGAAGGCTGTTTACAGAGAAGTTTGCTTTTTTTAGTATGTAAAACACTACAGGATAATGAGTCTGTAATTTTATGACTGGTTTGAAAACACCTTGAAAAGAATCTATAAATGAACAAAGGCATTGCAAATGATTATACTGTATGATCAAGTGAATACAAGTTTCTGAAAAAAAAACAATAATGCTTATTAGCTTTGAATAAGCTCAAGTTCAAGTTCAAGAAGTTTATTGTCATTTCAGCAGTATACAGTGTTACAGTACACAGTGAAACGAAGTAGCGTTCCTCCAGGACCAAGGTGCTACATAAAACAATACACAACATTAAAGTGCAACTAGTGCAAAGCTAGTGCAACATAAAACAGTGCACACACATTAAAGTGCAAAAGATATGGCTAAGAAAATACAAAACAATATCCATACAGTACAATACAATACAATGAAATACAAGACAATACAAAAGCATAAGTGGGGGGGGGGGGGGCACTGCAATTTAAAATGTATTTGTGCTGTAAACGGTAACTGGATGTAAACAGGATATGTGTAAACACAACACTCATTTTCAATATATCATTTTCAGTCCAAGCTCATGCAGTTCAGTAGACCTAAATATTTAATATTGCACAACTTCATCTCAGCATTTTCAACCAAATTTCAGCTTCACAAACCTAACAGCCATCTTTAACTCTATGGTAGACAATGAAGTAAAACTTGAAGTTTATGGTAGTTACACAAAGGGAGAAGTATACATCCTTTTTTCATAGAATGGTAGAAAAAGCTACTGTAAATATTCAAAACATATAGCATTTAAAAGGGTAAATCTGAGAAAATGTATTAACATGAGAATTATTTTTCTCTCAGGTAAAGTGTAGTTAAGAGACCCAAAATGTCCACAAGGCAATGCAGTACATGCAGTAAAGTTGCAATGATGAGGATTTTAGCTTTCTCTATAAAGAAAAAAAAATGTTTAGGTTTAATCTTGGCTTAATCCTGCTTCCTGGGAAAGTGACTTACTTTGAAGCAAACAATGGCTGAATATTTTTCATGGGTATGTAGTGTAGAGTCATTTACACTCACTAAATTATTCATTAAAATGTAATTTGTTTTATATAATTATACATATTCAAGTAACTAGGATTTATCAATCTTAAAAGCAAAATTTTTCTGCCACCCTTCCGCAGCCTACTAACTACAGAGGCAGCCAGCGAGTGGATTAATTCTGTGTGGCACATTGTTCTGCTTGAAGCTCCTGAGGCATTTATTTTAATTGTAGTCTTTAATACTTAGATGCTTCTATTTCAACACACTTCAAATCAGACCTGCTGAACTGCTGAATAAATATTTCTCAGTATGCAGTAATGAGCCTTAATGAAATCAAGGATTGTTACAAATGGAAACTCATTATAATGACGACGTGAATAATTTCAGACTCCATGCATCAGGGCCCCATTTATAAGAACCAGAAGTAATAAGTTAAGCTCCAGGGCTTTGTTGAGACCTGCACTTTGAATGTGAGACTTATGTAGAACCTTCGGTTGAATTGCTGATTCTGCACCAACTCCATCAATACTGTCATCCCTTCTGCCATATTAGATTGTTATATATCTAAAGTATTACCTTGCTTGAGGTATCTGCATGCCGCATATTCAACTATACTTACTAATACAGGCTAGACTAAACATGTTCATATGCGTTCACACATGTTTATATGCAATTCATTTCCCTGGATTCACAAAACCATAAAATGTATACCCCTAAATGTAACATAAAAAGCCTTAACCCAAGCTCCAAAAGTTGACTGTACTTTGTATAACATTACTGCGCTGTTTCTGTAGCTCTTTTGATGATATACAAGTTCAGTGAGCTTTCATCACCATCAGACAAGAGCTTGCTTTGTGACTAAAATAATTCAGAAACAAAAAATGAACAAACAGTATAAATATCTGGTTTCTGGCAAAAGAAAGAATAATTAAATAAGCCTACTGTTCAGTCTAAATACATGAACAGTTCATATGTAAGTCACAAGGAAGTCAGTAGCATCAAGTAAAGCCATTAATATATATTTTTTTGTTTTGTTTTCATAAACACACCTACCTTAAACTACTAGTTTATAATTGGTCTAAGAAAAATCTACATAGTTATGCTTTGAACAACTAGCCACATCTGATTTTTTAAAGTGGTAACACTCCATTGTAGGGCAGGGTTCATAATCCTGAACAAGCAGTTCATTTTTACTGGCAAACCTCATTTATGAGAAAAATCATTTGGTAGATTGTTGCAACTTGCTAGGTGCTGCAAAAGACAATTGTTAGAACATGCTGTGGCATTTCACTTAATGCATACAACACAATGTTAGAAATGTTAGCTTAGCTGATGTCTACAGCCTTCTGAAAACTTCACTGTAGAAAAGTTAAACAACATCTGATTTTGTAGTCAGAGCTTTTGTAATTTCAACCATAAAGTACACAGTGAAACAAGACATTCCCCTTAAGCCATGATGCAATGGTTACAGTAAGAAAAACAGAAAAGTGACACTTTAGGCTAACTTAAACACCCCCCCCCCCCCCCTTATATTTACAGCTTTAAAATTGTGATATTTCTAACCCATCATAGGGAGAATAGAGCTTCTGTCATTGCCATTTCAAGCTCAGCACTGCAGAAACTTCACAAAGTAACTGAGGGAAGGAAAGTGTGTGTGTGTGGGGGGGGGGGGGTGTCACAAAATATAGATCAAAGTGTTACATAATTAAACTTACAATATGATTAATTATAACTTAATCTAAATATACTTTTCTGCTGCTACTCTCTGGAATTTAGATCCATTATATTACATGTGGACAGTAGTATGTGTAACTCTGGCAAATTACAGAGACAATGTGGCAGCAAAACCGTTTAAGTATTCCAAACTCTTCCCAAAGCTCTCCAATCATGCTGGAGTTAACTGACATTTATTTATTACTTTGTTTTGAGCAGCCAAAGAGAACCATTTAGTAGATGACTTTCAAATTGTAAAGCACATGAAATGGGATTTTGTGAATGTTCCTTCCACTCAGAATATCAATGCATTTCAGCTTTATTTCTGTGCAGTGGACAAAGCATTTACAGGGCTTTTATTAACTAAATTATATTAGGTAAAAGTCAAGCAGGCCTAATGAAGTAGAGAATATGGAGGGTTAAAGAACTGGAAACTCATCATCAGTGCTACAAATGCTAAAGGTTAGTTACATGTAAAAGAAAGCATCTGAAGTTAGATGAAGTGTGATAAGCCTCTTGCTGCAGACTGTAGGTAGGCATCAAACTGCATGCAGCCCTGTTATATCAGAAGTCATGCCCAGGTTCAGTACTACGAGCCTATTTAGTCTATAGCACAGGTAGTGTCCAAAATTTCTCAGTACCCTCCTAAATTTACATTCACCCCTATCACTAGTTATGTTGGTAAGAAAAAAAAAAGTTTGTATGTCAGAATAATAACAGCTCTTATATTGTAGTCAGTTTTATCTAGATACACCGATGCCATATATGGTCAAAAATTTGCAGTATCATAGATGACATTTCACAAAAAGTCTGGCACACATGGCTGTTTTGCAGACCTGGATGTACTTCCAACTATTTTATAATTTGAATTTCAGTAATGGTTTCATAAGTAAACTAGGGTTGTATTTGAAGCACGACATGAGTGTGTGCCTGGCAAAATGAGGCAATTGTAGTGCAGTTCTGCTTTCATACAAAAACACAACATTTGAAGGAACTCTTGCAAAGCTTTAACAACTTCACAGGCATTTATCCCTATGTGCAAGACCATAGTCAAATGACCAAAAACCCATAGGAATGTATGTTAAGTAAATGCCTTAGTTTTTCAACTCTGACTGTAGACAACTAAAAAGCCTCGCTGCATCAAGTTTCCCTAAAAGGGCAACACATACAGAATAAAACTAAGATGTAGACTTGAATACACTTCAATAAAACAACAATTTCAGTTTTTTTCTTTCTGTTTTGAAATATAAGGTTTTTGCTTTGATTTCAGTCCAAGGGATTCCTTATATGGTGGTCATTTGAAATTCATATTCATGGATTATGATAAAAGAATGCTCATTTTAAAGTGCACACCTGCCCAATTTGCAAACTTTTGATATTCACTAACATGCTACTAATAAGTTCTGGAATGACAGTTTAACTTCTAAATTCCATATTTTTTCTACGTAGGTTTCATGAATGAGGCTTTTTGAACTGTGCCTTTTTGTGTTGAATTTGGAGAAAACTTTGCAACAGAATACAAGTATGTGCAAAAAATTTAAAACCTTTAAGGGTATATAGTACAAAGACAATGTTATTTGAAAAATTTGCACTTTTTTGGAACATTGCTGGCTTTAAATTTGGGAAGGGGAACAGGATTGGTAAAAATAATGGTGAAAATAAATTTAAAGTGTATTAGCTTAATTTACAACAGATGAGACATGACTGAGTTTAAAAAGAGCATCTTAGAGGCCCAGTCTTTCTAAAGTAAAGATGGGGAGAGGCTCAAAGACTGCAGGCATATAGGGAAACAAGAAGGGGGCAGGAAAAGGGACCTGAATCTCACCTATGGCACATTGAAACATGCAGAGTAACCAAGGAAACCTCTACATGTAAGGGAGAAGGCCTAAGGCCAGTATTAGCTGCCTGTGGTTTTTTGGGCCCTCAGTCTGCACAATCGGGCTGTCAGAAGCGTATGGTTGAAAGCCCAGCATCTCAGTGGGGGGCATTAGTGTACATTGCATAAGTGTCCTGCACCTGTGAAGGCACCATTAAAGCTGAATAATATACACAAGATATTGAGCAACATTCTTTAACAAACATGCATTATAACAAAAATAGAACATTCACATACTATCACTGTAATGTTTTTATTCTAATAGGTTTTTGGAGCAATGCTGCTCAGAAGTAGGTTTTAAAACAATTCCCAGGTGCCTAACCCTTTTGCACAGTACCTAGCTGTAACTCCTTGCTATAATTTCCCATAAATGAGTAACAGATACATAGAATAAAGAGGAGCTGAATTTCATGCTCTAAAATAAAATACAGATTTCTTCTCAGAACAGTATTTCACTTCTGTAGAGGTGTTTGAGGCTTTCTGAGAATCCTGTCTGGATGCTTTCTTATGGTTGTCTTTTGAAAGACCTTAATGGGAAATTTGAAATTACTTTTGAATACCTGTAAATTATGGTAATTGTAATTTAATTGTGTAAAAAAGGTGAATTTGCGAATATTCAGTATTAACTAATATTCTACAATAAATCTGATGTTACACAGCATTCATGAATCTGGCAGAAAGTTTTTGGGAAAGTCTATTTTACTAGTGGGTGGCAAGGTGGCGCAGCAGTTAGTGTTGCAGTCACACAGCTCCAGGGGCCTGGAGGTTGTGGGTTCGAGTCCTGCTCCGGGTGACTGTCTGTGTGGAGTTGGTGTGTTCTCCCCGTGTCCACGTGGGTTTCCTCCGGGTGCTCCGGTTTCATCCCACGGTCCAAAAACACATGTTGGTAGGTGGATTGGAGTCTCAAAAGTGTCTGTAGGTGTGAATGTGTGTGTTGCCAATGATTCTAGGTAGGCTCTGGACACACCATGACCCTGAAGTGGATAAGCAGTTACAGATAATGAATGAATATTTTACTAGTAATGTATGCATAGTTTGCCCTTTTTTAATTAATTGGCTGATTTTTTTTGCACAGCTCCTAACCCTAGCACTGGAATATTTTATTGCATTGCTATGAATGGCTGCTTTACTACACCACACTACGTAATCAAACAGTTTCCATAAGAGTAAAGATTTAAATACAGTATTAAAAACACGTGGGTGTGACTAACAATATATCGCATAAATGATTATTGGTGGAATAATATATTCAGTGTATGTACAACATTTGAATGGATGGACTTACTGTGGGTGGAAATGGACAGGGACAAGTTAGACATCCAACTCCACTTTCCTACAGGCTGAAGCAAGACATTTGTGAAATGTTGACTGTTGGGGATCGTTGATTACATCTTAAAGCTCAGGATCAATGTTCAACCTACACAACCTAGCACAATTTTACTGACATTGGGAAAGCTCATTCCTGCATGTAGGGAAATCATACAATGTTTTCCAATATGAGCAAAAGTGTCACGCTTAAATTGTTCCATATCAGATCTACCTTATTGATTTGTCTGCTGTACTGAAAACATTGTGCCGTCTGGCTCCTTCTGCTGCAGATGAGAATTATTTTTTCATCAGCTCATCTATCCCCCCCAAACACACCCTCCAAATGTATTACCAGCTGCCATGAGAGAGGTAATATGCCCTGGTCATGTCCATCATATGAGGCAAATGAAGTCCCAGAGCCAATGTGAGCCATCCACCTGACAAGCTGAGCATGTACCATTCTTAGGCTTCACTTCCTGCAAAAGGACATCTGGTGGGGAGACGTTTGCATTTGTTCCAATTCAGAACACAAATTAATTAGCTTAGTTTCATATTAAGGCAACAGTGAAAGCCAGTGTAATTATGCCAGACAACATTTATGTGCTTTGTTAAACAGCTTTTACATACAGTAACATGCAAATCAGTGCACCCTTTACTTAGTTTCAGTATAACATGACAATTAGTTTCATATTCATTAAGAGATAGTACTCAAAACCCACCTGCACAAAAGGAGGATGAAGACAAGCTTCTGAGAGACAGAAAACAGGACACAAGAAAAGTGATCCTCTTCATGTTGTTTGCATTTGGGGGTCGGGGGTGTTTTCATCTGATGGTGTAAACTGATGCCCTTGTCAATTGAAACTGAGTATGCTTTCTGTAAATTTAAACCTGATAAAAAAAAAAAAAAAACTGATAGTCACTCCATGCATGAATGAAACTTATGTTCAAGGACTACTAATGTGAACCATCCGGCAAATTGGGTTGTCAGAAGCTTAAACTTTTGAAATGTTTCTGTTGAAAGAAAACTTCCTCTCAAGCTCCAGATGATTTCCTTTTACTAAAAAAATAAAAAACCTCAACAAGACAGAAGCTCTGCTGTTTCAGATGGACACAAAAGGAGACATTAACAGGATGTGCGAAATATAAATCTATCAAGAGAGCCATCAACCAAATGTCACTAAATCCAGCTAGCACCAGGAGCTGAGTGGATAGTTTTGACATCTGGCAAATGTCTCCTACTTCTCAGCTTACAAAGATAACTTCAGGACTATCAGTGAGGCAAGCACATTGGAGAGATGTGTGGCACACAGTGAAAACTGAATACTAGTGTATATGTTGTGACCCTTACAAATAGGACATAGACTGTATGCAATTCTAAGCTTAAAATTATCGAGGGTATTATCAACCTGATTATAAACCTGTGAGAGTAAGTCCCATGAGGCGCTCTGGAGCAATGATAATGGAGTAATCAACTAGTTTGAGACAAAACACCATTACATTTTAGTAATAGGCATAGTGTTATGTTCTATCCCATCAGGTCATTTTACTCCAGCTAAATAACAGAAACAGAACAAGGGCAAATTTAAGTAAAACTTGCATAGACATCCCTCAGCATATAGCATCCATCATGGACACTTAATGTGGCAGTCTGGTATTTATCATACCAGGTGAATGTAAAGAATTACTCTTGATACTGGAGATAAATTCACTCAGCTCTCAAAATCTTCAAACCTAAGAGCAGGATAGCAGGATGCTACTAAAACAGTTGGCACCTTTATGTAAATCTCAGACTTAAAATGTGTTAAAAAAAAAAAAAAAGTTACCTTAAACCACCATCCCAATAAAGATTTCTTTCCAAGAAATAAATATTTTGCAGACATCAATCATTCTCTATTTAAATCTATATCTAAAGCATCACATAATGATAGATTTTTAGGTTCTAATTAACATATGGGTTCTAATTAACACTGTTATATTAGGAGACGCTTGCACACGTCATTTGCACCTTTTTTGGAAGAGTAGCTATAGCCTTCCCTGCAAACCTCTTGTTTCAAAGTAAACAGTGAATATTTAGTACAGTTAATTAGGTCTAAGCCTAAGCTTACATAAACAGGATGAAACAAAGCTACTGATACTATACAAACACTGCAGTGATTTTGAAACTCATTGTAGTTTAATTTTTAGGATATTTATATGTGTCAACAAGCTTTCAGGAAGGAAAATGGAGTTAATTTGTTTTAAGTTATTCTTGCTTATTATGCCACACAGTTGTGAAGTACAGAGGTGGTGTGTGACAACACTATTTCCATTAAAAGCATTTGTTACAATCAAGGAAAAAAAGACCCTTAGGCAAAAAAAATATTTCTGATAAAACTAGGCCTTTCCATAAATCAGCACCGATTGCAAGGGTAGACCCTTTGCTTTTAGAAGAACCTTTTAAATCAAGTAGTTTGAGCATAACTGAACTGTCTTTTGTGACGGGATGAATAGGCTCCCATTGTTCATTTCAAGGAGACATTCAAAAGTCAATCTTTTATGAATAACCCATCACTACACAGCTATGGATGAGAAAGACTTGAATTTGCAAGTTAATAGGCTAATGATTAATGTTCTTGTCTAATACAAAAATACTTCATGGACCTATAATATACCGTGACTGATCAGAACTGATAATCGTTAATGTTTTCTTGAAACTGGATCACAATAATTTGGTCTTACTTTATATGTATCAGCAAACACCTGAAATGCATCTCTCGGCAGGAATCAAACCTATTGCTCAAGTGAGTTTTAACCTCATCTTTTTTGCCTTCAGCATGGTACCTTTCAACACCAAAGTATATGGTAATTTACAACAAGTAAATATTTAATCTGAGAAGTTTTCTTTGCCACTTTATTCATTTCAGGGATGCAGTGGCAGCAGGGCAAACAAACCCTAGCCATCTCTGCCCTTAAAGCTTCAGGTCTTGGGGGACAAATAAGAAAAAAGGCACATGCATTGCACAGGGTAACAAGCCTGGGGCAAACTGCAAAACAAATCAATGTAGGGCCTGGTTATGATCTGTTAAGCATGAACTTATAGGTGATACTTATTGCCATAATTATGTAATTAGGACTGGGTAATGATTAACCATTCACTATGAGGGTTATTGCCCAGAAAATGTTATTATTTTGCCAAGCCATAACAAATCTACCAAACATGCTGAGATTTTCAACTTTCCCAGGTTTTCAGTGTGCATCTAAACCTAGAGGGCACTATGGAACACATGGGGCAAAAATGCAAGTGTAGCGTTTGACCATCATAAGCCCACAGTAAAAACAAGCATTAGTAGAATATCCACTTCCACACCACTGTTTTGGTGTGTCTATAGTAAATAAACTGCCTGCCATTATGTCACAGTTTGAAGCACCAGCAATTCCATTTCAATTCTCACATTTGAAGTGTACTGAGCCCACTGAACACACCCAAAGCAAATGAGACTACACATACGCCAGACTAATGCATTTGTGAAATTTGTAACCATTTCCTTTTTTTGATGTGGCAACAAATCAATAAACTGCCCATTCTTAAATCCTCATTTGTAGTATGCACTATTCCCTCACAATATATCACACTTTTCACTTTTATTTGCCCCAAATAAAGGGAACCTGCAGAGTTTGAAAGAGCTCCTAAATGTGAAAAATGCACAAATTCCAAAATGGACGGCTTCATATTGGGCAGAGTCACTTGCCAGTACTTTAAGTGTGTATGCTCAAGTTTCTAAGACAACTGTACTGATCACATTAATGTTTCCATTTGTTTCCAGAGTCGACTTCCAGTTAGACCAAGGTAACACAAGCCAGTGGCACTAGGTTCAACATGCTGAGATTCAGGAACTGGGTAATGTTTACAGCAATTGAAAACTAATTTAGTAATTACATGGGGTGCTAGTCATCTAGCCACACTGACTATTTGTAAAATATTGCATGTCCTTAGTGTGGCAATTTTTTTTATTTCAATTCCAATACCTAAACTTCACATATCTAAAAGATCGGATATCCAATACGATTTCCTAAACTGCATACATCATACAAAAGGACCGACAAACATGACTAACTTTGCAAGTACAACCAAAACATTCAGATCAATAAAATTTCACCCAAAACTATAAGTAACTCTACTCAAACAGTAAACTTCAAACAGTGTAACTAACATAAAGTGCATTAATATAGGGAACTGAATTCTGGAGTTTTCAGACACTACTTCTTGCATGTTTTTAACCAAACAGCACAATGCATTATGAGTGTCCACTATGCACTAATGTCAGCTAGTGTACATAAGTTCTCCACTACGTTGGCAATGCATTGGGATTTCACCATTTTGTAGTTGTGTCCAAAAACATGGTGGTCTTTTCAGTCTACTCAAACAAATGCACAAAGTTGTGCAGGTTTGAACCCTGACAGATGTGCAAGTGAAAGAGCAGGTCCCTGTGACAGTTGTTAGTGACTCTAGACTGAGGCACTGTTCTTGTCGAAGCTGTTCCCCTTCAGCACAATGTTTTAGTTAAGATCGATATCAATACCCAATCCTAACATTGGATCTCTGAGTCTCTACTAGTTTATGAGTTTTCCAGCAGAGGTGTCAGATACACAGAATCATAGCATAGAAGGTTAGGACATATGTTCATGACCTAAATCAAGGGAATGTAGATCCTGCAGCAAGATAAAGTAAAACTGCAGCAAGAAAACATACAAATCATTCTATCCAAGAATGCATTAGCAAGTTATTTTTCTGAAAATGTCAAGTCAAAATCCTGACCTTAAGCACATATGTAATAGGAGCGGATTTGTCATTGTGCAGGACTGACCAACATACTGAAAGTGTACTGAAAAGGCTGAATAATAATTGCATTTTTCTTGTTAAAACTGAGACTGAACAAACCTGATGGATCTAATCAAGGGTTTGTTAATTATGTAATGCTTAAAGCAGGTATGGTAGGAGGGACAGTATGGTTGCTTACATATGTATAGATGTATGTATAATTTTCTTGTTTTCATATCAAGAACTAAAACTTGCCAACAACAACCCATTCATTCATTGTCTAACTGCTTATCTATAGAGAGAGATTAGTCTCAAAATACTTGACAAATGCATAAATGTTAATCCACAAATTAAACAAGTCACAAATGTTACAATAATCACAAATATATAATGTGTCTGTCTGCAATTTGTACAGTAATTTATACAGTAAAATTAAAAAATACATGTGTTTGACAACTTTAATTAGAGACTGACTTTACAAACATATACAATATAAATTTAAACAGATGTATTTATTTTTGTGTAGAATGCTATATCTATGGAAAAAAAATTCTGAACTGTATTTATACAAATTGCAGATCGTGAGACACAGATAGGGATATTTGTAAATAGTGAAACGTTTGTGACTTATGTTCAAATTTGTGGATTAACATTTATGCATTGTCAAGTATTTTGAGACAAATAACTCTCCATACTCATCTAGTTCAGGGTTACAGTGGGCCAGGAGCCTACTAGGAATCACTAGATGGAAGGTAGGAATGGCCTGGAGGGGTGTCAGTCCATTGTACAAACCGGATTCCAAAAAAGTTGGGACACTAAACAAATTGTGAATAAAAACTGAATGCAATGATGTGGAGATGGCAAATGTCAAGATTTTATTCGTAATAGAACATAGATGACAGATCAAAAGTTTAATCTGATTAAATGTAACATTTTAAAGGAAAAATATGTTGATTCAAAATTTCACAGTGTCAACAAATCCCAAAAAAGTTGGGACAAGTAGCAATAAGTTGCTGGAAAAAGGAAATTGCACATATATCGAACAGCTGGAAGACCAATTAACACTAATTAGGTCAATTGACAAAATGATTGGGTATAAAAAGAGCTTCTCAGAGTGTCAGTGTCTCTCTGAAGCCAAGATGGTAAGAGGATCACCAATTCCACCATTGTTGCGCAGAAAGATAGTGCAGCAATACCAGAATGGTGTTACCCAGCGTAAAATAGCAAAGACTTTTAAGTTATCATCATCAACCGTGCATAACATCATCAAAAGATTCAGAGAATCTGGAACAATTGCTGTGCGTAAGGGTCAAGGCCGTAAAACTCTACTGGATGCTCGTGATCTCCGGGCCCTTAAACGTCACTGCACCTCAAACAGGAATGCCACTGTCAAGGAAATAACAGAATGGGCTCAGAAATACTTCCAGAAAGCATTGTCAGTGAACACAATCCACCGTGCCATCCGCCGTTGCCAGCTGAACCTCTCAGTGCAAAGAGGAAGCCATTCCTAAGCAAGCTCCACAAGCTCAGACATTTGCACTGGGCCAGGGGGCTTTTAAAATGGAGTGTGGCAAAATGGAAGACTGTTCTGTGGTCAGATGAGTCACGATTTGAAGTTCTTTATGGAACACTGGGACGCCATGTCATCCAGACCAGAGAGGACAAGGATAACCCAAGTTGTTATCAACGCTCCGTTCAGAAGCCTGCATCACTGATGGTATGGGGTTGCATGAGTGCTTGTGGCATGGGCAGCTTGAATGTCAGGAAAGGCACCATTAATGCAGAGAACTATGTTCAGGTTCTAGAACAACATATGCTCCCATCTAGACGTCATCTCTTTCAGGAAAGAACCTGCATTTTTCAACAAGATAATGCCAGACCACATTCTGCAGCAATCACCACATCATGGCTACATAGAAGAAGGATCCGGGTACTGAAATGGCCAGCCTACAGTCCAGATCTTTCACCTATAGAGAACATGTGGTGCATCATAAAGAGGAAGGTACGACAAAGAAGGCCCAAGACGATTGAACAGTTAGAGGCCTGTATTAGACATGAATGGGAGAGCATTCCTATTTGTAAACTTGAGAAACTGGTCTCCTCTGTCCCCAGACGTCTGAGTGTTGTAAGAAGAAGGGGGGATGCCACACAGTGGTAAAAAATGGCCTTGTCCCAACTTTTTTGGGATTTGTTGACGCCATGAAATTTTGAAACAACATATTTTTCCCTTAAAATGATAGTCTCTCAGTTTAAACTTTTGATCTGTGATTTGTGTTCTATTCTGAATAAAATATTAGATGTTGACACCTCCACATCATTGCATTCAGTTTTTATTCACAGTTTGTTTATTGTCCCAACTTTTTTGGAATTGTTTGTAAGTAACATTCACATCTATGGGCACTAACAGCAGCTAACAAATCATTTGATATTCCTTGTCTGTCATTTTTTAAATTCTAATTTATTTGTGTCAAATATTCATTATATAATGTGGAATTAAAGGTCTATAAACTCCATTCAAATCTTCGTCTAAAGTCAAACATTACACTATGAGTTTCACTATGGGTCTATTGACTATCACTCATTCATTCATTGTCTGCAACCGTTTATCCAGTTCTGGGTTGCGGTGGTCTGGAAAGGTAAAGTGCAGTTGAGCAGAGAAAGATATAAAATGCTACAACATTTTACAAGTACAGCAGTCACAGGGATCAGCCAGGAAAGTAATGGAAGACAGTATTGCTCTAGACAGTACTCTAGACACAGGTATTGTAGAAGGATACAAAAAGAATGTGCAAAGATGCTAGATGAAATGGATTATGTGGAGATACATAAAGTGCGTAATGTGAAGTACAATGACATTTAAAAAGTGGTGATGAATCTGTGTGTTTGTGTTTTTGCACGTGTTGGAAGTGTGTTCTGTGTCAATCAAGCGGTCTGATGGCATGAGGAAAAAATGCTGTAATCTAGCTGTACTGACCAAACACTGCAGAACGTTGTTTCAGACTGCAGGAGAGAGAACAATGTGTGAGGGAGGTGTGTTTGTGTGTGTGTGTGTTGGGGGGTTATTCACAATTCTATTGGCTTTGCAGATGCAGTGCACAGGGTAAGTGTCCATGATTGCAGAGAGAGAAACCTCTATTTTCTCAGCTGTCAGAAAAAAAAGATATCATACCATGTATATCAATTTCATTTTGAACAACAAATTCTGTATGTAGATTATACACAAAAAAAATGTTGGAAATACAGATGTTAACGTTTTAGTGCATTAGATTACATTATTGCAAGCTATATTTTCAATATCAAACACCAAAGACATATATACACAAACATTCTTCCCTTAAAGTACTATTGGTATATTCATCTTTTAAATTGTGTAGGTTCAAGCCAGCAGAAATGGTTGTGGCCTGCTGTGCAAATATCTGACTTGTTTAAGGGCTGCTTCTTATTATATACTGGTGCATCTCAAATTAGAATATCAAAAAGTCAATTTCAGTAATTCAACATAAAATAACCTAATATACCTAATACCAACCTAATATAGATTACAAACAGTGGTATATATTTCAAGCGTTCATTTCTTTCAATGTTGCTGATTACACTTACAGCCAATGAAAATCCAAAAGTCATCTCAGTGACTGAAAAGCATGTACAGTATATGCACTCAGTTCTTTGTCAGTGCTCCTTTTGCATGAAATCATGCATCAATATGGCACTGCATGGACATGATCAGCCTGTGGTATTGCTGAGGTGTTGAGAAGCCCAGGTTGCTTTGATAGCAGCCTTCAGCTCATCTGCATTGTTGGGTCTAGTTGTGTTCCTCTTGGCAATACCCCACAGATTCTCCATCAAGTTTAGGTCAGGTGAGTTTGCTGGCCAAACAAACAGTCATACTGTGGTTACTGAATCAGGTATTGGTACTTTTGGCAGTGTGGACAGGTGCCAAGTCATGCTGGAACATGAAATCTGCATCTCCATAAAGTCTGTCACCATAGGGAAGAATGAAGTGCTCTAAAATTTCCTGGTAGATGGCTGCACTGACTTTGAACTTGATAGAACAGTGGACCAACACCAGCAGATGGCATGGCTCTCCAAACCATCACTGAGTGTGGAAACTTCACACTAAAACTCTAGCAGTTTGGATTGTGTGCTTCCTCACTTTTCCTCCAGACTCTGGGACCTTGATTTCCAAATTAAATGCAAAATTTACTTTAATCTAAAAACAAGACTTTGGACATTGAGCAACAGTCCAGTCCTTTTTCTCCTTGGCCCAGGTAAGACACTACTGCCGTTGTCTCTGGATCATGAGTGGCTTGAGACAAGGAATGTGACAGTTGTAGCCCATGTCCTGGATAGGTTTGTGTGTCGTGGCTCTTGAAGCACGGACTCCAGCAGCCTTGTGAATCTCCCCCAAATATTTGAATGGCTTTGAATTACTGAAATTAACTTAAGATATTCTAATTTATTGAGATGCACACATACATACAACAAAAAGGCTTAGTAAAAAACACAAGCAAACTGCTCAAGATAACCTTTAACATCTTTGTGGCAGTGTGCTTTTATTTGAGTATCATAATTGATTATGACGAATAAAAAGTTTCTCCTCTGTAACCTGTGTCAATACCTGATGTTGCACTGTTGGGTTTAACAGACAGCTCTGCATAGAGAACATTAACATGTTTGGAGAAGATACAGGCTTATAGTTTATTGGCTGAGTGATGTCTATATGGTCAGTTAACAATCAAGATCCATTCTTTTGTATTGTGCAACATTTTAGAACCCCGTGCTGCTCCTGAACCTGCACAGGAACTGTCCATGCTTGGCTCCTTAGACACTGGAAGGTTTAAAGCATTAATCTTGAAGTCCCTATATAAGCATCATCCCAGGAATTGTAAGCTGTGTTATACTTGAGGCACTGTAACTGGCGTGAGGGAGTGCACCAAAATGATACAATCACAGTGTTGGAGTCTCGTGCGTTTACTCGGCACCCTGTCATGCACCTCAGATGTTTTATAACATACTTCATAAAAACAAACATTTAAATATCCACAGGCATTTATTGCTCTATGAGAGACTACAGAATGTCAAATGGGTGAAAACTCACAGGAGCTTGTATCAAGAATAACGCAGCGTTTTTGCCTTTAGCAGAATTGTGCAGGGCAAACTTCAGTGAACATGCAGTAGTGTGCAAATGCCTGTAAAATTGTCATTTCAAATAATGCATCTAATTATGTAAGCAAATGTTTATCTTTTTTCCTTTTCCCTTTATATATGTATGTAAATGTGAATAAGAATATTTTCTTAATGACTTGCTTGGTTAAAGATATTTTAAAAAGTGCTTGTATATAATAATATATTATAAACACAAAATATGATTTTTTTTAAATATGTGTTGTGAGCCAGTGTGAAGAAAGATTCCATATGATTTTCTGGATTGCATGAATTTGTGAAAACAGCACACTTTAGCATAATGAATTATAATAACCTCAAATAAAACTGTAATGCCACAAGGAGAGATATTAAAGGTTAAACCAATACATTAACTTATTGCAATAATGTTATTTGGTTTTAATTTTATTTGAGAACAATTTCTTGCTGCTCAGATAATAGCTTTTTAAATCTTTCTCAGGTGCCTAAAAACTTTTGCACAGTACTATGTAACTCAGCTTTTAGATGGCATAAACTGTCTAATGCAGGGGTGGGCAATCTTATCCACAAAGGGCCATTGTGGCTGCTGGATTTTTGTCCATTCAGGCCAGAGCACACCTGATTTCACTCCTTTAGTTGGTCTCAGTAAAACTGATCATGTGACCTCCTGGTTGGTCAGAACAAAAACTAGCAGCCACACCGGACCTTTGCGGATAAGATTGCCCACCCCTGGTCTAATGCCTCGCTATACTTTCCCCATAAATGAGCAAATTGTATACATAGAAATCTAAATTATATATAATTATACATACAAATGTAAAAAGAGCAGATTTGAATGCTTTAAGGCTTTTTTTTATGGGCAGGTATTATGATAATTGAATATTAATTGCAAAGAAACATGCACACCCACCCAATTTGCAAACATCTGGTATTCACTAAAGCAGCGTTCGTAAAACTGGTGGAAAGATTTCAGGAATGTCCATTCCTTTGTACATTACGCCCAGTTTCCTTGTGTTTTTTTTTTTTTTTTTTTTTTTTTACAAAGGTTTCATGAATGAGGCCCATTGAGACTACGCACATATTGATGAATCCAGATATTTACAAAAAGTGATTTATGAACAATTTATGAGTCAAATATTTGCACACCAGACCCAGACCATAACTTTTCAATCTGGCTTAAAACTACACTATTTAAAACATGGGTACCAATTGTATTTTAAAGGGAAGAATGTTTTGAACAGCTCTTCAATTGTTTGCCTATTGATTACTGTTTCTATTTTCCAATTTTAATATTTATTAGCTATAAAATTATGCTTGCCTGATATAACTATAAATTCAGTACAAATGTTTTTTATTTTATGTTATGATAAATCAGTGCATCAAAACATTGCATCTTCAAAAGCATGAAATAACTTCCATTTAATTTTAGATGTATTCATTTTTTTATTCACTTTTTTGGCAGCAAATCCATGAGCCTAAATCTTTGCTAAGCTTTATGCCCATTTCAGGGTTATTTCCAGAGGTCTAGTGGCTATGAATCCCTGACTCCCTGTCAGAAGAAAATAATGCACTTCATGAAAAATTTACATTTGTGCAGTTATTTATACTTGTCATTTGCCCTCCATTTTTTCATTCAATATCTGTAACTGCTTATCCACTTCAGGGTCGTGGTGGGTCTGAAATCTACCTCGAATCATTGGGTGCAAGGCAAGAATACACCCTGGAGGGGGTGCCAGTCCTTCACAGGGCAACACACACTCACACACACTTATGGACGCTTTTTGAGTTGCCAAGCCACCTACCAATGTGCGTTTTTGAACTGTGGGAGGAAACCCACACGGACACGGGGAGAATACACAAAACTCTTCACAGACAGTCACCCGGAGTGAGACTTGAACCCATAACCTCCAGGTCCCTGGAGGTGTGTGACTTATGTAATTATATTTTATTCACACAAGTTCTCAAGCTGTCTACTGTAAATTACAAACCAGAGAGTGATCAAGTATAGATTAATTAAACACTGCTTTTCACTCACATGCAACAAGACAAACTGGTCAAATGTGATTACCTTAAAGGCTCAGAATCACTTCCAGTGCCAAATATAAATACCATTTATTCCGGCACTTTTGATATTCAAAAAAGCAAGTCAAGCCATCTGTTTTCAGCATGAAAACCAAAGCAATATCATGTTGCATGCTGCCACCTCTCAGAATCCAAGAACTCAGACGCCTCAAATCTGTGCTACAAAGCAGGTTCAGCAACTTTAGTCACAAGAAATAGTGTAGCTTCAGACTAAATTTTGAGCTTGAGTACTGTGACTCAGGAATTTTGTGAAAGTGGCAGTATGAATTCTTCAGGGCCTTCTAGAAACAATGTTTATCACTCATACTAATAGCCTATTTCTTTTGTTTAGAAACAGGTTTGTGTAGCTCTACATTTGTATTCAGCTATGTCCATATAAATGCAGTATTTTCTCTGTTTGCTTTACATTAATATTTCAGATAAAACTCCCAGTCAGCTGTTAAGAGGACTGGTTGAAGCATTGCACAATTCATTTCAGTTTACTTTTCAGACTGTCAAATAAAACGAAAAATTCTGTGTAAGGATTATTTTTTGTAAAAGGTAATTCATATCTTCAAAACAGAATTGCTTTAACTACGAACTGCATCATTCCATATTCAAATACATTAGTCCAAAACAGCCTTGAACACAGTAATCAGTGCTGACACCTAGATAAATGAACTTTAATGTCAATTTCACTAATTTGCCAGGACTATTGCTCCATGTAGGAATTAGAAAATTAATTAATATTTAGATTTTAGTTGTGTAAGTATTCTGCTGCCAAATGAAGCAAGCTAACAAATTTTATTTTTTTTTTAAGTCCAAAAACTAGCATTGAGTCTTAATTTTGAATATGCAGAAATGGCTTAAAGTGGTGAGGGATGGGGTGGTTTACTAAACAGGAATTAAGCCTAGTCCTGGACTATTTCCTCCTTTCAATTGGAGGGTCAAAATACAAAATGCTGTTCCCTGTCTGGGAAACTAGCCCATAGTGTTTTGAACTTAAACCCTTGCACGTTAACTCTGATAGAAACTGAAGGCTGAAAACACGAGACTGATCTGAATAACTAGCTTTCCAGACATCATAATTTCAGCATTTCAGTACATGAGGCAGCGTGGGTCTTTTCTAATGGGGTCCTAGAAAAAGGGCACAAACCACAAAATATATTAATTTTGATTGAATATATGCATTGTTGTATAAATACTAAAAAACTAATTTAGATCCTTCAAACAATTCTGGCCTGTGCATGGAGCTGGAATTATACAGCAACCTAAGTAAATAATTGAAACATGAACAAAGAACATCAGGAAATCCATTAAATCCAAATTAGTTCTCTGCAGGGATCCAAAAACCTATTGAAAATCGTGCAGTTTGTTAAACAGAGAATGTAATGTACTGGCACATTCTTGTATACCAAAGGACAAAGGTAAGAGTAGACTTAAAAATATATATTATTAATATTATTATTATCAATTCACTTGTGTAACAAATTTGTTTTAAATAGCAAGTGGAAAAGAATATATTTTTTGTACTGTATGGTTTAAATTAAAATGAAAAGCCTAGTCAAGAAAAGCTGTAACAATTCCGTTTGTACAGTTATGTTCCATAATATTACAATGAAACAAGTAATCAAGCCAAATCAGAAAGCGCATGACAATCACAACGTCCTTAAATGTAGTGCAAATCTCAAGGACAGTTAAGCTAAATACTGAAAAAGGTGGGCCCGCAGTGCATGCTGAGAGCATTTCCTGAGCGTACCAAAGCCCCGCCCATGGCCATAGCTCACAATTTCAAGTTAATTTCACTCCTTCAAATTTCCTCTTCATTGGAGTAATTTAAAAACTTGAGTTGAAAACCTGAAAACTCATAAAAACCCAGTTGAAATCACAAAAGTTTATTTGATAAGGTAAACGAGAAAAATGTGTTGTCATGATTTATAGCTTAACAAATTGTTTTACAGTTTAGCAATATGCCACAAATATGGCATATATGGCAGAGAAATATGGCAGAAAACTATAAAATATTGAAATCATTGTAAATATATGCCTTCTTTTTGATGTTAAATAACTAAATGTATTATATTTTTTTCAGTCTGTACTCATCTGTGCATATGCTAATGTTGATGCTGTAGCTTTGTGCGCTCAGTGGGTGTGCATGCCCCCACACACATTGGTAAATTCATTCATAAATTCAGTCTCTGTTTTTCAGTACTTTACAGCAATGTTATGAACAATAAAAATTTGGTTTTATGTATTGCAGGATTATTTGTATATGTATTATTTTGTCAATAAAAATGATCTTTCATATGTAGTTGTTTAATCAATTCTTTCAAAAAATGTGATTTGCTTTAAAATAAAAGCATATATTTTTTAAAAATATAATGCACATATTCAATTTATTACCAATATTGCTTGTTGCTGCGCCAAAATAACATACTTAAATCAACCCCTTATTACCATTATTTTTTTTAATTACTATTATAATTGTTCATTGTGCTCTATGGAAGGTAACAAAATGTGTGAATATATTTTTCATCAAAGTCGAACTGCCTTTACTTTGCCTCAACGGATCCTTTTATTTTCAATTGTGAGCGCAGTGCATGATGGGTTGGGTTGTGTTCAGGAGCTCTCAAAAGATTGCCGCTACTGGACTGCGTCCAGTCAATCAGGAGAGAGCATATCGGATGTGTCACCCGTAAACAGAAGATCAACAGGAGATTTTAAGTTGAATGATGATAAGGAAACGTGTTGTAGCACTTGAATTTAACTCCACCAGCAAAAACGTAAACACAATTAAATGAATCAACACAACAGCTACAGTTTTTGAGATGGAAGGAAAGAATGAGAAGCCAACTTAGGTTTTTTATTATCCAGCTTCCAGCTTCGTTTCACCTTAAATGGGGCAGCAGTTTACACCCAGACCTATGTAGCTGCTTTATTATTTAATGTGGAATGAAAATGTAAAATATATAGTAGTTATGTCAGATATATTGCTAGGGTGATCCCAATATACATTAGTTATGTCAGATATATTGCAAGTCCCAACTAAGCCTGATATACATCTGTACATAATTTTAGTGGCTTTCATGACTTTATCAAAAAAGGCTGTTTAAGTTGAGAGAGGCAAACAGAGCGAGTTTGTACATACTGTCATCAAAAATAGAAGCCCATTTACAACATATGTGATATTTTAGCCAAATGCTTTTACATTTAGTTGTAGAAAGCCTACTCCGAGCACTGTATGCGTGTGTGAGTTGTATAGGAAGAAAACCAACAAGGCATTTGGAGTAGGTAGTCGCAGTGTTCAAATTAGCAGCTCTTCTAGGGGTGCTTCCATATATTTTGCTATTCTTAGTTTCCTACCACTTCCTTACTGCTCATATCCTTCCACAGAAAAAGGCAGTGGATGAATGAAAGAGAGGAAAGGAGCAGGAGGAATGGAGAGAATAAGGAGTAATTGGGGGGAATGGGAAAGCTGATCTCTTTTAAATATGATGTTGACAACCTATGGGCGGATAAAAGAGCAGTGGTGCCGTTATGGTTACAAACACACACACACACACACACACACACACACACACACACACATACACACAAAACACAACTCCAGTGGAGAGAGGAGGTTTTCTGATGTGAGTGACTCCCGAATTTCATGTCGGGTAATGAAGGCCTGTTTGTGTGTTTTGTAAATTTTGTAGTGTTGACTCAGCAAACCACCACAAAACAGCTTTACATGTATTGCATTTGGAAGAGCCTCACTTCCAAAGTTTACACTAGTATTTTTATGTGGCATGGCTTAATCCAGAAATAATCCTGACACTCAAAATTCATAATGTGACCATTACTAAACAGGGTCAGAGTGACAGAGTCCAAGCCAGGCAGAGAAAGGGGAGAATAAAAGTGACAAGGTAAGAATTTCAGCTGAATTACAGTGTTATCCCATCGAGCTGCTATATGGTTGCCATATTGCTTAGTGGTTGTACAGGTATCAGAAAGAGATGGAGGCAGAGACCAAAGAGTCCGTGCAAAGAAAGGAGAAAAGTGACCAGGTAAGCATTTAACCTTCAAGCTGAATTGTTATTTAATATAGCCACAAAACATGTGGTCAAAACAGCAATTTGTCAAAGAGTGCATACCTAGCATTTCCCACAATAGGATATGTAAAGTGGAAAAAATGGACTGGATAATTTTGAAGTAGAAACACAGAAAAGCACATCGTCATGCTGCCACATCAATGCCCAAGAAGCATTCTGTCGACATACTCAGCTTTCCAGGGCTTGGAAGAAAAAAAAAGCACGCAAGTGGCTAGGTATTGTCTTGGAAAAATATTCAACTACAGCTCATTACCTTGCTAGACAGAGTGTGGCCATACAAGGCAATGAGCCAAACAAGGGAACATTTGGCCAAGCTTGCCAAGGATCACCCTGTTATTGCTTAATGGTATTGAAGTTTCATAACTATACCAGTCCCCAATATGAATACATATTCAGTATGAAAGCTTCAGCTTATTTGGCAAGAGTTGTCAGAGAAATAGCAACTTCTGCTAACCTGCAGTTCTGGTTCTGCAGTACACCGTATTCATTAATGGCACCCATACTTCTGATATATAGCTCATGGTTTGGTTCCTAATGAAGAATTTGTGGCACAATGAGGTCTTTAACCACAAGGGATGAGAAATATTCTAGTGAATGTATCCTCCTTTGTCCAGCTGGCATGGTTTGATTCATGGTGCAACCAATATGGCTAAAACAATTTCTATAGTGCAGGCTATAATGATGTGTTGCTGACCATTGGTACTATGTATGTACTATAGGGTACACTTTATCTTATTGACAGTGTGCTTTGTAATGCTTCACCCATAATATGATCCAAATCTTTGGAAGAGGAGATGCAGCTCTAGAGGATGGAAAAATCATGCCTCTGGATTCAAGTGAACTGAAATGGTAAAAAGAAAATTAACATCAGTGCCCATGTTTGTCCAGACTCTCCAAATGTTATCTTGGTGTACAAGCATCAAAAATAAAAGAACGAGTGATTTTAATAACCAGAGAGATTGAAAGCCATTAATTGTTGTTATAATTTGGCTTTCATTCAGGATTCTTTGAAATTTGGCATAAGCTGATGAACAGGGCCACGTTTGCATCAGTTTTGAAGGTATCCATGGATGTTCCATCGACAGAAGCCGTTGCAGGGCTGCTCTGTGCAAGTTTGGCTAATTTTAGTGCTCTGGTGATCTTTCTTTACTGGTCTTTTTACCTGGCACACCCTCAAGGACAACATAATATGCTGGCCACACTTTCAGTGTTGTAACTTTATTTATGTATACATATATACATTTATTTGCATCCTTAGCTAGACCTGCCCTCAGGTGTTGTCATGATTGATCCTGAAGGACCTGCTGCTGTTTGATTTCAGCTGGGAACAAACTTGGAACCTATTAATGTTGGTGGAAATGTGCAGAATGGTTTAAAATAGTTTCATTTGCTTTGCCTTTTGACTTATTCGTTGGTTTAGGCACTTTTGTCAACAGTTTATGGGGATTAAAAAAATTATTCTTCTATATATATATAAAATTGACATAGACAAAATAAGGTGCACAAACTAGAATGGACCCCAAATGCAAATAGTGCTATGTGACCAAAATATGGTAGGTGGATCGGTCATGCTAAAGTGTCCATAGGGGTGTGTGTGTTAGGGAGGGAGTGAATGTATTCAAAGACAATATGGTATAAAATCAAAGAAATATTGATATTATTTACAAATCAGGGCGGCACGGTGGCGCAGCAGGTAGTGTCGCAGTCACGCAGCTCCAGGGACCTGGAGGTTGTGGTTTCGATTCCCGCTCCGGGTGACTGTCTGTGAGGATTTGGCATATTCTCCCCGTGTCCGTGCGGGTTTCCTCCGGGTGCTCCAGTTTCCTCCCACAGTCCAAAAACACATGTTGGTAGGTGAATTGGCGACTCAAAAGTGTCCGTAGGTGTGAGTGTGTGAGTGAATGTGTGTGTTTGTGTTGCCCTGTGAAGGACTGGCGCCTCCTCCAGGGTGTAATCCCGCCTTCCGCCCAATGATTCCAGGTAGGCTCTGGACCCACCGTGACCCTGAATTGGATAAGTGGTTACAGATAATGAATGAATGATGAATGAATTTACAAATCAAGACTTGGTAGTTCGTTCAGTGCAAGCCTTAAGTGTGCAGGGGGGAAATAGGTTAAAGCAAATATCAAATTGAATCAGAGAATAGGGAAGCCCCATTTTAATTTATTAGTAACTTACTTGTCAATTCCTACTTAATAAACATATGTCCTGTTTAGTCCTTGACTTTGTAATGGTTACATGTTTAAAGAGGAGTGTTGCTGTAGTTGGATGAAAAGAAATTGTAACCAAAAGCACAAACCTGATTCTATCCTGTTTTTGCATTTGAGAGATGGATTGGCAAGGAAGAAGGGATGGGGAAGTGGTGAGAAATTGTGCTGGAACTGGTAATGAGATAAATTTGGTTCCAGAAATATTGGTCTCAATTGTGGCTGTCCATCACACCCAAGATTCAGTACGAGAGTCGAATTTTTGTTCTGTCACACATGATTCGGGCCACGTCTTTTGCTAGTTGGGATAGGTAAAATAATTTGTCATTGTCTTGCTGAAATTAGCAAGGCTTGCCCTGAAAAAGAGGTCACCTTAATGACAGCATATATTTTAAAAGCGTATAGTATTCATCTGTAATAGTGCTGCCTTAGATATAGCACTGGTCGTAAAATTAGAATATCATGAAAAAGTTTATTTATTTCAGTAATTCCATTCAAAAAGTGAAACTTGTGTATTATACTCATTCATTACACACAGACTGATATATTTCAAGTGTTTATTTCTTTTAATTTGATGATTATAACTGACAACTAATGAAAACCCCAAATTCAGTATCTCAGAATATTAGAATATTGCTTAGTTTTTTTTTAGTTAATTTTAGTAATGCTGGCCAACTGAAAAGTATGAACATGAAAAGTATGAGCATGTATAGCACTCAATACTTAATTGGGGCTCCTTTTGCCTGAATTACTGGTGGGTCTAGTGTATTGCATGAAGTGTTCTAAAACTTCCTGGTAGATGGCTGTGTTGACCTTGGACCTCAGAAAACACAACGGACCAATACCAGCAGATGACATGGCACCCCAAACCATCACTGACTGTGGAAACTTTACACTAGACCTCAAGCAACATGGATTCTGTGCCTCTCCTCTCTTCCTCCAGATTCTGGGACCTTGATTTCCAAAGGAAATGCACAATTTACTTTCATCAGGAAACGTAACTTTGGACCACTCAGCAGCAGTCCAGTCTTTTTTGTCTTTAGCCCAGACAAGGCGATTCTGACGCTGTCTCTTTTTCAATAGTGGCTTGACACAAGGAATGTGACAGCTGAAACCCATGTCTTGCCTACGTCTGTGTGTGATGGTTCTTGAAGTACTGACTGCAGTCCAGTCTTTGTGAATCTCCCCCATATTTTTGAATGGGATTTGTTTCACAATCCACTCCAAGGTACAGTTATCCCTATTGCTTGTACACTTTTTTCTACCAGATCTTTTCCTTCCCTTTGCCTCTCTATTAATGAGCTTGGACACAGAGCTCTGTGAACAGCCAGCCTCTTTAGCAATGACCTTTTGTGTCTTACCCTGCTTGTGTAAGAAGTCAGTGGTCATGTTTTGGACAACTGTCAAGTCAGCAGTCTTCCCCATGATTATGTAGCCTACAGAACTAGATTGAGAGACGATTTAAAGGCCTTTGCTATAGAGCCCGGTGGTCCCTGTGCTCTATAGCCTGGAGGAAGCAGCACCCATGATTTCCCAAAAGAATCTGAGATTTTGAGTTGTCATATCATAGGGCATTTTTCCAATTCGCCTCAGTCCATCTTTAATGAGCTTGGGGCCCTGAGAAGGTGGTGAAGTTGGATTTGTTTATATATAATTCTGTTTTTGAAGGGTAAAGTTTGCATTTGTGCATGAGACAACAAAATGTGTTCACAGACAATGTGTGTGTAATTCAGTGCAAGGCCTAGATGTCATGGCCGTTTAATATTGGTTTTGGGCCTTCTCCTTTGCATATAGAGATTTCTCCAGGGTTAGAGAGGCTTGGCCCTGGAAGATCGCTGGTTTGATGCCTATAATTGGCAGGAAAGTGTGTGTGTGTGTGTTCACTGTCACAAATTGGTTAAATGTGGAGGAACAATTTTCATTGTGTTGTACAATGACAATAAAAGCATGTTTTATCATATTTATCATGTCCTTAGCAATCAAATCTGTGCAGTGCTAGTTAAGGTACTGTAAAATAATGGTCAAGGTTTGAAAATAGAGAGCATGAACATTATGAAACGTTTAGTTAATGTTCACAAGTATACAATACAGGATATTAAACACTGTATCCTGTATGCTTTACTGATACTTATACTTAAGTGAATCACTACATTAGCAGTACCCTTACTTAAACATAAATGTCCTCTACGGTTGAATGAAAAGGCCTTTGGTCAAAGAATCCAATGCAATTCTCAGGGGCACAACTGATTCACACTATGTTGTCTCAGTAAAGTCTTTTAAATATAACATGGATTAAAGGTTCTAATCACTACATTAATCCTGATGGACTTGTTCCAGTTTTGTGTTGGTTACTCATGAGTATATATTCACACTCAATGATCTTGGCCTTTATTTTCACACTTTGAAAAGTGTTAAAGCAGTGGTCTGCTAAGAATAGTGTTTGGTACAAATGTTTTGACCATGAATTAACTTCATGCCTTCTATGTTATGATGCCTATGTCCATGCAATGCTGTTTCTAAGTAGTAATCGTTTTCCTTTTACTCAACTTATAAAAAGGATAAACATCTCTGCCGCCTTGGCAAGTGCTGACTTGTGTTGCCACAATGTTTTTTAGACATCAGTAACCTCTGTTAGAAACCTATAAATATGTTTATATGGCCAAGCGGAACAAAATGTTATGTGACAGCCATGAAAATAGACCCCAATCCTATTTTGACTCCAGCAAGGGTGTTTATGAAAAAAAGAAAATAAATAAATAAGCAAACCCAAAAGCTGTGACCCAAAAACTGAGCAAGGGAATTTGATGAACTCTTACACATGACTCATGCTGTGCATCATTATAAAGTGCAAGTTTGATTTTTATCTGTCTGTTTACTCTTTTTTTTCTGTAGCTTACTGCAGTAATATATGTCCAATATAATATATTCAATATATGTCCTGCATGCACTTGGTTGTATTAAATGGTCTTGAGCTTAGATGGCTAAATTAAGCCAGAAATGCACACATTATTACATCACCAGTGGGGATGAAATTGAATGAATGTGACCCAAAAAGTACTTTTGTTTGAAAGATTCTTAAAAAAGGACTGCTCGTTGTCGTGCACCTTCATGGCTAACACTACAATGCGACAGATTGCTTTGAAGTTTTAGCTGAATTTGGCAGAAGCATTAAAGTGTCTTGCAATTTTTCTCCAGTTAAATGTGGGCATCTGTTTTTACTCTGCTCAAATATAGCAACGTACACTTTAAACTTTTTTGCCAAGGCTGCCATCATGCCAGACACAATCCAAGCACATGTGAAGTACACAAGAGCATATGTGCCAAAGGCTACATCCCTTTGTATTATATTTATTCTTGCCAACGTCTTGTCTTTTTTCAGTTTGACAGTGGAAACACCTACACTATTGAAATCTGACATCTTCCTTTGACAGGGCTCATTTTACAATACACATAGTCTTTGTTGAAGCTAAAGGACCAACTAAGTAACTGCAAATGTGTGATAAACTTGTGTAGCAGCTTCAGGACATTAAGAACCAAAGGGCATCAATGTGTTTCATAGATCTCAACAAAAAGAGACCACCAGTAATACCAAAAATGATGACCATAAATGCATCAGTATCACAATGTGATTACACCAATACAGTATACATATACCAAGCACTTTGTACATGTGACATGGATATCATAGATATTCATTTTCACTCTAGTCTAACAACATATTAAGAAAGCTGCCCAAACCACAAAAGAAGGTAGGTGGCCAAACCTTTGCCCATGATCATGTATTGTTTGGTACTAAATCAAATTATTATAGGATTTCATGTATACCACGTGTTAGAGAATTTCTGTGCCAGTTAGATTGTGTTAGGTACAGGTATTGTAGCAGTATTAAGATTAACATATTACATAAAAAGTGAATTAAAAGTTTTCTGCATTAAACATGAAATGATTTAAATAACTTTTTATTTCTCATCATTGTCCCTAATTAAATGATAAAAGTGAAAATAGCTGATTCATTTACTATTAGAAGTTGACAATCTAAACGCTATAGGCACATATTTAAACGGATATAAACCCATGTCTATTTATGATGGCAAGCATATGTTTATGGATTTTTTTCAGTAGAATACAGTCCCCAGGTATGTGGGCATCAGAAATTGACAGTGCTTGAGAGAGCATCTGTTCTCTGAGAAGCAATCATATGACTAGTCTTTCAAAATGCTTGAGCCATATTGTGTTTTTTGTCTTATTAAAATGTTTTTTCTTCTTAAAGTGAAGAAAGAAAATCAAATCCGTTCACACAAGCTCAATACCATTTAGATGATACAAAGATTTTTTTTTAAAGCAAACAGCCATGTACCATGTTATTGTCTACAACACAAAGTCACTTGGTTATTTGCTAAAAAAGAAAGAAAATACCTCAAAGTATTTGTGGAATATGCATTTGCTTAATGGCTTAATGGTGGTATTTGTCCCACATTTATTATACCTTGCACCTTAGCAAGGTCTGTTTCCATGGTTTGGTATGGTATCCAGGTGTTCCTTGTTCGTCTTCCCTTGTGTGTTGCTTAGAAGTGTGCACTGGTGGAGTGCTGTGGTCCTCAGTCCTGGTCCTAGAGAGTGGGGTGCTCCATACACAGATTTTAGTTAGATTGCTTAAAGCCAATTTGAGAATTAGCAGCAGATTTTTTTTCTATTGGACAGGTTTGACTTCAAGCTTAAGTTCAATTTGACTAAACTGGGAAATCTTCCTCTGATCACATGTTTAAATGCATTCTCTGTGCTAACACATCTTATTCATCTCAGTAAAGGCTTGTTCATTTATTTTGTGTTAATTGTAGTACATGTTGGCAGAAGTGGGAACTCTCAGAACTAAAGGCCAGTGGTAGTCCAGGACAAGAATTAGGAAAATAAAGGGTTACCCATTTTAGCAGGATAATTTAAGCCTCAACTGTTTCCAAAAGAAAAAGAGATGAGGGACATTCCTATAGCATGGCCCTTAACTTTTGCCTTATCTAACTAACTCATTGATCCTGATTTGTGGAACTCCTATTCTGCTGTTAACTGTTGTTTTTGCTTGACTTTTGTTTCTTACATTAACTTGTTTGGTTTATTTGTTTTCTTGTCTTCTCTTTTGTTTTATTATGAATTTTTGTGTGCAGTATGTAGACTTCAATAAACCAAATCACTTGCGCTTATATCCTGTCTCTATGCCTCCAATGACAACAGGATACAATAGGGAAAACAACAATTTTATTTAGAATCTGCTTCAAGTTTGTGAGTGAGCTGCCAAAGCTGTCAAAAGTCAAGCATCCTGTACATTATTACCACTGTGTGAATATCATAGCCTTTTAGTGAGTCATATGTGAGGTCAGGTACCGAGGGTGGATGATTGGTTCTGGATCATAAAAGCCAAAGCATCTTGTCACAAAGGCATTGTATGGACCGCCATCACACCAGAGAACACAGCTCCACTGCCCTACAACCCAGTGCTGACAGGCTTTATTTTAACTTGCTGAGACTTGACACTGGCGGTGGTGACCTTAGATTCATGTGCTACTGCTAAAGTCCAACTCATGCTTTTCTGTGGTGATTATACAAACTGTGCACAACTGAGGACATGTTTCTGTAAGTAATGATTATTACTATATTATTAAGACTAATAATAAGGGTATTCTATATATGTTTGTACATATTGTGTATACTTCAGTCTTTCTAATTTAACTCTAGTTCTGATATGGGTTTTTAAGTTATATTAAATCTGATGATGTGGCTGATTTGCAAAACAAGAGCGTTTAAGTGTGTGTACATCTTTATGAACCTGGTATCATGACAGAATAGGTTTAAGTTCTTCATGGTACAGATCCTATTTCAAGTAGCATATTATTCTCTAAGAAATTGTTTAAACAATCAACCATATTGATAGACCACAAAACACCTCAGCACCCAAAGCTAATTAATATCATGACTTATGGTCAATGATAACAAATTGAATGTCAATCAAATAAAGCCTGGATAAGTGTTCACTGGGGAACATCCAGTATAGGTTTTCTCATTTTGCATTAACAGCAGATTTTCTGACCTCCGTTTTTGAGAATTTGTTCTGGGAGATGTGTGTGTGTGTTTATGTTTTTCCCTTCCTGATCATTGACTTTCAATTATTTGTACAAGCTGTGCTAGAAGATGGCTGAAAAAATTAAGTAAGATGAGGGAAAACATGCTGAAGTTGCATATTTGCATCATAAAATAACCCATTTGTCCCAGCCTTATAGGCTACTAAACTTTTTAAAAGTGCCTCTCACATACCTTTCACTTTCTGCTGTGTGGGTGCATGACACAGTATCTGTTCAAAAGTTCACAGACACCTGCCCATTTAACACATTATGGCCACTGAGGGCATTCGTATTGAGCCTTGTGTACTTTACTGAAAAGGCTGTATAATGGCTATTCCAGCATTGCTTTGAGGATTTGATTTTATTCAGCCACACAGGTGCTACTGAGGTCAGGATCTCATATTGAACAAGTATTTCTGGATCACAAACACAGATCCAGTTCTACCAAGTGCTCTGGGCTTTACCCCTTTAGCTTAACCTTGGCATGGGTGAACTTAGGTTGTGTGGCAGCTCCAGAGTATCCCATTCTATCGAAATTGCTTTTTATGGTGTCCGTTCAAACTGTGTAAACAATATAATGGATACACTTTAATGTAAACTCTCAGAAAAAAAAAAAGAAAACGCACTGTGGTGGTACCTTTTGCTGTCAGTCACAAGGGTGCATATTCAGTACTTTTAGTTAATGAAAACAAATATACAATATTTTGCATCCATTTTTTTATACCTTTTATAAAAAAAAGCAGCACCACCCCAAGACTTATATTTTATTAGCAATGATGGCAAATATTCACTATGTTGATCTATGGAACACTACTGGACTTTAAAACCACAGAGGCACCTCTTAAACGGTACATTTACACTGTTTGTACCTTTAGCAACCATAATGTACCTATGCAGTTCTGGTTTTTTTTTCTGACAGTGTATTTGGGTTCAAATATTAGAAGAAATGATGGAATACTTGGGGGAGGGTTGTGTAAAAATAACCATGAACAACACTGTTTACTCTCAATTCAACATCAATGGAGCAGGCCCTCTAAGGTATATGTGAAGCCTGACTATCTTAGTGGAAAGTATGAAAAAATTGAATATAAGAGCAGATTGTTTTCAAGCATTCAAAAAATGATTGAAATAAAAATGCTGAAGAATATGATTCAAAAGACATTACCAGGATCAATGTTTGTGCATTTCATATTTATTTAGCCATGAAATTGAATACTTGAAGGACACTTCAAGTACTATGGAAGAGTGAAAGCTACAAAATAAACAAATCAATGACAAACATACAAATAAACAATCTACATCCACTAATTCTGATTAGGAGGAAAGTAGAGTACTAAAAAATAAAAGAAGCTTCAGTGGACAGTTTCTGATGCTTCATTTTTACATATACCTAGACATTAAAATCTAGGTATATCTAAACCTATGAAAACAAGTTCAATATCATATTTAAATAAATAAATATATACCTTTATCTGCCCCAGTGGTTCCTTTGTTTCTGCCTACACCCCGCCCACCTTGTTATCATGCCCACCTGTGTTTTCTTTGTAACCTTGCTTTGTAATCATTGCTCTGAGCTGCTTCTCATTCCGTGTACTTCATTTGGGAGCCTGTGTTTTGGGTTTGTCTTTGCTTATTTGCTTTCTTTTTTGTTTTCCTGAATTTATATACCTTTGTCTGTTTATGGATTCCCCTGCTCTTGTTTTTTCTGCCTGCTATTTGTCTTCTGCAAGCATAAACTCTTATAAAAGCAGTCCATGAAAGCCTCCAGCCTCCTAGTCTCAGCAGCCCGTTTGTACATACATATAAATATATTTAACCATAAATACAATATAACGGTGAATAATGAAATTCAAGTCAAGGAATTTCTATTGTGTTGCCTAAATGTAACTTAAATATACTGAAATAAAATGTTTTTCTTTAGGCTGATTGTACATCATACACCAGCAGCACACTGCACAGAAACTACATAATGTCACAATGCTGAACATATACAGGATACAAAATAAATACCCAGACACTAGCATAGAGGAATGTTCATACACAGAATTTACATTGTACAAAATAGACAAGATCACGTCAATAAACAGATGGTCATCACATGCATGCAGATTTTAAAGCAGCATAAACTTCGATTAAATAGATAAATAGAAAGTTAAAGCTGGTTATGTTTATGCTAGTGAATAATGCTAACTGGTAGCCACTTGTTTTACATCAACTAGTTTCCTTTTAATGAGGAATGTTTTAAAGTACATTAATGGTTTAAAAATCATCTACAACATTTTTAAAAATCCTGCTGTTAATTAAATATATCATGACAAGTTTGTCTGGATTTGCTGGACAGTATGGAATGTGGTCTTGTGTGCCAGTTCCTTAGGATATTTATTGGCTTAAAAAAGGGACTTGAATGCTTTAAGAGGAGGATGGTCAGGTAGACACTGGAAGCAAATGAATTGTAAGACCCCTCCTAATCTATCAGTGGTCTCATTATCCTTATCTGTTGGCCAAATCAATAGTGATGTGGTCAAAGGCTCTATGGGGCTTGAATGGAAGCTTTCACCTCGCTGTGTCAGAGTCATTATCGACGTTTTGAGTGCATGCCATTGTGAGGGCCATCATAAACTACCATCATATTGTCACTGTCTGTCTCAGGCTTGTGGGGTTACATCCTGTACCTCTCAGAGTTGAAGGCAGTTTGCCATCATAATAATTCACTTCTGACCTTTGTCAAGGCTTCTTTTCTTCTGTGGGAACTATGTGAAGGCAAAGTAACAAGAATGTGCCCAGGAGAGATCACTGGGATCAAACTCCATACACAGTGTCATTGGGTTGCCTGATGAACTCAATGTATATGTGTTGTTTTATTTACCCATATTTTGGAAGGAAGCATTCCATGGGAAACAAATTCAGTTGTAAGGATGGTAATCCAGTCTCTTAGATATGTCTCAATTGATTTATGGTTGAAGATAAGCATCTCTATTCAGGCTGAAAAGACTAAAGTGACAGCATTTTGCTCCCACTGAGAATACAAACTTTGAAAAGCCTTGAATGCTTTTGACTTTTTTTTTAAATACCGCTGCTTTGAAATTTGTTTCTAACCTGTCTGGCTCTCTAGCTTTTGTTGACGGGAATGAGCTTTAAACAGTCTGAAGAGGAGGTAATGTGCAAATAACCGAAGTTCTCCTAACAGAGAAGAGACGAGTTAAAGGACACATTTTCTGTTTTTCAACCCACATCTTATGAAAGACGTATCATTTTTATGTTTGCTCATTGAGGTACAATGTGAATATACTCACAAAGGACCCATAATGACCTGAATGTTGATTTTTGATCTGAATTTTCCAAACAAACATATAATATATAACCAGTGACTTTCATATATATATATATATATATATATATACACATGGTGTGTGTGTGTGATTACTAACTAAAATGATAGGTAAAGTCAAGGGATCAAGGCCCTGTTCATACCTCATCCTGTGTGATTAGCACATTAGTGGCTAGTGTAAATGGTGTACAATGTGTCTTGGAAACATACTGCAATCCAATCACTAAAAACTTCTTTCAAACTGGTCTGGGACACATAAGGTCACATCACATCGGTTGTGTGAATAGCATTTCATTCTGCTGTGTCCTTGACAGCAATGAAGTACTGCCCATATCAACCATGTCATTGCCCTAGCAGAGGGTATCAAATGTGCAACATCAAACGTGAAAACTTGCCACTGTTAATCTGAAGAATACCCCAAATATGACCCCTTTCCACCAATCTACAATTCTGGTACACGCTCAAATTTTTCTGCTATAATAGCACAAATGAGTGCAGTTGCTTTACATAGTTTCCACTTTCCCAATTATTCTTTATTTGTTCTAGCAGAATATGTGAGAATTATCTCTTCTGTGGGCTGCACTTTTGAAAATAAACCTTCCTATGTAGCTCGTGGCATGAAAGCACAAAAACTTTGATAGAGTTAGACGCCTTTAAGATTGGAATGTCTTCATGAGCAGGAAATATTACCTGTACAAGATTTCATCTTGGGGTTGTGTTATCAGAAGTTTATGAAATGAAAGTTTAGCTTGTAGACACCGCCTCATTCAGCATTGCTTCCTATGCCAAAGCTATTAATATGTGGTTTGTTTGCCTTGGCTGAGCAGCTTCTAATTTTCTGGGAAAGATTTGCACTAGATGTAGGAATATTGATGATTTTATTACATACAGCTTTCACAGCAGGATTAGTGAGGTCAAACACTGATGTTGAATGATTAGTTCTGAACTGAGTATATGTGTCCTTTGAAGGGGCATCTTAGTAGCTGAATCCTCTAATTATATTCACTTATTCTAGGGGTTATCTACAAACCTTTCCTTAAAGTGTATTGCACTGGATACATTTAGCTAAATATGTCTTTCTTGTTTAAAGCTTTAAATGGTTAAATTCTTGTGCATTAAGCTTAATCAACACCTGAAAATGCAAAGGTTATGTCATGCCCTGTGTTTGTTTTTCTAGCCATGTGCTAATTTAGCACATGGCTCTGTTTATTCTTCCTGTCTCCGCCCTAGTTCTGCCTTAGCTCCAGCGTCTCGTCAGAGTCTCCTTTGTTGTCCTGCCCTCTCGTTATTGTCCCAGGTGTTCCTTATCAGTGCTCTGTGTATATATAGTCCCTTTGTTTCAGTGTTCCCTGGTCGTTTTTGTGTGTAGATGTGTTTCTTTGTCTGTTGTCTTACACATTACCACCAGTTCACAGTTATGTTCCACTGAGTTCTAGTTTGTTTTCTTGCCTCCTTGCTCCTGTTTGTTGTGTTTACCTTGGTTTTGTTTAAATAAATCTTCCTTGCGTGTACGTCCACCTCCTCATCCTCCTTCAACTGTGACCGGTTATGTGCATATTTATGATAATGTCTGTGCATTTTGGAAGTACAAATTATATAAAATGTTTGCTATTAATATTAAAACATTTTAAAAATATTAATGTTGAATTTGAATGTTTTTTATATATTTTGAAGAATAAAAATGTGCAAAAATTTTACAAAGCTAGCAGGAATTGGAATAAAAGTGTAAGAGCATTTTATTAGATTTTTTTTTCATAAGCCTTAAATATTATTGGCAAACAAATTAATAAAACCAACTTAAATATACAAACCAGAATAAACTATAGTTAGGCTGTTTTCTCCAAAAACAATGAGTCACAGAATTCAAATGTAATAAAATAAGATTATACGAAATAACGTGAAAATTCCTGTGTCTTCACTCTTACCATAATCCTTCTCTATGGCTGCTAGTTTTGCAGGGTTATGTTCCTCCATGACCTGTATTTTACATAATATTATAAACCCATTGTTATTATTGAGTTACTGCTCACCTCTGTTCAAGATGTGGATATTTTTATATTTTAACCCCCTACCCTCCCCTTTAAGCACTGAGGTGCTCTCCACAGTTCTATGCACAACCTAGAACTGTAAGGGGGCGGAGCAATGTAAAGTGGTTCCCAGCATGCCCCAGGGGTCCCTCAGGGAAGAGACTTAAATGTTTAATAGTTGTTGTTATTTTCTTGTCGCTGCTGTTGTTATTGTTGCTGTGTGTTTTAGTTTATTTATTTATTTATTTATTTTTTTTGGGGGGGTTGTATATGATTAAAAACTGCAGTGAACAGCCAACACCCTTCTCATTCCAAATAGTAGTATATATACATATAAAGTATATTTTACAATAAGCTGTAACACATTTTTCATTGAATCAGTTTGCAATATGCAGCTCCATCATTCACATATTTGCAAAATATTATTCACACCTCTAATGCACATGCAACGCTTATTTTTAGATCTCTATTCCTGCCAAATCTATGAAAATTCTCTGTGCCTTACTTTTTTGCTAAAAGTGCAGAAACATCCTGTCCCATGTCTTTAATATTAAATGACCTGAAAGCACCATCCAGTGATATCATAAACTTTTCATCAGTATTTAATGGAATTCTGCACATATATAGTATATTCCTGAAACCTCCTGGTTATATTTTCATTGCATCAGAATGCTTTTACTTGGAAGAGATTCACTTGAGGATTGATATTGCATGTAGAAATAATTATTGCAGAAATATGTGACTTTAGAATGACACAAAATATCATTGCATTCAGTTCCCAAGTCAAATTGATTATATTTCTATTAAAAATGTTTTCCTTCTGAGAAGATCACCATGGTTGTGTCCCAACTGTGTACTACACAGTAATACTATACAGTAAATACTATATACCGAAAAGTGTATGTGTTTGGCAGGCTAGTACATGAAATTGTAACTTACTACAGTTTCTACAGAGGACATAAGGAAATGTTGCTATGACAATGCATTTCATACCATGCTGCAGCTGCATGCGGTAGGCCTTTTTTTTTTTCAAAGATTAATATCAACTAGCTCCATGCACACTGCATAATGTAGGGTTTAGATTATAAAATAACTGTTTCTGAATTCAAATGTAGCATTGTGTGTCTGATATTACATTCAGAATAAGATTCATGCATATAATATCTGACATTTTTTTCGGAGTGTTGTAGTAACCGTTTTATAAACAAAAGAAGTAGAAAACTATATGGGACATAGCCAAAATTTTCCAGAGATGAGAAGCTCCAAAGCCACTTCATGTAAAGCCAGTCCACTTGAGAATGAGAAATGTAGAAAAATGTACTCATTTACTCAATGCAGAATATTGTGAAATGTTGAAGTTAAATTAAAATATACCAGTAAGATTTTTTCTTTTTTTGTGAAATATCCCATTCTTCTTTTCAAAATTAAAGGAAGACCCTGTACAAGTGTTTAGATGTTATTTTTAATTTGAGCATATACCCATTTAGCGTCATTCACTCCCATTCATTGAGGACTCACTCTGGAGCACCTTCTGGCATTTTGTGGTGATATGGGGCCCATTTCTCAATGTGTTGTTGTGTGTAATTTAGTTCTAAATTTCTTGCTTGATGTCATCGTCCCCTGCTGAAGTTACATCCCAATACTCAAGAACACAATCACCCATTCAACCCAAAATAACTAAGATGCATCGATTCTTGACTTGCTAATGAGAATGACCTGAAAATCTCATCAATCACTGTGGCATCACAAATTATCACTGTCAAGGTAACTTTTCAAGAACATTCTTCTGAGGTACAGAAGTCCATTCTTTGTGTTCTCGGTACTGAGTCCAGGAAGTGGACCGGCTTTGCAGAAATTGGCCCTGGATGCTCCTATCCTAATAGCAAATTCTGTAGTCATATGTCCTGCTACAGGATCTGTGACCCACTCTAACCAGGTTTTTAAATAAAATAACACCAGAAGTTAAGGAAACCAGTGAACTCAGTGAGTTTTTATCTCATTTCATTCATGCATTCTTTGATGTTCCTCATGCTGATGGACGACTAAATGTGTTTGACCTAATTTTTATTCCAAGGATCAATTTCTAAAAATCTAGAGGATCTTGAGTGATCTAAGCATTTGTCCTATCATTGGAGATGTCATAACTGGTCTTGCTCTCTCTCTGGGTGGGCAATGGTGTCCCCATTGTCCAGTGTGGTGCTAGCAAACGTGGGCACCTGTTAATTAAGAAAATGATTGGAAATTTAATGGTCATGAAGAGCAGTAATTTGATATTGTGTTGGTGGAAGGTCAGACAGAAGAGGCTTCTAACTTATTATAATGATCATCTCTACTAAAGGACAGTTGTGGTATAGATTTTGATGGATGCCCCCAGGGACTTGGAGGTTGTGGATTCAAGTCCCTCTCCAGGTGTCTGTGAGGAGTTCTCCCCGTGTCTATGTGGGTTTGTTCCGGGTTCCTCCAACGGTCCAAAAACACATGTTGGTAGGTGCATTGGTGACTCAAAAGTGTTCATATGTGTGTGCGTGTGTGTGTGTGTGTCACCCTGTGAAGGACTGGTTCCCCCTCCAGGGTGTGATCCCACCTTGCACTCAGTGATTCTGGCTAGGCTCCAGACCTACCGTGATGCTGAACTGGATAAGTGGTTACAGACAATGAATGAACGCATGAATGAATAAAGATTGGCTAAATCATCTGTTCACCTGCAATATATAGAATCATATATTATTCACAAGTTTAAACACACTGGATCATAGTGTTCAAACTTGTGAATATCAGTTAAAAGCAACAATATGAAGTTTTCTTTGATAGAAATTGTTAATGAAAATCCACAGGGAAAATTAAATAATGTTTAACAGGGGAATCAGATATACAGAAAAAATATTGTAACTTACATGTGACAACCGTAATTATTATAATCCCATCCACGTCCCACTCCCATCTTCTTTTCTATCCTTGAGGGAAGCCTTGTTTAAAATGGCCTTGTAATCATTTCCATCATATCACTAAATTAATAAAATTCAAGCAAAAATCTAGCTTCCTTTTAGCAAATATATTGCAATAACCCCACAGTGAAAGAGAATGAAATAACATGTGGTGGATGATGTGAAAGACAGTTTTCATTTTCCTCTGATTTGTAAGGGTGGGAGGGGGTGTTAATGCACTGCTGTGTCTTCAGGCTCTGTTATCAAATCCAGGCGAAATAAGGCCATCTCACACATGCCAGCAGAGGACTGAGAATTGTATGTAATTATTGATTCCTATTGGAACGGTTTACAATGCACAAGATAAATTAAAAGATAATTTCCAACAGAACAGAGCAAGTTAAAAACAGTCTACAGTCACTGTTTCATTTTCATTAATATTCACAGCATTTTCTCACAAAGTTGTAATGTTGAATTGTTTGAACATGAGTTTGATGAATGTCCACTCTGATATGAATGTCCATTTCATATACATCAAATCAAATCAAATCAAATGTATTTATATAGCGCTTTTCACAACTGATGTTGTCACAAAGCAGCTTCACAGAAATTCCATTTCTTTTGAAATGGAAAATTCATCAAAATTAATTTCATATACATTTCCTCAACTTTCAACATTTTATGCTGAATAAAAACATTTGCAAAAATTTAACTTTAAAATTAAAAAAAATTGTAACCCATGATTGTCCCTCATTAACATGGTTTCTTGACTTCATTGTTTTCAAGAAACAACACCAAATTATTTGATAAAAGTAATGTAGTGTCGTAGTCACACAGCTCGAGGGGCCTGGAGGTTGTGGGTTCGATTCCCGCTCCGGGTGACTGTCTGTGAGGAGTTGGTGTGTTCTCCGGGTGCTCCAGTTTCCTCCCACAGTCCAAAAACACATGTTGGTAGGTGGATTGGTGACTCAAAAGTGTTCATGTGTGTTAGTGAATGTGTGTGTGTGTGTGTGTGTGTGTGTGTCTGTGTTGCCCTGTGAAGGACTGGCGCCCCCTCCAGGGTGTATTCCCGCCTTGCGCCCAATGATTCCAGGTAGGCTCTGGACCCACCGCGACCCTGAATTGGATAAGCGGTTACAGATAATGAATGAATGAATGAATGAATGAATAATAATAATAATAATAATAATAATAATAATAATAATAATAATAATAATAATGTACAGCAAGAATGAACATATTTTGGATATGTTTCAAAGTCCAAATTATCAATTTTGTAAAGTGCTGTAATAAGATAATGAAAATTATTTAAAAATACAAATTTCCAGCTGTCCTTTTGGTCCAACTAAAAATGTAATTATAAACAGGCCAATATACATGTGCAAAATTACTTTAATTCTTTAAAGCACCCCCCAAAATGCACACACATACACAATCATTTTTGCTAAACCCCTTCAACTCCAAAAATTCC
This sequence comes from Hoplias malabaricus, assembly GCF_029633855.1. NCBI lineage: Eukaryota > Metazoa > Chordata > Actinopteri > Characiformes > Erythrinidae > Hoplias > Hoplias malabaricus. The sequence goes on along the minus strand of NC_089802.1, from coordinate 54,800,900 downwards.
CTCCACCGCTCCAAAATCACTGCACCTGGGCAGCTCTTCTGAATATGTGTCATGTGCAGTATTCATGAAATATGTGGCTTCCTGACTTGCCATCCATTAGAAGTCCTGATTAAAGGGCAGCTGCTTACAGATATGATGTTTATCACTGTCAAACAGATGCAGTTGGCTGCTGACAGCAGCAATATGGACGACTTACCTTGAACAGGCCTTTAACAGGCCTCAGCAAGAAAAACAGCAAGAGCTCTATCTCCATTTAGCATTTGACTTATTTCATCTCATTTACCTCACATCTGTGTCACTTAGGCTTAAATTTGTGTTCTGGTAATTACAGATCATCATAATGATGTTTTATAGTATAAATAAGGAAAAATCACATCATATGCAAAAGTTTGGACACCAGATTTTCAAAGTAACATGGGCACAGTAATTTGGTGCAACACACTGTGTAGCATCCCCTTGTGGTGCAGTCCTTAAACATATGCATACGAATAAGTAAGTTAAAACAAACTTCTATTAGGTGCTTTGCATCTAAAATGTTTCAGCTCAACCCTGTAGGGACAAGCAGATACAAGCAGAAATTATTATTTGCTTGTTTTATCTGGGTTTAACATTTTTGAAAACATAAAAAGAAAAAAGCACCTTAGTGTTTTTATTATTGTAACGTCAGCATTGGCACAACAGTAACTATACATTAAAATGTATTGTATTCTCTTTAAAGGATGTGGGCTTCTATTCACAAAATATTTAGGTACATATATTTGTACCTAGTTTTTAGTCACTCCTTTGTCCACCAGGAGTTCTCATGGCAGTTCCCATTTTCTGTATTTTTATTTATGTATTATTACTATCTGTATTATTATTGGGCAGATGGGTGTCACATACTGTAATTCCAGCTAGACTCCAATACACCTGCACAGACATGCACAAATCTATTCCAGGAGCACGTCTGTACACTGAAAAGTTCAATAACTGCAGGCTTGTCACATTTCTATGAGATAAATCTTTCATAAAGTGGCAGACACATACCTACCTGTGTGAGCTTCTAAAAGAATTCCACAGACATATCTGACAGAATGGAGTTCCATCTAAAACACTATGAATAAATATCATACTATTTGACCTTGGAATGACTGACAGATGCCAGGACTACAAATGGGTGCATAACGGGAACTTAAAAGAAAAATAGAAGTCAAACAGACTTTAATTTGAAAGTTTTGGAAGACTGTATGCCTTTTCTAAATGTGTACGTTATATAGTAGTCTATAGAAGTAATAATTTTTAAAAAAGGAGATTCTTTGTACAGTATGAGTTAAAGAATATAAGGCCAGACATACTGAAGTGTTCAGCTTGAATGGCTGTAAAATATTGGTTTTTATTAGCTTTTAAATTTTTTCATTCACTGTATATATTTAGGGTGTATAAATCCTGACAAACAATTTTTACAGTGTAGGTTTACAGTTATATATAAAAAGACCTGTATCTGGTATGCAGTTTTTTGGCCATTGTACACACCTTGAGGCTAACCCCAAAACAGTGGAGCTAATCGTCCAAATCTGGGCCACCTTAAGCCAGGGCTGAAATTATATACAGAGTAAAGGTGTGAAATGGAGGTTACTTTTTTTTTAGTCTCATCCTCAGTTCTTACTTTAATGTATAACTTGCTATTTCTGTGTTATTATCTGCTAGTCTTGGTCATAATGACCTTTATAATGCCAACCATTCATTAAACAAATATAATAAACTACTGGTGGCTGTTTAAACTAGGCTGCTGCTACATAACTCTATGCTATAGTTGAAGATCAGAAATTAATGAAGAGTTTCATAAGGTTTCATATAACTAACTTTTTCTTACACCTTTACAGTTATTTCAGCATATTCACTGACATTTTTTGATAATCTTCATCACTGGGATTTTGGTACTTCACTGACTTTGGACATTCTTCATAATTACGTGAAGAGCTCAGTGATTTTTTTCAGTGGATGATGTTTACTTAATCCACCCCAGCCAACTGTAAATGCCTCAGCCATACAGAACACCTTTTAAAATCAGAACATCAGATGCTATCCAGGCTTTCTCATCCCCCTCAAGGCCTCAGGATTCTTCCTGCATAGCCAACATCCACTTGGCTTTGGTGAACATTGTGATATCACTTCACAGAAAACCAACAACTGTAGACATTACTGGAAGCTTCACTCACCATGCCGTGCACATGGCAGTCAGGTGAGCTCTGCGGATGAAAATGCTACCCCACAAAGCTGTGTTGACTGGTTGACAGGCAAAACAAAACCACAAAGCATTAAGCATTAGCATTATGTTTGTTGAGGCATTTATCCTTCTCATGAGTACATAATCCATTATGGGATAACAACAGACTTTTAAACAGTATTGTCAGTCAACCATGGTAAAGTAAACAGTTGGCTTTTACTCCAAACTCAACCTTCACTGGGAGCTGGATTGGTTTAGAGACTATTGAGAGCCAGGATACAAGCCAGAAAAGCTTGCTAATATTTCACAGTTCTAAAATCACAGCATGTTTGCTTTAAAGCAATAATATATTTTACTAATGCAGGCATTCATCATCTACTCATTTCTGCTGGGTCTCAGCTGGTGGAGTCTATATGATTTTGTCTGCCAATTTGTCTGTTAAATCCCTAATGCATTTTAATGAATACAAAAATTGTGAAAAATCTACAGTCCATCTGATGTGAGAAATCCCTTACTTAATATCAGGCCTGCAGCCCCTCAGCTTTTAAAAATCACACATATAAGACTCCTCTGCATTTTAACAGTGCAAAATGTCAATTTCTTCAAAGTAATTTAGGAAGGAAATGAAAAATTGCGAATATAACTTTTTTTCTTTGTAATGATACTGACTGATACTCCTCAGCATGATGAATCAATTTACTGGTTATGCCTATGTTGAAAAAATAATAATTAAATAAAATTACTTTCAATTACCTTAAGTCATCCAAAGCTTGTATGGGTAGCTCTTTTCAGTTGGATTTCGTCAGGTTCTTATACCAACCGGGTTTTAAAGGAAAGGAGCAGGGAGGGCCGCAGGGCCTCTGCTGTACTCTAACTTCTTCTCATTTCCTTCATACATAAAGGCTCAATTTCCAGTTGTAAATTTTTTCATTAAACTGAAATTGAAAGAGAGAAGGGGCCTTTTTTTCCACTGCTCTCTCCTGATGAGCTCATACATTTGAAGTGAGGCTTTGTCAGCTGGGAATTAGCACACGGCACATGCACTTTTTAACGCTCCATGCAAGGCCTCACATCACAGTGCCATGCTCAACCACAAAAAAAAAAAAAAAAAAGAAAAAAGAAAATGTGCAATGAGCATCTTGTACTTATCAATACATGCATCTGTGCAGAACCCTGGGTAGCTGACCTGCTATGTGCTATGATCTGAGAAAAAAAAATAACCAAAATACCAAGGTTACAGCTTCTTCTTTTATGTTCAGTTATTGTTGAAACCACTGCACTGTACATAGACATTAAAGTAATAGATTGGCCTACACCAGATGTAACTGCTCAGTCAAATCATTTTTAGTGTGCATTTTATTAAAAAGTTTAGGGCCGTAAATAAGTTTGCAAAAAACTAATGTTATTCTTAAAGTCACTAGCCACCCTGATCTGTTCTGTGGATACCCATAAATTCTCTCAGTCTGAAAACCACACTCAGGATTTCACTGAGGTCATACAAATTTCACACACTATGATGTACTGTAAACTATAAACATGAATTAAAATACACTGAGACCTCAGCGAATCAACCACATTTAGGGAAACTGGAAACTTGAATACAATTTAATTTTTGCCACCAAGGGTTTCCAACAACACCACAATAAAAATACACCAGATAAACCAAGCAATATACATACATTAATATCAGAAGGCAGTTGTTGGGTAATTGTGGCACTACTTTAGACCAGCACAGACCCTTATGATACTTCTCTTGAACTTATTTCTAAGTGTAGAGCACTTAAAGCTTGGTTTGTTGAACACTTTCAGTGAGATACTTGACTACAAACAGTCTCATTTGCCTGTGTGAGCACTGATTGCCAGTGACATGGAGCATGGGAAAGCTTTTTGGGGCTGTTTATTCAGTGCATGTTCAGAATTTGAATATTTCATTCACATCACAGGGGGTAGCGTGACTGAAGAGACTGCCTCAGGGGTTTGGGGAATGAAAGTGAGCTTGTGACTTTTGGATTCAGGCCTAGAGAGGGTCTGAAATGGCTGCAAGGTGTTATCAATTTCAGTAATGTACACATCAAAAGAGACCTAGGACGTGTACACAGAAGGGCACAGTGAAATCCCTTCTTTGCAGAACATATGCAAAATAGCGCAATAAAACCAACAGCACAACAAATAGTTTAAACAGGACAGGGATGGGTCCTCTTTTGTTATTTTAGACTTCTTACTTAAAATTAGCTGTAGCTGTTCATTTTTAAAGGGCCAGTTGTAGTTGCCATGTTACAGGAGAAAAAGTTGGAGGGATACAAAGATAAGTCAAGAGTGAAAGTATTGTGAAGTATCACCACTCATAAAATGCCTTTCAGCCAGTCAAACTGTGAGGCTGTAACTAACTGTGGTATAATGTCTCTGAAACTGAGGGCTAGTTTTCAGCTGAACACAGCATTATTCCAGACTCATGATTAAGGCTCTAATGGATGTATTCCAATATCCCTGAAATGCCTGTGTCACTTCAGGGCTCTGAGTGGATCTCTACAAAGCCACGCAGGGCTAATAAGGGCATAACATCTTGTCTCACACATGACAGTTAAGCGGGACTGCTGGTAGTAATAATGTGACAAATGGAATGAATGGATGGATAGATAAATAAATAAATAAATAAATGTGGGGTAAAGAGGCACATCCTTAGATGTGTGCAGCGAGACAGATGTCACACTGAGTCATGTGTGTGTGCTGTCTGCCCTCATTAGTGCGTTGTTAGGCCTGCTTGAAATGCAGCTCAGATTTGAGTGGAGAGCTTCAGAAGAACGGCTCCTGCTGAAGTACGGCTTCCACAATGTTTTCAGTGACAGGCACATTGACTGATGCTGCATCTGCAGGAACGTCACTTCACTGATATATAAGACGTCCAAAGACATTCAGCGTCTGTTGAATTTGATCCTCTTTCACATCCCATATATAGACACTATATGGGAAAAATCCTTTCTGTGAGTGATGTTAACTAGTTTAAGGTTCCATCATTGCTTATGTGGACATTTGTATAATCTCCACATAAAGCATTTGGCAACAGAATGGGTGCCTCTGAACTATCCACACACTTGCCTAGATCAGTATGCCCAATGCCAAGATGTGAATAGGAGGTTATACAACCTTAGGTCAATGTCTGTGAGAAGTTTAGCATGTTCTCCTTGTGCCTGTGTGGGTTTCCTCCAGGTGCTAAGTTTTCCTTCCACAGCCCAAAACACATATTGTAAGTGAACCTGACCACAGTTATGAGTGTGTGTGTAAATGGGTGAGTGTGTGATGCCCTGCGATGGACTTCTTCCTGGCCAGGGTGTGCTCTTGTCTCGCTCCCATTGAATCCAGCTAGGCTTCAGACTCAGCTGTGTCCCTAAGCAGGAAGAAGCACAGAAAATGAAATAGATGAAACAAACGTATCACAGCAAAACAAGGAATCCTAACATTAGTCTTAACATTACCAAAAAAGTTGGTAAGATTCTATGTCACAGTGCTGTTGGTATGAGATAAATCTTATCAGTATGAGCTACTTTCAACAACCATCCCACAAGACACTTCCATATTTGACTCACTGGATGTGTTTGTTTGATCAGTGTTTATTGTCTATTGTCTGCATTCATTGAACTGTGTTAATACAGCCTGTCCTAGGAGGAATTAAATTTCATTCTTCACTCAACTCGTGTGGTGTTATGTAGTTTACGTTGACTATTGCCTATTGCCTATTGACTGTATTAGCCCATGGAGGGCTTGTACAGAAATACAGAAACAGAGACTAGGTTAATACTTTTATATTCATAGATCCATTTGTATGGAATGAAGGTGTTGAGTTATATTTAAGCCACTTTTATAGTATTAAGGAGATCTATTTCTTGGAAATATGTAAATATATTATTTTGATTAATAGAGACAGGCTTTTAGGGGTTTCTCGATAACTGGAGAGGGACTCTATAGGTTCTGTACCACTGTAAAAATGATAGACTTATACCAACAAACCAAACATGGAGGAACATATCATTTAAGAGTGTATGTGTTTGTTTATTGATTGATTGATCAAATTGTCAAATACAATTTGAATTCCTAACCTGCTCATGCTCATAAAGGCAATAGTATGTCCCTCTGGAGTGTTGGCTGGAATAAAATGCATGAACTGAAATTAATTTCTGAGTTCAATAAAATATTCATGAGATTTTGTTTATAATTAGAAAGATGAAGCCAGTGCGCAATTTGGAGAACATGCACTTCACACACTTCCTTTCAAGACTCTGAGATTCATTACATTTGGGAGTACTCCATCATGACTACTCAAAGCAAAGAGGTGAAGTAACTAACTCCAAGATTTAATGTAGCGTCTCTATACGCAGGGTCTCTCTGCGGCTGTAATAGAAAATCTACTCTGCACATTGTTCAGTAAGAAGTTTGTAAATAATGCATGAAGATACTGTAAATGCGGTTTTGCAGCTTTTTCTTCCAGCTCTTACTTCCACTGTGCCTTCACCACAGCCAAACTGACAATATTGTCAAGTAAAAACACAGCTGTGCCAGTATTATAGAGAAAAATGTATGTTTTTAGGACATCTCAACTGCAATTTGAAACGCAATCTAAAAAAAACAAAGACTATATTCTCCTGAACGGACTGCCCCTAAAACCTCATTTTTTCCCTTAGGGGTCAAATGAATAATGGTTGGTTTAATAAGAGGTTGACTGAACAGGATTTTCTATAATATGATCCAGTAAAGAGCTTTCAATCACTTATACTATTATAATTTAATACTAATATAAACACAGCTTCACATTTACAAAGCAACCCTAACAATAATCTTCCTTTTGCTTTTTATTTTTTATTTTTCATGGCATCTGGCAGCATCTCTCACCCAGAGGCTAATGTATGGTCATCCAGAGTGAAGGAGTGGTCATCCAGAGGGCATGAGTGGTGAGCATGATAGTGATGTAAATTTCATGTTTCAGTTGGCCAGATTGTGTTTTGGGTTTCTTCCACCATCATTGGCAGGACATTAGACAAGGAAAATTATTTTGAAACTATTGACCATTTACAAATCTATAACAGACCGTGAGCATATGTCAGTCCACTGGCTTAAAATGGTGGGCACACTGTCGACTGTAGGTCACTGCTGGTCCAGCATCAGACCGGTCAGATTACTCTCCTGTGTAAAAGATCAAATCTCCACATCAAAGATTTAAATCTCCACAAACTGATTTTAAATTCACAGAGACCTTTATTTTGGAAAATATACTAACAACTGTGAGAGATACAATAATCAGTAAGTCTGATATAAAATGATTACTCTGAAAATGTTGACATTGTGCTGGTTAATAATATTTTTCTAACCTAAAGAATAACAAGAGAAGATCATTTTTGTAGCAATTTTGCTGTTTTGGATAACAAATTGTTATAATCATGTTTTTGAGGGTTTATAATCAGGGTTATAAACAGGGGATGCAGGGTTCGCGGCTGCGCTTTGCGTGTAATTAATGTTTTAATACATTTAAGAGAGCTGCATAGTTAGCTGCTGCTAAAGTTGTATGATGTAGATGTATGTGTGTGTGTGTGTTGTGTGTGTGTGTGTGAGAGAGAGAGAGAGAGAGAGAGAGAGAGAGAGAGAGAGGGGGGTTTATGTGTGTGTGTATTTGACTTGATTTCACAACAGTACTGTAAATTTGAATTATATATAGCAACAGGTAGGAAGAGCCCAGGGGCCAAAAAAGCCATACTTACCTAGTGTTCCTTTAAGTGTGTGCATATGCAATGACAATGCAATGCACTTAAATTTGCTCCATTTGCTACTTAAAAGTTTATATATATTATATTTAATTATATATTAAATTAAACAGTCAATTCAACTGTACTAAAAATGCTACCATTCAAACTTCATTCAAATTTCATAAAAATGTAATCATTCATTTACATTAACATTGTAAAAGAGATCATGTTTTCCTTTAAAAAAAATCCCTGCTTCAGTAAGAGGAGTGTGGCTTCAGAAGCTTAGCTGCTAAATTCTGACCAAGCCTAATCCAAACACAACATTTCAGACAGAGACTCTTTAATAACAGATGGTGTACATCTAGCCGACAATAACACAAGGCATAGTATTGATGCAGGGAGTTTCCTCATTCATCCTTGCACCGTATTATACTCATCAAGGTTCTCCAGGGCTTTATCTGCATCTCTTACACAGGCTTCCATTTCTAATTTTCTGATAACAACAGAGCCAGAACTCCACCCGAGACAGACACAACTTGAAAAAGGCAAAACTGCAATAACTGTGGAAATGCCCTCTCTTGTGTTGTGGAGAGAAAACCCCTCCTGAATGAGAAGGGAAAGCAGGAAAGAAAGAGAGAGAAGGGAAACAGAGCAGGTGTTTGTCAAACAGACTCCCAGTTCGGCTGGATCAACATGATGCTGATTACTGAAATAGGATCTCCTTCTGCTAAGACTCTTCCCCTCTGCAGTGTAATCTTTACTTTACTTTTGCTCTCAGCTCTGACCGTGAAGCTGCCGACAGTGGTCCCGCTTCTCTACACTCTTATCTATGTACACAGGCCAGCCCAATCCATCCAGATTATCCCTGACCATGGGTTAAATGGGTAACCTTCAAAAGATCCTAATCATATTTTTCTTTTTTGCCCCATTGTGTAAAAAGCCCTGCAGTACACTACACAATAATCTGAAATGACTGAAAGATCATAATTTAGATTTCCAACATTTCAGGCATTACATGTGTGAATTGTGGGTGGAGGTTAATAACAAACTTTGCAAATTGGTGTTCTGAACTGCTAAAGGATTTGGGAAACTGAAAAGAACTTTGCTCTTCTACAGTGCTGGTTTATATTGTAATTTCTGGCCTTCCCCACATAACAGCCTTCATTATAAAACTCTGCCTTTCACTCAAAGCAGAAAATTAAATTCTACTGACAGTAAAAACAATGACCTCATTCATCACGACACTGTGGTTACCATTTGGGCAAATGTGTCAATCACACACTTTCCACACAATGTTCTTTCATGAAGACAACAAGATATCACGTTATCAATTATTCCCACTGCTGGAGGTCATTAATAATGGGATTTCAAATCATCACAACATACCTTTCTACATTCTGAATTCTTGTGATTTAGGGACAAGTGTATGGTTTTAATAAATGAATCATCTCAGTCTTACAGGTCATTCCAGCAAACACAGGCCTTAAATTATTAACACATTTACAGTCGTAAAATAACAAATGGCAACTGTATGAAACATGCTTTACTAAAGAAGGAATGAGGACGGTTGATTTATCATATATTTACACAGTACTGGACACAATCCAGAGAGCAACCTTACCTCCAATTTCTGCTTTTCATGATCACAGTAATCCACATTCACTGATTCTCCAGTAAGGGATTAGGTGCCCAGGCTGTCATTTTGACAACACCAACGTCAAACGACAACGTGGATTGACGTCAGGGTTTTGGCATGAAAGAATAACATGAAAGTAACTGGGAAGTTAATACACAAAGGGTGTTTTCTGATTTTTGAAAAGTTCTGAATATATGAAAACCTGCATTCTGTTTTTTTTTATTTTTTTTATTTTCTTTTATGTTAAAGTATATGTTTCATGCTAAAGCCTATTCACAGTCTATAGTCAGGATTTATTTTATGAGTCACAGTAAACCCTAAATGTAGAGAACTGCACCCAGTGAGCTGTAGGTATGCATGGTAAAGCCAGAGACATTATGGCATGCATGTCTAATTCCAAATGTTTTAATCACTGGTAAACATGTTGAGTGCAATGAGAAAATAATGAAGATGAAGTTGTGCAGAAATTGAACAGGATTTAAATTAAGCTGCGGAGGCCTGTTAAATCAAGGTGGCAAAGAGCATTAATTATGACAATATGAAATGCCCCAAGCCTTTTCAGGCACTTAATCAGTGTAATTAGCACCGTTTCCCTTTTGAATATATTCCAGGGAAATGTTGCATTTAGCCCTGCCCCGCACAAGCCAGTCCATGAAGTTTCAGTGTAAACTGTTAATAGAGTCACTTCATCTATTCAGTTTACCAGCCCTCCTCAACCTGCCGTTTGATCGCCAGCATGCCTCAGCTTCCTGAGGCCAGGAGTACAAGTGAGTACAACTGGCCTTGCTTTGTCTGCATGGGTAGTATGACCTTCTTTCTTCTCCACCTCAACAGCCTTAGCTAGAGTGAGTATGTAGGGTGACCAGACGTCCTCTTTTACCCGGAAATGTCCTCTCTTTTAGACTTGAAAAAATGTCCGGGCGGAATTTCACAAACGTCTGGGATTTTGTTTTTCTAGAGCTTACATAAAATTTTGAGAAGCTTTTCGTTCACAAACTAGTGTGATATATATATATATAGTGAATATATAAATATATATAAATGTGTACCACTAATAGGGGGGTATTTCGCATAATGGGCTTACCCATTGGAGAAAAGGGTCAAAGGAGGTTTGCAAAGTATGCAGAGCAACAGATGGAGTAAAATCAGTAACTGTAGAACTGCACATTACATCTGCATGGTCAGTAAATCTGATAACATAGACAATTAATGTCAAAAGAAGATAAATTCATAGTTATGGCAAACCGTGTATGCATTTAGACAGCAAAAAAAAAGGAGATCTGACTGCCTATTGTTAATATATCATTTCAAATATATATTGAAATTTAAAGTTTAACAGGCCATTAATAAAATATCTCTGATGTAAAATAGAAAACTCCTTCTAGATTTAAGGAATCATTTTAGCTCTACACTCACACCTCAGGCATTCTCCAGATGCACGAGAGGGGTTATGAGTTTAGTGCTTTGATTACAGCCGTCCGTTATCACTGATTCAGTTTAATTGAGAAACACCAGCTAATAAATCTTTTCTTTGCTCCACAGAGGCATCTGGGGAAGATGTGATGTAGGAAACGATAAAAGAAGAAGATACTGGATTGACTTTAGAATTCTCCAGCATTTTCTGTTTAGGTGATAAAGTACTCCTTCTCTGTGTCTTGTAAATAAAGACATATTAGCTGATGAATCTTGGGGCAGTGTTTACCTCTACTTTTCAGAAGTACATCACCAACTGAAGTTGACTTGAATGTTGGAGAAAGCACAAGAGTCTTTGGATCTAAGTCAATGCTGTAATGCAAAATAACGGAAGAGTAAAAATGGCAGTCCAATTTTCAAATCAAAGAATGAAGTGTAGTAGGTAATAATGAGTAATTTGTGTGTACTTGTTGTGCACACATGGATGGTTTAATGTGTAAAATGAAATCAGATGCTCTGGTGCAGCTGACCATGAGTCTGTCCACTATGCTCCACCAAGAAGTGGCTAAATAGGTACACAGCTCTCTAGTGTTTGGTTGTAAAGCAGTAGAGCAAGTGTTGGAGGACCATCTAGTGGTTTGGTATGAGATGTAGCAGATGTTGTGATCCAGAGCAAATCATCCAACATCATACCTGATGCCACCAAGGCCCTCATGGATGAATGCCATCAAATTCAAAATACAGCAATGTTGGAGCATGTAGTCTAATCCTTCCCAGAAATGCAGGAGCTGGTACTACAGCACAGGTGAAGGTACAACCTATTCATACCCCTAATTTCAGAAGACATTTGCGATCAGCATGTTTTCTTAAAAGCTTTTGGGCATACAGTGTAATTACAAAGATTGTGGCACTCCAAATGTCAGGTAAAGAAATAAAAATATTAAATTGCCCATAATCTTAAATGACCTGAGTGTTGAAAGTACACTAGCTGCGTTCCAAAGTCTAGGCTACAGCTTTAGTAGGCTGCATTTCTAGGCTGATATGTCACTGAAGGCTATTCTAATGTGAAGGATCATTCGTATACAGCCGAGAAATGCAGTCTTCTTTCGGTGAGATATCGAAGATGGCCCGGATGCATTATTCATGTGCTTTACTTACCCGCAATTGTGTGTGCATGTATATTATAGAGGAAGAAATGTAATAAACCTCGTAGAAACCAATGTCTCCAGACTGGAGTTTGGCTTAAAAAAATTTTATGCTTTAAAATTGGTCTTTTATTTCTATATTTTTATGAGGAAAAAAGTTTCACATTGATATATTTCATTATTATTATTTTGTAAGTTTCACACCATAGCCAAAATTGGTCCCAGCTTCTCAGAGGGAGTCTTTAGAGGACTAAAAGACAGTCCTATTGAGGGCTCTTCCTTCTGAGGCTGACTTGGCTAGGATTTGGAATGCAGCTACGGTGTACACCACTGCCACTCAAATATATTTTGTCCTTCCTAGACTCACACTCCTGTAATTAATGTTAACTCTGTTTTGTTTGGAACTCATTCCAGTAGTTGTTGTTCCCAGGTGCTTTAAGTCTTGCCTCTTTATGTTTCTAGTGTGTCTTTGTCAGATCTTAATGTTTTATGTGTGGTTTCCCAGGTGGTTTTATGTCAATAGCTTTTTTTGTTTGTTTGTTTGTCTTGTTATGCTCAATAAATATATCCTTCCTATTTGCCTCCCTTGAGCCTTGTGACAATTATGTTTTTGTAACAAGCAAATTTACAATTTCTGGCCAAATGTTAGCAGATACATGTTCTTTCAGAATTTCTTTTGAAATCTGGGGCATTAACAGATATGTCTTTTCCAACAGAAACAGCCTCAACTCTTTTATCGTTTCTCAGGATTTCCTCAAGTATTTGATAGAATTCGTACACAAGAACATTCCTGATGTCTGGTACCGATGTTGAATGATTAACTTCATCTCATGACCAATATTTTGAATATAGCTCTATCATTCTCAGAATATAGTTCTATTGCTCCACAGCCCGATGCTGGCAGATTTATACCCCTCTTGGTTATCTTAGGCTTATGTAACTGTGCTCCAGAGGGCCTCTCTTCATTTTGTGCTTGTCTATACATTTAACCCACCTGGGCATAGCCAACTGAACAACAGTGGGTGCTCCTGAAAGCAGCTGAACTCACTAGTTATATAAGGGGATTCTGCAAACAGCTGGACATGCAGTGTATCTGCCAATATGATTCAATATGTTTTTCACTAGATAAACTTATGTAAAGGCTAGAATTTTCAGTGCCAAATACTGCAAAATTCACAAACAATCCATAGTCTGATTAGAGATAGTGTAGCTTTTACATTCATTTTCCCTCAAGTTAGTTTACAAATAATACTGCATATTTTCTGGTTATTTCTGTAAAGATTTCTGATCTGACCTGTCCTATTTCCTCCAGCATCACCAGTAACAGATCAAACACATGCATTACTAGCATCCCCAGTCTAGGCTTCTAATGTGCTAAAGCTGGCTTCACACAGCCTGGGGGCAAACTAACAAATATTTGAAGCCAAAAAATGTGTTAAAGGCACTAGCTGTGCTCTGAGAATTGAAAGTAAAAGGTTAAATGTTTCAGGGCTTAATTGTATGATTCACAAACTCACAAACAAGCCTTGTTCTGTTTACAACTGCAGCTGCCACATTAAGTTGCAAGGGGACTTACTTTTGGCCTCGGCAGACTCCATCATTTATTATCTACTGCAAAGATTCTTAGCCCACCCTCAGGGACACTGAGCCTGTCTACGTTTCATTCTCTTCCAGTTCCTGGGACATTTCAGCCAAATAATAAGTACTGTATATGTCATAATTATCCAGATCAGAAGGGAATTACGGATAGAACAAAAGACAATAAGTGAAGCTCCCTGAGTGATAGAGGAATGAATGAGTTTGAATGTATATAATGATTTCTAGACAAATAAGGCACTTTACTTTTTCTGGGACATTTGGGAGTTCTCTTTACCACCCCAATAATGTGGCATACACCTGGATGTTGTGACAGCAGCTGATCTATGCCAGAACATCATACTGGGTAGAGAGAGGTCTAGAGGGAATGACTGAGCCACTTTTTGGTTTCCTATTCAAGTACTGGCCAGGCACAAACCTGCTTAGCTTCAGCAGATTTGTATTTTATTCATGATTTTTAGGTGCTATGTCTAAAGGCATACCTCTATTCTCACCTTCCATAGCTCCTTGGCAGCTCAACACAAATTCAGATCTTTAATACAGACACACTTAATCTGAAAGACATTTAAAATTATATTTTAACATTGTCATGATGAAAAGAGCATTAATGATATATTTGTTCATTATGTTTTCAATTTTGATGTCTCTGTCTCACCAGTTCCTGTCATAACACATTGTATGGTGACAGTATGTGGAGAATATACACCAGACAAAGCAATGTGGGTATTTATGACCTCGTGCAGAAGCTGCACGGAGAAGGCATTGCTGTCAATTTGTTCCCTTTGCCACCCAGTTGCTGGGCAGTTCCTGCCCTCCACATTATGCTAAAAGCAAATCCATGTTTCAAAAGTCATATAACTTACCCCCTAACATAAACTGAAAAATTTGCCCTCCTCACCAATGTGCTGCCAGACAGTTATGTGTGACATATGACCCCGAAGCAATAATTTCAAAAGGTTTGTAGAGGTGACCTCGGAGAATAGTATGCATATGAACTGAATTTGTCAGAGCGATATATTAATGAGATGCATACTTGAATTCTTAATCTGGTTAGAAGACAGAACATGACAAATGGGCCGTGCTCTGAGACGCTCAAAGATAGCCCTGCCTGCATGAACAAACCAACAACATCTCATTGCATTGAATTAACTTCTTTGTCACTTTCCACACATAAATAACACCTTGTGGCTAAGCACTGTCAACTAATTACCGTCCATTGGAAAACAGTGGGTAGACTATATGAAAACAAGAGCTGGACAGAAATACAGTAAAAGCCTTGTGTGTCAGTGGGACAAACTGTAAAATGAACAGAAAATATTTGCTTTAATACTAAGGATCTATATGGATACCTATGTATCTATTATAATAACTTGGCCAAATAGACTTAGTTTTAGTAAAAATCTAGGTAAAACCTAAGATTGATCTAAAACCTTGTGTTTACATGCCCTGTCCATTCTCTTTGTTCCCATGACCATATGAGGCACTTTGAAATTCTACAATTACAGACTGTAATCTATCATGTTGCTCTGCATACATTGCTTACCTGTTCTTACCATTCCTCAGTGGTCAGGACCGCCACAGAGCATGATTTGGCTTGTGGCTCATTCTCAGCACTGGAGTGGCACTGACATTGTGGTGGCATGTATGGTTTGGTATGACTGGATCTGACAGTGCAGTGCTCCTGGAATTTTTAAACACTGTGTCCACTGACTCTCCACTCTATTAGTTTTTGGGTATTATGTGTTAGTCCACTTTGTAGTATAGTCAGAGACAGTAGCTAATCTGTGGCTGCAGAGGTTGTGTTGGTTTTCCTCAAGTCCTTTATCAGTTGACACAGGGCCTTGCCCAAAGGACACTGTTGGTTGGATATTTTTGGTTGGTGGACGATCCTCAGTCCAGCAATGACAATGAGACATTTAAAAACTCTGATCCACTCATACCAGCACAACACATACTAGCACACCACCACAACATCAATGTCACTGCAGCACTGAGAATAATCCAACCCCTTAAATTATACCTGCTCAGTAGTGATCCATTAGGGGTCCTGACTTTTGAAGAACAAATTGAAATTGGGCAAACTCAGTATGCGGTGCAACAGATGGACTGCAGTCTGTAGAACAACAAATAGGCGGTCAATAAGTTTTGGCTGATCGGTGTATGTGCTGTATACTAAATAAACTTTCTGTATTTTTAAAGGAACAGAATATAGTATTTATTTGGCATTTTTCATTACCACCCCTTTAATAGCACCTTAATTTTTGGACAGTGCCAAGACAGCTGTCATCTCTTACTGAGTCATTGACTGACTAATGGCCATTGTGGAAACATTACCTGTGCAAGCAAGTGCAGACAAGCAGCTACATTGTCAAGCAAAGTTGTTGCCTACATAATCACATTTCAAATGGCCTGTCATACTGAAGAAAACACATTTACTGAAGCATTCACATTTATTTATTTATTATTGTTATTATTATTATCATTATTATTATTATTATTATTATTATTATTAGTAGTAGTAGTAGTACAAGTAGTATTAGCGATAAAATTGTCAAAGCCTGGCTGGTAAAAAATCAAATTAGGTTTCGGCTAGCTATTGTAGACAGGGGGCTTCTTTTAATGAATATGTGTATGACAAATGTATTGTGAAGCCTATATGTACAGCAAATGAATGAATTAAGAGTCAATGTCTTGATAGCAGAGTCTTTTTTGAGAATTTACATGTCTGCACATGGAGCATTCTGTTCACAGAGAGTTTATTATAGAAAGAATGAGTTTTAAAGCCAAACTGAATATCCTTGATTTAAAGGCTGCAGTTCTATTACCTGAAGGCTCACTTGAGGCTCTGAAATGAAGGTGATTCATCACAGGTTGGTTGGCAAATCCAGAGGAAGATGAGCTTTGACAGTCTGACTCTAGATCAGAGATTCCCATTCTAAAAAAGGAACTCTGTTGTTGAGCTCAGTTCAGGAATAAGCGTATAAGCAATGAGGAAACTACAGTAGGGCAAGTGCAGCTGAGGCCAGCTGAACTCAGACCAACTGCAATTCCCCAGAGGATAGCAGGGCTTTACTGAGAGGATGTCTCATCCCATGGTCATCACCCCAGGCTGACTACTGCAGCATAACTCTGATTAATGATATGCACAAATTTAATGCATTATGAATATTCAGCATACCTAACAGAACTGTCCACAAGCATGTAATTATCTAATGACAGGCTATTACCAAGTTGTTTTTTTAATCACCTAATTACAATGACTTTGCCAAATATTATAATAAATATATATTTTTAATAATTGGGGGGGGGGGGGGGGTGTCACGGTGGTGCAGTCACACTGCTCCAGGGACCTGGAGGTTGTTGGTTCAAATCCTGCTCTGAGTGACTGTCTGTGAGGAGTTTGGTGTGTTCTCCCCGTGTCCGCATGGGTTTCTTAACCCCCGTAAGTGGGCCCACCTTACGCCCAGTGATTCCGGGCTACAGACCCACCGTGACCCTGAACTGGACAAGCGGTTTCAGACAATGCAGGAATGAATGGAACAATTAGGCATCCTATCTATCTATCTATAGTACTCTAAAAATAATTAAAGGTGGCATAATATGAAAAAGGTAAATAACTTGTTTAGTGCATTAGCACATTACGTTGGGGGTATGGAATGCCTACAAATCCACTAACATTACCACTTAGTGCCTAAATCAGAAAATATGGGATTAAAGCAGTCATTCTGGTGGTATATGCAACCTACATAGAGTACAAAGACTTTAGAACGTTCCTGCCTCCTCGTCTGAGTCTCACAAATCAGAGCTGGGCCTGCATTTATGTAAGAGTACAAAACCAAGGTTAAACTGAGCAAAACAAACACAAGCTCAGAGAAATAAAATCAGAATGGAGAAGAAAAAAAAACAAAAAAATGTCTAAAAACAAGAGCTTCTGCTTCTCGCTCATTGAACTGAGCTACGGCTCATTTATTTATTATTTAAAGGGACAGGTGCTGAAACTGGTCATTCTGAACAGGGCTATTTAGACAGAGTGGAAATCATGTTCTGTTATTTGACCAAAGCATATCACAGATGTTTCATTAAGACCCCAGGGGAACTTTGTTAACTTGTTATAATATTTCCCCTTTGAATAATTTATTGAATTGCCAAAATCCCAATAGGTTGTTTTTAGTTACGTGATTCCAATGAAATGCAAAATGTAGATCAAGGGCAGGAAGAGAAAAACAGAATGGAGGAGACTGAGGTCAGGAGCCTGTATACATGGACATCCTTAGGCCTATTGTAGGCAAGCTGTAGCCCCCCTAAGTGTTCTTTAGCCCCCCAAATTCTTTCAACTTCAACAACGGTTCTCTCTGTCTCCATTTTAACAATTTACTGAAACTTGTGTGCACTATGACCTGGGGGAGCTGCTGCCTTTTCTCAGTTGGCTCTTGGTCTGTATTGCACTCTTGACAAAATACGCACACAGTGTATGCGGAAGGAGGTGTAGTGAGTTTCCTGATGGCGAGTGTCATTACAAGACAAAAATAAAGAAAAAAACATTAATTCAATGCCTCTCCCAACATTTAATTAACCAGAATGAAAAGTCACTGACGCACTAGTTGAAATAACATTATACTAGCAGAGGAAACCTGATTACCGGTAAATGTAAAGTTAGCCTGCTGCAAAAGCCAGTTAAAATATTCATGCATTAAATACTGCAAATTTATCTTCTTTCCCAACGTTATGTCTGTGTATTTTACAGATATCTGTATATAATGAGTTAATAGTTTTTCACAAGATGGATAGTCGAAGATTTTTGTAAAGGCATCAGCCCCTCCAAAGTGAGATGAGAGTAATTTTTACACTTTAAAGAAAACATTCTAATTAGTTTGAATTGGCTCGTGATGATTTATAATATATACTTATATGAAAATTAATACAAATTTAATTGAGAAACTATTTCTGCTGTCAAATTTCACATTCAGACATCCAGAGCAACAAAACAGGAATGGGAAACGGGTGAATTTTTTATATTATTTTAGCTGACTTCAGCCTCATGTGGTAGTGAGAAATGAGTTCTTTCTGACTGAAGGCCCTGGCTTATAAGCCCTTTTTCAGTAATTCTTTTGCATTTTTGAATGACAACCTTGGGAACTTTGGGATATTTGTTCCTTGTGATTTATCAGTTGAAATGATTTTTGAGCGACAGTAAACAAAGCTGCAGGATATTTCCTAACATCTCAAAGAAATCCCAGTGTATAAAAATCACTTCCTGCCCTCCATCATGAGTTGTGACATCATGTGATATGATATGTAAACAATTTATTAAGTACAAGATATTCATTTGCTTTAAGAAGAAAGTCCATGGAAAGTCAACAAAAAATAGGATGTTCTACCAATAAAGTATATACAGATATAAAAATCACTAAAAGACACTAAGAAAATACAATTTCTGTGCAAGACCTGGAAGACCACTAAAACTTTCACCTGAAAAACAGTAATCAGATAAACAGTACCTAAAGGGTACATCTTGGAGATTAACTCTACTCCACTCAATTCAAGATAGATAGCAGACTCTTTAAAGTAAATATTAGTAACATTTTATATGTAAAATACCCAGATAGCAGACACATTTGGGCCAAATCACTTTTGGAACTTATGAATCAGTAAAAACACTGGCAAATATTGTGGGTGCCAGATGAGCTATGCTTCATATGGGTTACAGCATGTATTGTGAGCCAGACATGGGTCAAATAATTTGGCCCAGACAGGTTCCACAACACACCTGACATCTGGCCCATATAAAGTGGACCTGTGGCTGCGTTGGGGCAACCAGACTCACCCTGACTCAATGCTGTGATTCAGGGCCGAATGTGGGCCATAAGAGAACTGCAGATGTGTCATATTTTGGGTCATTGTCCAAATAAAAACCTGTATCTCAAAAAGAGAACCTTTATAGCAGAAACTTCTTAATTTTCAAAGCAAATCCATGTGAAAATATTTTATAATTTTTATTTTATATTATTAAAACATTTTGGAGCTTTTCTACTTGTCCGTTCATCATGATGTTTCACACAATATGAAGGACAGCTGCTGTGTCCAAATGATGTAAACTAAAAACCAACAAAAATGGAGAAACGATTTTCTTTGGACAGCAACAATATATAAAATCATACTCCATGTCATGCTTGCTTTGTTTTCCATGGCGACTGAATAAAAAGCCTTTGGGAGTAACAAGCTTGGGAATTTAAGGGGCAGTGGATGTGGACTTGTACGTTTCCAGAGGAACCAGCTAACACAGAAAGCTAAAAATAGGAACAGAAATGCAAAAGGACAAAGCACCAAAACACAGCACCTTAACAGAAGGTTGTACAGACCTTTTTCACCTGAGTAGTAGCAAGTACACAGGATGTGTCCTCCACTGAAAGCAGGATTTGTGATAGTGCTCTCTGAGTTTTAAGAGGATGTGTGTAGTGGAGCTGAACAGCACTCTTCCTGTGTCATTTCCTTCTGTCTTCGGACTGTTTCATCAATTCTTCTACCCCCTTATACTGTCACCAGCCTTCCTCTACATTTTAATCTTCTCATTTTCCAAGGCATGGAAGTTGGTTGTAGGCTAATTTAAATCCCATCTATGGAGAGCATGGTTTCATATTCAGGTCATAATAAAAGCGGGGGGTGTGGGGGCGGGGGAGATGTTGAATAGTAGCGTTTCTCGCCTTACATTCCATTCTTTATTCCACTTTTCTTTGCCAAGAAAGAAAGGGAAAAATTTGCATTCACTGTACTATTTTATTTAAAATCTAGACACTTAAGGCATTTATCCCAGAAAAATAGCCCTTGAAATCTGTTACTTGTAGGCCATCCCAGGCAAAATATTTGTGCTTCCCCCCCCACACATTTCAGACACAGCTAGTATGGTTCACTACTACAAAACACATAACCTGTCACTTTTCAATCCACCTACAAAAATGTGTTTTTTGGGCCGTGGGAGGAAACCGGAGCACCCAGAGGGAACCCATGCAGACATGGGGAGAACACACCAAACTCCTCACAGACTGTCACCTAGAGCAGGACTCAAATCCACAACCTCCAGGTCCCTGGATCTGTGTAACTGTGAACTACCTGCTGCACCACCGTGCCGCCCTGTACGAAAGATCAGAAGTTTAAATCTGGGAGCCTGTTTAAAATTGCCTGGTGTGGAATCACTAAGTATTACACTCCTGAGCAGCTATTGTGTTTCACACTGGGGCTGCACTCCACAAACTTTCGTTTTAATATAGAGTTGTGAAATATAATAAATGCAGTCATGCTTGGGTACAGAAAAAGTGCTGCTGTCTTCCTTAAAGTGACTGAATTCTTTGAGGCTGTTACATAGCTTGGTTGATTTTGCACTTGGCCAAAGAGTAGTTTACTGGACTGTCCAGAGGCTGTACTCTGAATAAGCAGTGATTTTCCCATTGGATGGTAAAGGTGATTAAGCTGGCCTGTAGTTCCTAGGGTTTAGGCAGCCTTGTCCCAGTTGCACAGCCAATGAACTAGAGGCCGATAGACCTTGCAGCGACTGTTTGATAGTCTTTTATTTTCCAGTTGCATTAAATTGCACATATGTGAGGTGTCACTGCCCCATGTACAACAACCTTCCAACAGGCTGTGCCTGACATGTTCCCCTTATAAAAGCAATGGTTCATAAGCTTTAGTGTATA
The DNA here is from genome assembly GCF_029633855.1 of Hoplias malabaricus. Taxonomy (NCBI): domain Eukaryota; kingdom Metazoa; phylum Chordata; class Actinopteri; order Characiformes; family Erythrinidae; genus Hoplias; species Hoplias malabaricus. The sequence goes on along the minus strand of NC_089802.1, from coordinate 54,779,484 downwards.
ATTCTCAATGACTCTATGGCCATCACTTTACCCTACAGTCAATACAGCCATGCAGTTATTTGGTCATTTGGTCACTAAAGTAAGAATATAACGACAGACCCCATTTCCAGAAAGGTATATACAGGATATTGCAAAAAAATATGATAAAAACATGAATCCGTGGTTCATGTTAATTCTTTTAAACATTCAAGTACCTGAGAAAAATTAGTAATTTCCAATGTTTTCACTGACAAACCTGAATGTGTTTTGTACATATAAACAAGAGTAGAATCAGACACCTGCAACACACACCAGTATTGGAAAGTACAAATGTTTTTTAATACCTTGAAATGCAAGCAGTTCAAACAGTAAAATTTTAAATGCAATTTAAGTCTTCCACCACCTAAAGTTCATAACATCAGGGTAGATCTTGGTGTTTAAAGGTCAAGGGCAGAACCTGCTGATGAATTTGCCTGACCATTGAGCCTTCATGTGGTACTGTTCGAGAAATTGTCATGCTACCAGGATGGACATAGCCACATGGGCTTGAGAGCACATTGGAAAAATCATTTCCACATAACACAGTCTGGAAGGGCATCCAAAATTGCAACCTGCAAATGAAAGACAGTGGAAATGTGTTTTTTGTTTAAACAAGTCCAGGATTCACTTTGTTTTAGGAAAAAAACTGGATTCTATTGGATTCTACATACCAATGTTGAAAAAGACCATCCAGCCTGTTACCAGCAAGGGTTCATCAGTGCCCATGCATGATCTGCAAATATATGAAGGTACCCTTGTTAAAGAGGCCTATATCAGTATTTTGGAGAGACATATGTTGTCACCCAGTGATTCTGGGTAGGCTCCAGACCCACTGCACCCCTGAACTGGATAAGCGCTTATAGATAATGAATGAATGAATGAATGAATGAATGAATGAATATGTTTTCACCAAGTCAAACATATTTCCCGGAACTCAATTTTCAACAGGACAATTCTGGGCCTCATTCTGCATGAGTTACAAAAGCTTGGTTGTGTGGACACAGTGTGTGTGTATTTGACTGGCCTCCCTGCAGTCAAGATTTGTCTCCTACTGAAAATATATGGTGCGTCATGAAGAGAACAATCAATCAACGACAACCACAGACTCTAGAGCAGCTCATGTTTTTACAGCAAGAATTGGCAAAAAACATTAAATGACACCAATTACTATTTTCAATTCCCAAAAGATTAAAAGTACAATTAAAGAAAGTTGATATGCCAAAGTGGTAAACATGACATCTTTTTAAAAATGTGTTTATATTTAACAAATAAAATTAAGCTCATTATTGGAAATACTAATAAAGCTTTGTTATGTTCCTGTTAAATAAAAGTTCAATTGAATTAACACATTACAGATTTCAGTCTTTATTGTATTTCTGGAAAATGTCCCAACTTGTGGACACACCTACACCTGCTATAGCTAAGTAATTGGAAAATTGTTCTGCAGATGACACAAACATAACCCCAAACTGAAAAGAGTCAGTGCAACTGTTATATCAGATTGTAATTTGGATTTTGTTCTATTTTCTCAGTCGTTAGCCAAAAGTTCAACAGGCTTTTCACAGAGCTCCCATCATTCACTTGTTCTTGGTTACTGCTTCTCCTTCTAACAAGCTCTTGGGGACAGGATGTCCACTGCAGAATTTGAAATGTCAGGGTAGACGGTTAGCCCTGTGAAATTCTCAGTAATATCTGGAGTAACTTGAAACTTTGAACATCCCCCTGTAAAAGACTATCAGACAGTGGCTGCAAGGTCTCCGGCCTGTAGTCCACAGGCTGCGCAATCAAAGAGCTTTTCTCAAAGCTTCCGTCCTTTGCTGGCCTGTGGTTACGCTTGCTACGCCTAACAAGCTGCAGCCTGGGATGTCAACTGTGCAGTTTGAGTTGGCAGGGATAGCTGATTTGCCCCGTGAAATTCGTAGTCACTTTTGAAGCAAAGCATTAAAACTTTCGGAAGAAAGTAGACTAAGAAGGTCTATAGTGTTCACTTGAAGGCGAAGGCAGACACAGTTCTGTGATCTCTCTGCAGCCTAATAGCAATTAAAATCACCAATATGTCATGGTCAGTAACTGAGATGACTCATCAAATAATGATCCATGAAGATGGAATATGGAAAAAGGAAATATAACAGCAAAACTGCTTGCAAGGAATGTAAACATACACATATATTTACATGCCATTGGATCTTAAATAATTATCTGATAACCCTTCTTTGTTGTGTTGTTACATGTTATATTTGTAACCGATACCAGAACCTACCTGGAATCATTGGGCGCAAGGCGGGAATACACCCTGGAGGGGGCGCCAGTCCTTCATAAGGCAAACACAGACACACACACACATACATTCACTCACACTTACACTTACAGACACTTTTGAGTCACCAATCCACCTATCAACGTGTGTTTTTGGACTGTGGGAGGAAACCAGAGCACCCGGAGGAAACTCACGCGGACACAGGGAGAACACACCAACTCCTCACAGACAGTCACCCAGAGCAGGAATCGAACTCACAACCTCCAGGTCCCTGGAGATGTGTGACTGCGACACTACCTGCTGCAACACCGTGCCGCCCTTATTCCACGACTATTATTATATATATTAGTTTATATATATATATATAAGTCCTGCACAGTGGTCAGAGGGATTTTAAGCCATTCTTCTTGCAGGATAGTGGCCAGGTGGCCATTTTTCTCATTTTGACCTTTTGCCACATAAAGCAATATCAATGAAGATGATTATACTCTTTGTCAGAAGGAGTTTTAACCACTTAAGCTTATTAAAAATCCTGATTCCTTTTTCTGACAAACTGCAATGTTATGAATTTTTTAACATTCAACTAGAAGAGGGAAAACTCCTTGGCATCACAATTAGAAGTTTGATTGCACTTGATAGTCATCAAGGCAGCAGTGGCATGGAGGAGAACCATGCAGTATCTGAAATGAGAGAAATGCTCCAGGCTTAATGGAAGACTGACTTAATGAATTCCACATTTGTGTGCTCTGCCAGTTTTTGGGCTGTGACACAGAAATGCTTCTTAAACTGTTTCAATCTGTCCTCTAACACTGATAAAATGCCAGGCATGAGGACAGACGCATGACAGAAATTCAGCAAACGTGTCTAATAAACCTTTTCTCTTCGCTTTAAAGATCATGTAATCCTCTAATTTACTGCAAAATACTCTTACATATCTACTGCTGTTAAATGACTAAGAACAGGTGTACACAGATCCTTATAATTTTATAGTGCACCGTTAATCACACACTTCTGATGTTGTGGGGGATTCATTAAATATTTATTTAGCATCGAGATTAAAGGACCGTCATCTGAGGGCAAAAGAAGTAGGAAATTCATAAGCCGATTAGTCATGCATAAAGTTACCAACTATTTAAGTAACAAATAATAAAACTAGAGAACCTTTGAAAGCTATAAGAAAACGGAAAATAGAGTGAAATGAGATGTATTCAGTTTCAGTATTTTCTATGAAGCTTTTATTCAGTATTTAATGAAGCTTTTCTATTTTTATCCAAGACCATGTAGTCCTTTAATTACCAGCAACCTTACATCACCTTCAAACCCACATGTCTGATTTTGTAAGTATTCATTATTTTTTCATGTTTAGCAAAACATGGGAATAAATCAACTCATGATTGACACACCCATTATGTGATTTAAAAAATATTAGAAAATGAAATGAAATAACAAAAATTCCATAAAAACTTTTTGATTAACTTTTTCTATTTTCTTCAAAGACACTGCAACCACATAGTCCTTTAATTACCAGCAACATGCTCTTACATTATTTACCACTGTTTAAAACACAGAGCTTTGCAATACACTGTTTTACACATAGTTCTAACAATTGTACAGCACATTTAATCACACACATCTGATTCCCTTGGGATTCATGAATTATTTTCATTATTAAGTTGATCAAAACTGATTAAAGCACTAAGAGCAAAAACCAAAGGAAAACAACACCAGCTCTTTGATCATGTGCAGAGTAACCCAATACTCAATGGACAAGTGAAAATAGAGGAACACAGTAAATAAAATGAAATGACAGTAGGTCAGTTAAACACTGTCTAAATAACCTTTTGTATTCTCTTTATATCTGCTGCACTCATTATTTTCATTTCCAACAATATTTTCATACATATTAACAACCTTTTAAAGGTGGAGAACAGCTGTTTGAACAGTAAATTGCACTGTCAAACACACAGTCTAATACCCTTACTTCAACTTTAATCACACACTTCTGATGGCCTGAGTAGTAATGAATAACTACAATTATGTTCATGTTTGGCATTATCAGCTGAGAGCAAAACAAAGAGAAAATCTAACTCATTTGCCATTTGACCCATCCAATAAATGACAAATAATGAAAAGAAAAAAAAATACTATGTGAAACTGACAGGAATTCAGTTACCATCTAATCAAGTGTTCTTCGCACACTGGTCACTCTGACAATCACTTAATCCTTTAGTTATCAGACAAATATAATTAAAACATTCCACTACCTGCAATGGGTGTACTTTTAAAGGAGGATGTAAAAGGTACTTACTGTTAAACCTTTTCCTCAGTGGCTTGAGTGGCTGCCCTTTATGTGATTTCATCTACTTTTCTCTGTTAATAATGGGAAGTGTTATTGATGTTATGCATGTGTTTGATATTGATATTTGATATGTTTGAAAATATGAATACAATAAACATTTATTGTTACTCAGATTATACAAAATGGATCTTATGGTTCAAAATAAATAAATAAACAACACCTCCATCATTACAGTGAAAGAATATATTTTAGTACTGACTCTGCTATGATTTATTTCACGCTGTACATTGTGAACATGCCCACACCCTGACTCCCCTATCAGCCAGTTGAAACCAGGAAAAAAACATGCCCATTGACTCTAAGGGCCTGGGGAAAGAAGTGATTCTTTCAGCTATATCACCATCAAATTTTCACAAAGCAACCGTGTTCTGTTACTTCAAAGACACACACACAGACACACACAACATTGTTTTTAGGTTTTTTTTTTTGGGGAGGTAAGGGTGTTTTGGGAACAGTGAGAATACGTACTGCTGTTAAGTCTGAGAACAGCCCCTAGAACAGAACTACACTGTCAACCACAGACTTAACAATGTTTCATCACTTTTAATTATACATTTCTGATACAAAAGAGTAACATTGGAATCCTTTTCATGTTTAGAATCAGCAGAAAAAAACACTATGAATTGTGAGCAAAACAAGAGGAAAAAACAGGTCATTAGACAAGTGCCGAGTGGCCCACCCCTTATGTGACAAATAATAGGGGAATGGAAAAACTGAAGAAAGAAAATAAATGGGAGGTGTGTTGGGAGGAAAGAAAAGAAGAGTAAATAAATGGAAATTGCAGCATCCCAGTGATTTTTTTCTTTAGGCTTTCCTTGGTTTGTTAATATGACAAGCTTTTGGCCATTGGGCAGCTTTAATTTGCAGGCTGGCCAGCACCGAATCTTCTTCTCAGCAAATCCATTCTACACTTGATCAGCACAGAGTAGACGCTCGCCCGTGTGTGTGTGTGTGTGTGGTTGTTGTGTGTGGTTAGCTGAGGCCTCAGTGGTGCAGAATGTACGGATTACAGTAGAGACGACAGGATCATGGTGGCGTGATAGGGTTCCGCTTTGGGGCTCGTGGCTACGGAGCAGCAGAAGCCGAGGAGGAAGGCAAAGGATTAAATTTAAACTCTATTGTGCCACTGTGAAGGCTATATGCTTCAAACATTAACTTTTCCCCCACTCTCTTCTTTTATCCTAACGGCACTTCCCAGTTCTTCTTCTCTCACCTCGTTCCGACACACCCACATACATACACACATATATGCTCTCTTATTCTCTCCCTTTTTCCACTTTCTATGTGTGCCTCTAATGAGCCTGGGTGCTGTACCATCACCATGGAAACCAGTGTGCCCTCCCACTTCCACCTCTTCCCCCTCGAGGCTGTGGCACCCCAGTGATTGGAGGCTGTTTCCCCAGCAGAACTCAACCTGCACAACCCTGCCTCCAGGCCCTTCTAGCTTTATACCTCCAACTACAGTACATAACTCTACCTACTCTCAGCAGCACTGCACTCGTTTACACCCACTGTTTTCAACTCCCATTCAACTACAGCACAGCTTAACACTGCACACCAACAACTGAACAGTGATAAGTGTGAACTGATCACTGAATTGGACTCATTAATTAAACAATAACAATTATATGTTGACAATTGCATTTTAGCAATAGAACATTGGCACTAGAAAATTAATAACTGAACATGGATAATGGAAAATGTATCATTGGCAACTGAGAAATGGTAATTGAAATTTAATTAGCAATACGCTATATATTCAGAGCTTGAAATAAAGAACAATGATAACTGTACATTGTTGATTGAACAACAACATCAGAATGTCATCAGAGTGCAATTAACATTGTTTATTTACCAATATACAATTAACAATTTGTTTAATTACTATTGTGAACATTATTTAAATAGCATCATTTTGTTATCAGTTATGGCAGGTGGGTACTGGAGAGAAAATTAAGAGATATTGATAATTGTAATAATTGATACTTTATATTCACTATTATTCCACATTTCTCCTCAATGCCTTAAAGGTGGACCAGATAAAGCTCTACACTTTCACATTCATTCAGTAGCTGCAGATCTATAAATATACAATTTGTCTCCACATCTATTGCCACCTAACACTCTGCCTAGAAGTTGAAAGCCCCATTCTGCATGTTGACAGGATTGGTTCCTTAGCTTTATGATGTAGAAACTCTGGCTGAACTTGTCTTTGGAAAACAGAAGAAATTTTCAGCTATGGCATTTTTAATATCACACATGATACTCCTTCTAGTGAATAAGCAATACCACACAAGCATGTAACAATATAACACTGAAAAAAACACTGGTAATTGCACATTGATAGCTGTAATTGGCAACTGAGCAATGAGAATATATTAATTGACAATCTTTGGATATTCAGTGTACATATATTTACTGCAAAGCACCCCATGAATATCAATTCATGTTCTTTGTCTTTGTAGAGCCCAGTACTGTAAAATGAAGCAGCAGAGAAGAAAGCAAATTGTAAACATAATAATGGAAGAGAAATGCCTGCTGTTAAAAAAAAAAAAAAAAAAACTGGGCTATTTAGTATACAAAACAAATGAAGCTTGCATATCTATCTACAGGATTTTGAAAACTAATACTGCCATAGCCCTTTGAAGTCATCCCATCGTTCGGAGCTTGGAATAACACTCAGCGAATGTACAGATATAAATGAAAATCAATTACACGAACACAGCGCCGAGGGTAGATAACGATGTGGTCCAGGACATGGCCTATATTTCTTTCCTTTTTATCCCACTCTTCCTTCTCCTTCGCATTCTTCATCAAGCATATTGATGTAACTCAAGGTCTTATTAAATCAGACAAGTTCATTTGTTTAACTCGTTTAGGCCCCACAGGTCCCTAATGGCTAATGATTTATGGCGAGGAAGAATTCAGTGTCGGGGCACTCTCACACTGTCACACAGTGGAGGTGTCACATTACTTTGGAAATTAATGTAGGAGGAAGTCACTGTTTTTGGCTTGAAAATTAATCACAGATGAGTCTGAGATGGGCAAGAGTTCTCCAGCTACTAGAACCCATTCTCCACAGTCCTAACCACTATTGTACGAATGGGGAAAGGGTCATAAAAGCAAAGTCTGAGAGCACCTCACCGCGGAAATAAACACAGCCCGGCTCCAACGGGGCAAGGTCGAACTTTGTGCTGCATGCAAATAATACATCATACAGCTCTCAAGCCCTGTTCATAGCTCATTGTTTGTCATAATGGGTGCGAGCAAATGGCTTGGAAGTCCGTATTATATCACTTATTGTTCTCTTTTAACTCTGAGGTCAAGGTGATGTCAACCATTGGTCATGATCATCACTTGCTCCGTCTTGCGTCCATTTTCTAAGCGGCTAATCCCCAGGTTTTTTTTCTCCCACTGCGAAGAACAACGACCCCAAAGTGTCCAAAAAGAATGACTAGAGGACAATAGAAAAGAAAAAGGACAAAATAATAGCTTTGGGAGGTAGTTCCTTAAAGAATGTTTAAATGTTATTTTTTGTACCTTTCATAAATTTTGCAGATATTTATATGGTATATGGCAGATGCTTCTACCAACAGAAACATACAGTTTCTTATCATGTAGATCATGTACGCAATACTTGTAGGTTATACTAGATGAAGCCTTAGTCTTACTGGTGCAGCATGATTGACTTACTCAAGCAGGAGCAGTACTATCCAGCAACCATATTACTCTAGGCTAAACAAACCAATGAACATGAGCTTGTAAATAACATCTGCAAGTGTGTTAAGTCTGCAAGGACATTAAATCGTGTGGAGTTTTTTCTGGACTGATGCCGTGAAGAACAGCTTTTGATTCCCTTATGGACATCTTTTAAAACAAAATGTGATGTGTGAGTGTGAGGAACCATTTTAAAGTTAAAAAATTCCACAGGGCTCATCGGACCTCAGTGCCTAGGGATAGAGAAAAACATGTTTTGCGACAGGTTTGAGAATCATTGCTTTAATGATCCTCCACAGAATGTAAAGATTCTAGGAAAAAAATAGGTGAAAGTTTTTCTATTAATATACAGCTTTTACCTTGTGTTTGCTTTCCCTAAAGAAACTTTTGATGGATGTCTTTTTTTTTAAAGAACCATATTTCCAAATGAGATGTGTAATGGGGAATAATGTAAATTTAATGTGGTGATTTTTAACTCTAAAAAGCTTCTTGACACACATCCCCTTTGAAAATGTCTTTGATCTAAGCATGGATCATCTATGGTATATTACACACCAGTTGTGCAATGGATACTCTTATATGATACAATTGGGTTCAAATAAGAAAACAAACAAATACAAAGTACCAAATTTACAAAGACACCAATCAGCAATTGGCAAAAAAATACAGGATCTAGAAGACAAATAAATATTTGCAAAAATTGTATCCAGAAAACTATCACCCAGAGGAACCTTGAGACCTGTAGCTAATATAATGAAATGATGATATGATGAAGTTAATTATCCCTGTAACCATATTTACTCATATATTGTTGTGATTTTGTTGCTGCTAGAAGCTGCTAGTGAGTAATGAGGGGTTAAAGGACGAGGGATGAAACACCACTATAGTAAAACTTACTTCTATACAAAGATGGCAACTGTCACAATAATAAAAAAAATATAGCATTTAAAACCAATATAAACACATTAATAAACAATGGATGCACTGCTCAACAACAAAAATACAAATATATTTATTTGAGGCAAAATGGCATTTTAATCTGCAGCAAATAAAGCTATTAATAAGATAAATTAATTCAAAGTTATTATTATTTGAAATATGTTACAATATAAGCCGTGAATGATTCTGTTTATATGAGAGACGAGAATGAGCAGTCACTGCATTAAGTGACAAAACAAGCAGCAGAGCTATTACAGTAGCAGATGACAGAGAGGAAGCTTTTGATGGGGAGTTTATTCAGTACTAAATGCCATGGGATTTGGATATGGCCTGATTATGTTGTATTATCTGATGTATCGCTAGTGTTGCCATATTTATTCCCCTCTCTTCTCAGGGTGCAGAGCTATTTCAGGGCTTATGACAGTTGTGTTTTCAGCTTTTTAAGGTTGATGACAAACAAATTAACACTGTTACACTGTATGAAGCATGGATAAAAAATAACACACGCTTATCCTCTGGTGAAATCAGAGAAGTTCTGACTAGAACAAAGATATCCATGTTTTGATTTTTTTTTTTTTTTTTTTTTAGCATCGTGGTTTACAGACACTTTCCCTCAATTCAATCCTAATTTTATCAGGTATGGTGAATCAATCTGTCATGACTTTCACGAAAATTAAATTTAGGCAGTGTCCCCTGAAGTATTCTGTGTAGAACAAGCCCAAAAACGGTCCTCCAGCTAAATCAGATATCTTATTCAGGAAAGATTGGTGTAAATTTATACATTTATTTTCTTGACATTGGCAGATGATTGAATTTGTTCTCCTCGGTGCCTCTGAGAACCTGACCAGGGATTTATTAATTGTGAGGGAAATGAAAGTTTGATCACAGTGTGGTATAATTCCCATCTATCTTTCTTGCTGTATTTTTTCTGTCTCTCTTCTGACTCCCTTCATCTATTTTCTCTTTGTCTCACTGTCTTTTTGTCTCTCTTCTGCCTTCCTCTCTCTCTCTCTCTATCTCTCTCTGCCCTGTGCCCTAAAAAAAAAAAAAAAAAAAAAAAAAAAAAAACACACACACAATAGGCCAGATGTTCAGTATTGTGCAAAAGTCCTAGGCTTCTAGATACAGTGTTATCTGGGCAAAAGCATGTGTGTCAGTTCACCATATATCATTAGAACAGATGAAAATAAACATAAATTCAGTCTGAAGGAAAGTAATTGCTATCTTTTAAACTATTTTGTGAAGCAAGTTGTGTATTTCTCCTTGATGTTTACAGTCATAGTACAGTCCATCATCAGGCTTAAAAATGGTTAATTGAAAACAAGGACCCAAAGCACTACAGGCACAGCCAAACATGTATTTCAACTCCTTGATCCCTCACAATACAAAGGATCTGGCAACATTCATAGAAAAAGTATCCATAAAGCCAATGTATCAGGATTGGAAACACTTTTTTTTTTAAGTACATGGCATGAAAGCATCGAAAACGGCAACAATATTCACATTGTAAAATCAGCTAAGACCTTAATACCTTAATATGTGCATGATATTGTGTACAGAATACCCCCATGTCTTTAGGAGCCTAAAATTTGGCATGTAGGCTTGTGGTAATTGCTTTGTACATAACATGATGGTGGAATGCATTGAATGTATACACACACACACCAACAGAGAGTTTACGAATTTAGAACCAGCTCCTTCCAGAGCACAAATTCATTATCATTAGACAGCAAAGGGCAAACAACTGTTCCTAGATGTGCATTCTACCAAAAAAAATGAAAAATGGACAGAGTGGAAGAATGTCTTTTGCAGTGATATCCACAAAAACCCTACAAAGAAATACCCATTTGAGGCTCGAGTTAAAATCAAGATAATAAATCAGGATGAACAAGAGGACACACACAACACTAAACAAAACAGGAGTCCACAGAATGTTAACATCTACAGCTTCTTATAAAGCCAACTCTGTGTTTAAGTTGTTTGTGATACAACACTGACTATTATCCTATTTACAGCAATACAAATCTACAAGCTACACATACTTCAGGTTCCAGCCTCACTGTCACTTAATCTGTTCCTCAGTTCGAAGTTGAGGGTTGATTTGCTGAGGGATCTGGGGGTGAGATACAGTTCTGTCACATGTTAGTGTCATGAGTCTCACCAAGGATCTGACACTGCAACTTTACAACTCTAAACTCCATTCTGAAACAGTTCGCATTTGAAACGCCATCTGGCCTACTTTGAGGGAGGATTGAAGGCTGGAGGACCTGGAGGACGCTGAATGCAAAGCAACAGTGCCACCCTTAGGTTTAAAACGGAACTGAGTGAAGGGACTCAAAAGGAAGCTGGAGCTTGGCTTTTGGTTGTCCACATAATTTTTTCAAGCTTATATGACGTGTATAGAACCATGTGTTCACTTAACCATCAGTGAGTGATTAATATCCTTTGATTTATTAATCAAAGCTTTACATTGCTTTACACTGTAAAAATGTAATAAACAATAATATGAGAATATACATTATTTACAGTGAATCTTCAACAGAACATAGTGTATATGTAATACTCGCTGCACACTTATGTAATCTACATACGTTTGTATGCATGAATCTATACTTGAATATATATTTTTCTGTAGAAAAAAAAAAATAAAACATGTGCACGCTTTTTTTGGAAATATTTAAAAATGGCAGCAGCTGTGTACATTGTATTGGAACATCACTATAACAGAATGGTCCAAATTGTTCCATTAGTTCTTATTCAGTGTTAAGAATGATTTTCCTATAATGTAACCTTTATACGTACACACTGGTTATAGAGATGCAAGTCTGGAACTTGGTGATTAAAGATTCTGATGCTGATAAATGGCCCATCTCATATAGAACTGAAGCAGATAAGATATTTCAGAGATGCTTTTCTTTAGTCTGAATATGATCCCTATGGTGAGGCATGAGCCGCATGAGCTGAGACATTAACGGATTGTTGCGGTTGACCCTGGGGCACGCGGAGACGCTGACAGCAGTGACACATGATGACACATGAGGGGATCTGCCCTAGGCCTCGGCCACATGCTTCAGGCCTCCGTGCCACTCCTGCAGATTAGATATCAGCTGAGCTGAGAGGGGTCAGCGCTTGACTGACCTCTGAGCCAGTCCCCACTTTTCCAGCAACAAATGGAAAGCTGATGTACCTCTGGCGACTGATGAACTCACCCAGTCACTGCACCTCCCTCCACTCATGTCTGCCGACATTTCTGAAGCCATTCTACCAAGGATTAGTTGAGGCAGGAATCACATATGACTTTTTATAAGCATGATTTGTGTGTTTTAAACTTCTGTTCTGTCCTATGTATAGAACTCTAATACTTGTTACTAATTAAACTTATTACACTACCATGTGGCAGCCGTGCCCTAATGAATAGATAAAGCAAGTTTGTGACTGGAATGTTGCTGGTTCGATTCTAACAACCAGCAGGAAGGGCCAGGAGGGGTGAGTGAACAATGCTGTCTCCTCCCTCAATCCATGGCTGAAATACCTTCGGAGCAAGGCACCGAAGCCCCAACTGCTCCCTGGGTGCAGGGTATGGCTACCCACTGTGCTGGGTGTGTGTGTGCGCTCACTGCCCCTAGTGTACCAATGTGTGTTATATGCATTCATTCATTCATTCATTGTCTGTAACCGCTTATCCATTTCAGGTGGAGCCTGGCCGGAATCACTGGGCACAAGGTGGTAAAACACCCTGGAGTGTCGCCAGTGCTTCACAAAGTGTGTTAATTGCAGAGAAAAACAAATACGTCTTTACGTTGTAAAATGACATTAATGTTGACAAAAATGACAAACGTTTTTAAAATGTAATTATTCTGTTATAGATTTATTGTATAAAGTATAAGCACTTCTTATTTGCATAATGTTGCATAGTTATTAATATATTAATAAAAATATTAATTGAACAATATATATATATATATATATATATATATATATATATATATATATTAATAAAATTTAGTCTGACAATAATCATGAGGCTAAAGCTAACAGTACAAACTGTGTCACAACTACAAATGTGGTCATATTTAATAGGCCAGTATTCATTACATAGATTCAATTCTGCTGCCTAATGTGGCTAAAATTCTAAGAATGACTCACAGTTTGTTATCCTCAAGTAATGGTATATGCACGGATAATATTTATGTTATTAGTAAGAAAAAGAATAAATGATTCCAGGGCAGGTTAATGCTTCATTTTGCCATTGCTCTCTAAGATAAACTTTGGCTAGGTTTGGACTTACTCACAGGTGCATAACTACTTTAAGTGTAGATCCTATTATCAGGAGATTGCCTGTTTGAGACAGAGGGTCCTAAAACGCACAGTTGGTTTTAATTCTCTGGGTGAGTAGGATGGGTCACCATCTCCCACATTACTGCCCAAAGTGCTAACCCAGGTGTCTGTTATCTGATCTAACAGTGATTTACTCTCCTTCAGTGTGTTAAACTGTACAGTGTTGTTACATTGATGTCAGTTTGAGAAGAAGCTGTGGTTGGCTTCACTGTCCTCAAAGTCCCAGAGGAAGCATGTACTTCTCCTCACCCTCCCAGGTCAGGGGCATTGTTTGTGATTTAGGTTCTGTGTTTGATTATATAAACATGTAAATGACAGCTACAAACTTAAAAATGTGCTCATGGTTCTTCAATGGTTCTTCAGTAAAGAAAATGTTCTATATATAACCCTGAACACTCAAAGAATATTTTGCATGATTAAAGGGTTCTTTGTATCATGAAAGGGTTCTTCAGATTGATGAAGATATATGTGCTATAAATGGTTCCAAGTCCATGTCAAGCTTGTAACAATAGAGGAAAACTTTTTTTCATAGAACCCTTTTCTAAAAGGTGATATATAGAGATATAGCACATTCTCCATCAATCTGAAGAATGATTTCGTGATAAAAAGAACCATTTCTTCTCATTTTTCAGAATTCTTGTAGAATCATCATTTTTAAGTGTGTAGGTAACAATCAATAAATGGTAGCTCTTTTACAGTTGAGATGTATACACTTTTGGGAACTATCCCATGAACATTAAGATTATTTTGTAAAGGCATCTACAACATACTCCTCCACCAAATGTGTGCCACTGTAAAGAAATCACATTTACATTGTTTACATTTGGCTACTTTTGATAGTGCCGCAAAAAAAGACCATACCTAAAGCAACTGTTATTAAACTATTACTAAGTCCTTTAGGTGGTCTTATTTTAGAGTAGTAAGAGTATATTTAGTGCACATGGTTATTTTATTAGTTTAATTCCCTACAACATACAGATTATGCCATAATTTCTCCTGCAATAATAATGTACAATCTAAATAATGTACAGCTGAAGATCATATGAATATCATTAATTTTATCACCATTAAACCATATTAAAACCTCTATTCTCCTGATAAATATATATGATTAAAGGTTTAGAATCTTACCCGAGGTTTCACTGAGCTACAATTCAGCAATATACCATTTCAGTGTTATCCTCTAATAACTGCATCATGTAAGGTTTAATATATTTGGCTGGCAAGTGAACAGGGAGAAGGGAGTAGGATGCTCTTGTATTCTCTTCAACAAAACATCTTTGGATTAGGTAATAAATTATAATCACAATGAATTGGTAAATATCATTGCCCTGTGATTTGTATGTTACCACACCCTGATTAATCAATACATGCAATTACATACTCTACGCACCCCCACACACACACTCATATTTATTAGTCACGGTGTTTCTGGAAGCTGCTCTTACACCCTGCAAGCCCCCAGAATCTCACACTCCTGAGTGTCACAGCTCGCGTTCTGCCGAAAGGTGTCACCAGCTGGCGCGCTGGAGCATAATCACATTGCTTTCTCCAAATGCAATGCCTTGGCATCTTAAAGCAGAGCCTCAACCTCTGTAGCACGCTGTTTGTGAAATATTTACTGTGGATGATGGTTCATGAAGAATACATGTGGGTAGTGGAGCAGCAGGTTTATTGCCTTGTTGTTGTAAGGACCCCTGCCAAGCAAGGATTCTGCTCATTCAGCTGGAAGATACTGGGAGGCTAGGTCTTAAAAGGGCCCAAAAAAAAAAAAAAAAGGTCCACATTTGAAATACGTCACTGGAAACATGCTGGAAAAATAAAGTATAAAATATAAAATGTGGTGTAACTTTGGCAGAGGCCCCATTTATTTATTTATTTATTTAGGTTTCCCCAGTATTTTAAATGCAGCATGTAAACAGCCACTGTGTATTCAGATGTGTAGACGTGTGGTTGGGAGTGATGTATATTAACAAATACAATCAAAACATGCAATTCCACCAGGGGCACCCACGTTTATGCATAAGACTCTCTTTGTGTAACTTATATATGCAAGTGTAAAGAAACTTCTTAAAGGCTAATGACTGTGTCCTAAACAAGTAGTATATAAAAATAAAACTGTAAATTAATTCACTGAAATGAATGAGATTTACATATTGGTTAGTTTCCATATTATTTCTCCATGAGAGCAGACATATTTATCAGATCAGCACCAGTGCAATCAACTGGTCATTAGTAATTTAGTTATGAATGAATGAAAACACAGGCAGTGGTGCAGCAGGTAGTGTCGCAGTCACACATCTCCAGGGACTAGGTGGATTGGTGACTCAAATGTGTCTACAGGTGTGAGTGTGTGAGTGAATGTGTGTGTGCTGCCCTGTGAAGGACTGGCGTCCCCTCCAGGGTGTATTCCTGCCTTGCACCCAATGATTCCAGATAGGCTCCGGACCCACCGCAACCCTGAACTGGATAAGCAGTTACAGACAATGAATGAATGATAAATGAATGAATGAAAATGCAACTATCAGCACAGTTTTAATTAGTAAATACTAAGAAATAAATTAGTTTCTAACTAAGTATTTGTTAGCATCTGGTTAATTTTCTTCATCTCCATGCATGGAGCTGCCTCAATATTCTCAAAGCTGATACACCATTGAAGCACAGCTAGTAGAGAATTAAGGAAATCAATGCTAAAGTTACTATGTTACTAACAGCTAATTAACATCAATTATTTATTAAGTGACTTGATAATAATATTGCAATTTGTTTCAGTATTTAATTATGTTTACCTATTAAGCCATTATAAAATTGTTTATACAATGTAATGTGCTGTTATAAATGTTTCCAGATATATTAAAATGTTTTATAAATTGATTATAAATATGTTATATGTCTTATACCTTCTTAATGTGGTTGACAAGGTTTCTCCTAAAGTGGTATGCTTAAGAAAAGCACCAATTTAAGAGTGTTTGACATTGCCTAAGATTATCAGCGTACTGAGTAGAGGGATGGGGGGCAGTCTTCAGTCACTGGCACTTACTCTTAAAAACAGGGTTTAAAAGGGCTCTTAAAGTAAATTTAACCAGGTTCAAATCCTTATCTCCACCCAGAAATGAGATTAAATGTCAAAAACCTGCAGGTCCTGATATCTTTCCCTCCATCCTCTGTCACACTGAAATAAGGCCCGTCTTGGCTTGTAATAACAAGATGATATGCTGTTAAAAAGGTGGAGTGAGGGATGAGGTGTTGAGAGCTCTTTACCATCAGGAAGGACTCAACTGAAGCCACTTTGGAGTCTTATACCCATCTAATGAAAAAAAAAAGGAAAAAGGGAACTTAAGAAGAGATTCTTTTAAACTCTTAAACACATAGCATTATACCTCTACAATTAATAAAAAAATCTGGATTCATTACATTCATTTAATTAACAGATAATTTCATTTAGGCTGCTTAACCTTCTCAGATCTTCTCAGTATAGCATACTGTATGAGCAGTATGAGCAACTCATATTGCCCCAAAAATGTATAGACACCCCTTAAAGACAAAGAAAATAAGTTGTACTGATGCTTGTGTAGTTTCATTATAAAAACAAAAAGCAAACAAACAAAAAATCAAGAACCAATACATGAACATCCAAAAATTAACCTTCAGTCACTGTACATTATACAGAGAAAGGGCTAGAAGGGTATAAAATATTCCAGAATTAGGATCTGGAACAGCGTGGAACTGTGTTCCCTTTAGCAATGTAACACCATCCAATACCTTTGGGATGACGCTGCATGGCATTTGTGAACCAGAACTGGGAGGCTTCCTTCATTCAACACCAGTGTCAGACCTCAACAGTGCTCTCAAGGTTGGATGCCATCCAATGCTCACAAATACAGACCAACATCTAGTGGAAACTCTGCCCAGAAGAACATAAGCTACTGCGTTACGTAGAGGACAAACATGGCCATGACATCTGTAGACTGCTGGTTCACTACCTGCTGATGCCCCAGCTGTCATACCAGATACATACCAGATTACATTATATATATACACAATCTTAAATACAGGCTCTACATACATAAATGGAACATATATTCTTCCAAAATGAAGTTTAGAATATATTCAGATATGTGCTTTCTCTAAATGCATGTTGAATTTTCTATCAAGAAAAGGAACTAAATATAGCAATGCTTGTTGTTCCAAACCACTTGAAGGAAGACGTACTGAGCAGTTGTGTAACAGGCTGTAAAAATGAAATACAGATTTGTTGTTGTTTTTTTTAAGTGAGAGTCATGTACTTTTAAAGCCATACAAAATACTTAGGAAAATAAAAGAAAAAAAAAATGAAAAAATATCTTGGGTCCTAACCTGTTAAAAGCAAATGCATAAATATATATAAATTTTAATCTTCAGTCATTTTATCATCCTGATTAAACAGATCAAAAGATACACTTCCATAAAGGTCTGAATTGCATTTTGAATGTGACTGAATGTGCAGTGGATCAATACACAACACTCTGAATCTGTTGCCATTACAGGCATGCATGCAATCCAGTCACTTTTTTAATGAGGACAGATAGAACAAAGCCAAAGTTTCTGAATGAATCACTGGCAAGAATTTAGCATTTTCTTTTATTCAAGATAAGGCCCACAGCATGTGACTGACTTCAAGGTTTTTAACAAATTAAGTCAACGTGGAATAACATATTGTAGAGGATGTCAAAGGATGATGGGAGGCACAGGCATTCTGTTCAAGGGTGCTCTTTATTATGCCCTAACAATGGCATAGTGTATAAGTGGATGGGCGTGGGTGTGCGGTGAGTGTGAGGTGAGCCATATCCAACATCTTACAACCCTAGAAGAGGGAGTATAAGCACAAACAAACCTCTCGCTACACATCAGCCCAACCTAATGCACACAAACACGCACAGTAACAACCCAGATATGCGCATAACACTACTGTGGACATTTTATTTATTTTTATTTATTTTTTTTTTTACTGTGTCAGTTTGTTTGCTAAAGTTAAGCTTTCCTGAGTGTTTCTGTTTCTTATTTGCATTCTAAATTGATTTATCCTGAATGCTCAGCCTCACGGCTACCTTTAATGCACTCCTTAGACACTCAACAACTGCAACAGACAACAGATGAAACATTTCTAATCAACTCTAATCTAATGCCTAAACCAATGATGCAAAAGACAACTGTCCAATTATTCAAGGCCCATTACAACAGGAATATATACTAAATATTACATGTTAAATAAGTCCATATATTTCCTAAATGCCTCCATAAACACAAGCAACCTCAATTTATCTGTGTGCACATATACATAGTTATATTTAAAACCAATGTTTTGTACAGTGTCCAAAAAACCTCCAAGCTTATGGCCTCGTGAGGCAACTTTGAGTAGCATTAATTCACTGAGCACAGATAGATTCACTAGAAGAGTCAGGGAATAACATCATGCTGTAATTACTCAAAATTTGCAGACAGTCTCCAAAACTAACTTAACCAGTGGCAAAGGAAGACTGGATATTACAAAAACCACTTTACTACCACTAGTTCTATTCCTACAACCACAACCACCACCACCACCACCACTGCTATAACCAATGATATTACCCTTAAAACTATTAATAACCCTATTATTAAACCCAACTATTATAACCACTACAATTTTTACAGCCACTATTACTAATTTTAATATTATTACTACTATCATAACAACCACCACCCTCAGACTATTAATTCAAATACTACTAATAATATATTTACTAGTTCCTCTGATTCTATTACTATTTCTCTGACAACTACTTCAGCAAATACAAGAAATACTATTATTAGTACTATTACTATTACTGTAGTACTACTAATACCGTCCAAACCACTCATAAAATTACTCCTACTGTTTTGCTTATGAATACTGTTACATCTACAAAAACAACAACTACAGATCCTAGTCAATGTCTACTTATCAATTCCCCTGAGAGCTGCATTACCTGTTGAGATATTTGAGATAGTGAATATTTGAAATTACCAAGCCATAAGTAACTATGGTGAAGACAACTGTTCAATTACTTGTGCCTCAGTGAAACAGGAAGAACTAAGAATATATCTGTGACTAGAGTAAATTGTTTATTCATTTTCTTGTATACTTGTTGTCATGCAAACCAGTGCTTTGTTTGAGTGTAATTATTGTTCACAGGTGTTTCTCAGATGTTTCTTGATGTCTGTATAGTAGTTGGAACTGATGCAATGTCATTCATTTGGTGTTTTTTTCAGTCTTGGTGTAATTTGTTTTGTCAGCTTTCTTGTACATATTTTCATTTTTTTGATTTACTGCTGGGATTCCCTTTCTTTTCTTTAAGCCTCATCTCCGTCAGTGATTTTTTATGTTAAGATGGTTATTAATGGATCTAGCTTCCACATCTGCTAATTTTGCATTATTACTGGTGCTACAACTACACCAGATTATCCAAAAATGTTTAATGATATCAAGAATATTCATAGGAACTTTGTCCAGCTCAGTTGCAGTAACAGCTTCTGCTCTTCTAGAAAGGATTTACACTAGACTATTGCTCGTAAGATTTGATGGCATTCAGCCACTTAAACCTTAGTAATGTCAGGTACTTATGTTTGATTATTAATTGTATATCACAACTCATCCCAAATGTATTAAACTTAGCTTTATCAAACCAGTGAACACAAAAATACTGCTGAAGCTTGGCACTGGGTATGGTGAGCTTAGGCTCATGTCCAGCTGTTCCTGACCATCCCATTTTATTTCATGCGTACATCCTTAACATCTGTGTGCTTCATAAAATATTTATAAGGGGTGTGAACAAACTTTTGGACATCTAGTGTGTATAGGACAGCACTTTTGGTTATACAGATTTAAAGTACAATTCTTCATTCTGGCTGATGGATGAGTACAGTATAAAAGATGGCTGGTGGTTTTTCCTGGTCTATAAATTTCTCTTTCTCTCCCAAGGTCTCCAGTGTCAACCTCATTAGATATCATACAGAACATCAGAGTTCGTTTAATCCCCTGTGAACCTTTTACATCAGCAGGTCCCAAAAGACCTCCCTTTTATTACACTTCTGAAGGCCTGGAAGGTCAGCATGCATAAGCAATTCATTATATACCCTATCAGTGTTAATAATAAACACCACCAACCTACAAATGTAGGACTCCATTGACTTCACTTCACATGCTGTTTCAGGGAACAGAATAATAAGACTTCTACTATTATTACTACTACTGTACTTCTACCAACATCACTACTACTATTACTATTAATACTTCACTTATTACTACTGTCACTACTATTGCTATTACAACAACTACTACCACTATGTCTATGTATATATATATATATATATATATATATATATATATATATATATATATATATATATATATATATATATATATAGCTGCTATTAGAAATTCTACAGTTAATCAGTTAATGCTATAACTGTTGTTATTACTACTGACTCTATTGCTGTTAACACTATTAGTTCATGTATATCTATTACTATTAAATATGAATAACTGAAATTTGCATAAAGCCTTGAGGAAAAATAGCACACTATATTTAACTAGCACACATTTATACATGGCTTTTGCAGTTGAGCAAATGGGCGTTTCCCATAAAAAAGGTAGACAGCACCTCCTTGATGCCAACTGCAGGGAAGAAAGGAAACGGAAAAATGCCATTCTTTTCACAACTCCAGTTTTTCTGTTAATATTTCATGATTTTTGAGGCAGAGGAAGAAGACAAAAACAGAAGATAATGACAGATTTCTGGTCTTTAATTACAGTGAGTGTTTGAGGATATCAGCTACGTCTCGCTGCCTGTTTTGTCATATGCCATCAAAATCTGTCCTTGGGTGTGCTACAGAGGAGCCTGTGCTGAAAACAACAACATAAGCTCACCATGTATCTGCCAGTTGGCTAATTACGAACACGGAACAAAGGACACAGTGTGAAACGTCTTATTGGCGTTTCACTCTTCATTATATGAATCTAAATGACAGTGATTTCATACCCTGCAAAACTTTTTTCTATTGACCTACTTTGTCTACATCAGCATACTTAAACATCTTAAAAGGGGATTTGTTTCTGATCGAAAGCATTTTAAGATAAACCTTTGTTTGTTTGCATCAATACTCTTAATGTGAATGCATGCTTTGTAATCTCAGACCTAAGAGAACAACAAATCAAGGTCCTTATTAAAGAAACTGAAATGCAATCACATGCATCTGCTCATATTTTAGAAGGATATTATTTGAACATTGTTACATAAAATTGACATTATCATGCCACCACAAATGGATAGGGGAGCCTAGAGGAGCCAACAGGAACAACACTCAAGTCAATATATTATTGCTTAGGTAAAATAATGCCTTATTTGAAGTACTTTCCTAGAAGAAAACTGGAATTCCTTAATAATTGTTGCATTATTCTCTTTGTGTTTTCTGTTTGTTCTAAAATAAATGCTAAAGAACTAAAGCCGATGTATGACCAATCACAAAGCAGCATAGATGTTGCCATAAACAAACTTGGATAATATGAACAATCACTGGCAGAAAAAGGATTGCTATAATCACAAATACACATAAGGAAAACTATCACTGAAAAACCAGAACAAAAAGATATTCAGTTCCTCAGTATATATTCTTCAGTATACCTGCATTGTTCAATCAAAACCCTGTATCCATCCCCACAATAGTTCAAACTTTGTAAAAATAAAAAATAAAAATAAAAAATTAATTAATTAAAATAATAAACACTAATATTGAATGCAAGTTTATCTAAAATAAAGTCATTTCAATTAAATGGTCAATTCACAGTGTAACATTTAAAACAATGTAAAGCACAACTGGTATTTTTGGTAACTATGCCAAACAAAAAATTAAAAATTAAAAATAATCCAAATATATGAAGTGAAACTCATGTTCAAGATAGTATGCAAAAGAGTATTATCCAGCAAACTAATAGTGTTATGGAACCCTAACAGCCAACTTTCATGACTGATTTCTTAATGTTCGATGTTCTGAAGATGCATGAGCTAATCTAAAGATGTCTCATAATTAAGGAAACTCTAATTAAATAACATGACTTTAGAAAATTAGACATATATCCTTATAATTCAATATATCCAATATAAATAATGGAAACACTTACAGAATTATTTTTTCCTCAAGGAAGTGATGGTTATTTTCATATCAAATCTGGATCTGCAAGACTAGTATTCTTCTGAGTTATTGGGAGGATTGTAAGTAATTTAGGGTAATACAAAATTTGATATAAATATTTGAACTAAAGTGGAGTGAAGAATATATGTGTAGTGGCAGATGTTTAAACAGACAC
Source organism: Hoplias malabaricus (assembly GCF_029633855.1). Taxonomy (NCBI): domain Eukaryota; kingdom Metazoa; phylum Chordata; class Actinopteri; order Characiformes; family Erythrinidae; genus Hoplias; species Hoplias malabaricus. The sequence continues at coordinate 54,756,492 of NC_089802.1, read as the reverse complement.
TGTCAATACAAAATATGTAATGCAAGTTATTTAGATAAGCTTGTAATGTGTGAAAACTCTAGTACTGAGAAATGAAAATATTGCATATATACATATATATTCCATATAAATTTGCAAACTGCATCATTTTTTTTTTTTTTTTTGCTCACATGATGTTGTCACAACATAGATGCTGTACAATCTGTGCCTGCGAAAAAGAAAGAAGAGGACTTCCTGTTGTTTTAATCTATTATAATCAAGCCATTCATCCTGTCTGATATACATCTGTGATTGTCATCTCTGTTGCTCATTGTCAGTTTGAAAGGAATTGCTAAACATTTTTTCTCTCCTACCAAATTAACTAGATGCTAAAAGCACATTATGCAGAATTGAATGGGACGCATACTTTGAAAAAAAATATATAATTAGAACAAATAAGCAATTACCTATCAATCTGTAACAAATGGTGATTGTGCAACATGGAGGCGAGTGCATGTCCTATAATTATGTTCCATTCAAAGAGTAAAATAATTTCTAACAAAGTTTCATGACAGTAAATTCATAGGAAAATTAACTAAAAGGAAGTTGTTGATGGAAATGCCATTCTGCCATGTACCTGTGTTTTGTTCTAACATGGTTCTATATTAAATGAAAGAAGTCCATTCATTTGTACAGCTCCAGTAGTGGCACAACAAATTGCCAGCAATTCAACCAGGCATCAATCACTGGTGCTAGCTAAGTAATTCCATTTGTAAACACAGTAGCTGTCATGAAGGAATGGGACATCCAGTTTTTTGAGTTAGTGGAGCTGCTTTTAGACAGAATGGATGTCAAGCTGGTTCTTTTCTTTGCTTTACTTTCCTCTGACAGTGCACCCCCTTCTTTGGGACCAGCCTCCTCTGTGTGAGCTGGCTTATTTGGTGTTTAGTAAAGAAGCAATACAGTCACCCATAGAGGGTTGACATCTCTCTGAGAAAAGCGTGCACACGTCCACCTACCTGTCCTCCCAGTCTTTACTTAGAACATTATTTTTGTCCTTCCTTTGCACATGCCATGACTTTCTCACTGATTGTAACTGACAGAGGTGTTTTGGCTAATTCACGCATACAGTAAAATGAATACAGTGCCTGTGTAGAGCTGAAGGAGTCAAGCACATGTTACCATGAAGTGTATTTTCTGCAGCTCCAATTCTTAAACTCAGAGTGAAAAACATTATGTATATATTCAGAAACATGAACTCAACTTTAAGCAGAAGTAGAGCTGAAGATTTACTGAGGAATGAGCTTCTCAAAACAACCATTAAACTGATCAAATACCAACTGCTCTTTTTATGTTTAAATCAAAACTGTCAAGAACATCCAGAGCTTCGTTTACTGATTTTGTGGCTTTCACATTAAAAGATGCGAGGACACTATGCCTCACCATGCAGCAATCCCTGGAACTGTTTTCAAAAAACAAACATATCACCCCACCCAGCACCAAGGAATGTAAATAGAATAAGGGGAGATCACAAAAAGGGAAAAGATATATGATGACGGTGGGCCATCACAGTAAAAAATATTTTAAGCGTACGCAAGACTACACGACAAATTAAATACAACTACTCACTACAACACAGTTTCAGTGGAAAACAACAACAAATAACCCTTTGTAGGCATGTTGCTAGCCACTTTGCAAGGTCTGTCACTTTAACTTCCTGCCGCCATGTGGGGACCATATTGGATACCACAATATTTGAAGCTAGGTAAAAAAAAGCTGACTATTAATTATAACCAAACACAAGATATGATGTGGAGTGGCACAGCAGGTAGTGTCGCAGTCACACAGCTCCAGGGGCTTGGAGGTTGTGGGTTCGATTCCTGCTCCAAGTGACTGTCTGTGAGGAGTTGGTGTGTTCTCCCTGTGTCCGCGTGGGTGCTCCGGTTTCCTCCCACAGTCCAAAAACACATGTTGGTAGGTGGATTGGCGACTCAAAAGTGTGTGTGTGTGTGTTGCCCTGTGAAGGACTGGCGCCCCCTCCAGGGTGTATTCCTGCCTTGCGCCCAATGATTCCAGGTAGGCTCTGGACCCACCGCGACCCTGAACTGGATAAGCGGTTACAGATAATGAATGAATGAAGACATGATGTAAAATATCCTATGCCAATCCATTAAATCTTCACATAGGGCCCTGTATAAAATGTGCAGAATGCCCACTCAAATTTTTCACATGATTGCAAGGTATTGCACACATCTTAAAATCACTGATAGAAATGACATAGGCTCTCCAACAATATAATTACACTGGGTATATTATATATCCCATCACAATTCACTTTTAGTATGGAGGAGTCTAATGCATGACAGCCTTCATTTTCTGCTGGTATCATAGTAAGTGTGTCTATGGAGCCTGCTGATCATCATTACCAAGGAGACTGTGTGGACGATTATTCATGCAAACTTCAAAATAACGTATAACAACTGTATACATTTTGATTATAAGTAATTTTAATTTTGAAATCCGAGATGGGACACTGTTTGCTTACTTTTATTCTGAGAACCGGGTTTCAGTCCATTTCCACTGCTGGGTAGAAGCATCCAACACGTAATAGCATTTTGTGCACAATAAGAGGAAAAAAAAAATAATTTTTACTCTCCCAGTTCTGGCTACATTTTGGATCAGAGCTTTGATTGGCCAACAGAGAAGCATTAAATTTCTTTTGCTACGATCCAGAGTAGATTCTTCTCATTTTTCAGATGGTTGTGGAGCTGAAAATGAATTTCCACTCTGAATGAGTCTGAAATCTTTAGCATGCTTCAGCACATTTGCTTGTAATATTTGCTCGTACTTTGCTCCATCCGTTTCTCTTTCAAATTTAACAAGCTTTTGAGTCCCAGCTGCTGGGAAGCAACCCCAATGCACAATGCTGCCACCATGCCTGAGATGGTGCTGACTGAGAGATTATCTTTGTTGGGTCTGTGCCAAACACACCGCTTGGCAATTCAACCAAAAAGTTTTGTTTTCGTCTCAGTGGACCACACAAGCTTGTTCTCTGGCAGTTCTGTTTCGCTGAATCATTCAGGTGCTTTGAGATGAAGGTGTTTAAGGAATGTTTGTCTTCTTGTAACCCTGCCACAGATTCAGTGTTGTTCATTGTCTGGAGATTGTTGACTAAAGCTCATTTTATTCCATCCCATATTCTCCTTGCTCGTCTTTCTGTCAGTCTAGTGCTTGGCCTCAGTGGCATCCCTCACCAATTTCTACCTGGCTCAGGCACTAGTCCTGTTTCTATTCCTATTTCTCCAGTTTCTATATTTATAAACACTTCTTCAGTAGAAAATGCATGCAGAGGTGCTGAGACTTCACCTTAGCCCTGCCTTTGAACAACTTTCTCTCTGACTAGCTTTCGTCTATGATCTCATACACTGCATATAAGTACTTACAACTACAATGTAAAATTAAGAAAAATATCACCTCGTAAAGTTTATTTAAAAATTGGACATTAGAGGAAGTTTATTCTCTTGTATGCCACAGTTATGATGCCAGATATATCATATTAAGAATGCACGATGTATCAAAGCCATGTCCAAATGTTTCTGGACACTTTTGCATTCAGAGAGTCTGCTGAAATCAAGGGCTCTAATAGTGAGTTGCCTCTCCTTTGCTGTAGTAACAGCTTCTACTGTACTGGGAAGACTTGACTCTACATGCTATATTTGACTGCATTCATACATAAGAGCATTAAATACATCAGTACTGATGCTGGGCGGTTTGCACTGGATCACCAACACCACCCACACTCATTCTGAATTTACTGGGTGGCCCTTCATGCAGTTCTCAGTCTCTATAGTGTAATGCTGAGAGGGGGAATGTGTTATACCTTTCAAGTCTATACTGGGCAATGGGCATATAGTGTAAACTTATGTAAAAGTACTCCAGTGTATTAAATAAAATGAAATGTAATATAATTACATTTAATTGCATTTCATGTTTGTTTGTTTTTTTTAGTGGAAGCTATGCTAGCAGTGTATTGAATAATTAAATGTCTATGTCCGCAATGAGTGGATCTCTAAGTAGCTGAGTTCATTATTTTCAAAAGGTGTATACAGTCTGTCCTTAATTTTACATGCGTTTAATTGCTATGATATCAACATTGTCTTTTCTCACCTACTGATATCCATGTGATTATCACAGAATAACACAGCTGTCTTAACATATTAAATGCATGAGCAGTTGAATTAACTAACATGGCTCTGTGTAAATGGCCTTGACTCCTTTCAGTAATTACTTTAATTCAATTAGTTTACATTAAGAGAAGTATATGCGTTACAGAACAATGATAATTCAAACTAATTGTTTTCCTGCCATTTGAATTAACTCATAAATGAGTTTAAAAGTTCACATTGAGTTCACACTGAATACTCATTTAATTAAACATGTTTAATGGGGATCATCCCCTCATGCCTTCCAATAACTTCTAGAGTTTTTACAGGGAATATTTAAGATTTTTAAATAACCACTGACTTTGGAACTGAAAAATATGGTTTACTGCCAGTATAATTCTGCTGGAATTTCTCATTTTGTAGAAAAAAAATCCAAATTGAATATCTCTTTTTACAAGTGGCAGTATTTCAGGGAAAGCATCCTGCTGTGGTCAACACTAAACTTGGCTATCAGCATCTGTCACCACTGCTGCCAAAGACTGCGGCTGTGAACTACTCCTGTTTGTAAATGAGTTATTTACTTTAATGTCAGAGTGAACACGGAGGCAAAATGGGTTTGAATCCATGCCAGCATTTCATCAATTATTCAGAGGATACACACATAAGGCCATGTGACCTTGAGTTTTGAAGTTGATTCAGTGGTGAGCAAGGTCTTTTGTCTGCTTCTGAATGTCTCATAGTGCACAAACATCATATAAAATCATATAAAAAGAGAAATAGGATTCTAATGTAAGAAAATTAATTCTATATATGCTTTTATAGGGCAGAGTGTAGTTGGATAGTAACTGATTAACTGGATAACTGAGTTCTTTAAAAAATTACCCTAGGAAATACTGTTAACTGGTATCATGCAGGTTATTTACACAATTAAAAGATTCCTCAACTATTCAGATCTCATCCACACCCATAAATTCATGTGTTCTTTAAAGACATGTTTTACAAATGATCCTTCAATATAACTGTTATGGTGTTGTTATGTTGTTTGTTGTATGAGGACACTTTGACAGTTTTATCATTAGAATCTCATTAACTCTTTTACCTAGAAGCACTGAGAGCCCACCGCTGTCAGCCGCTACCAGTGTCTCATTATATTCACCTACTTAGAGCACGTCTCTGCAGTCAAAAGAACAAAATTATACATTTTGTTAGTAGTTAAATGACAAGAAAATAAGTGCAAATGCTCTATGGGGAACAGGTTTGTGCATTGTAATTTAACTGAATTGGTTTGAGGTATGTTTTATGAAAACTCTTATATGTAAACTGATTTGTTTCATATCTGTGATTTGTTTGTGTGCTAAGTAGCAATACAATGTAGATACATTTTTGCAAGGGGACCTAGGAAATCCACTGAAATATGTAGAAAAACGTTCCATAGATGTTGCAATTTTTTTCACTAAGAATATCAACAGAGATTCTGAGCCAGGGGTGCCCAAACTGTTGCATATGATTGTATTTAGAAACATTATTGTTAATAATGTGTATGGAAACATCCAAGGAAATTTCCTTTATGAAACCATTAGTTGTTTTTATATGTTCACTTCAAAGAAGCCTATATGGCAGCCTAGCTTTTAATAATAATGCCTATGCCCATACTGAACAAAGTCTAAATAATAGAATTGTGCCCTATTTAAAGACATTCATAAGTGTAATGCATGTAACATGCAAAAGAAACCCAGGAGCTGAATCTGGAGACAGAACAAAAGTCAAAGGAAAGGTGAGTGAGCTCCCTGAAGGGCAGGGTGATGATATGAGACACATTTCCTGCCTCAACCTCTTTGCAGTTCGATCCTAGTGTTGAGGAAAACAAAAGATCAAACCACTCAACCCTTTCAGTGGGTTAATTGAAAGTTATTTGGCATGTATCTCAGTGCTACATGGGGCAAGGGTCTGCATGCTGAGCAATGACCCGTGTGACATGTACAACATCTCAACATTCTGTAAATGTCATTGTGATCAGCCATATTTTTGAGGAAACCCCCTGCTGTGCTATTTTCTTACTTGAAATGGTCTTCCCACACATGCTCAAAATACTGTGTTAGAGCAAATTAATTGACTCCATTAACACTGTTTAATGTTGCATTTTTTATGTACTGAAGGTTTCACAACTCATCTTAATGATAGGACATTCAAAGCACATTAGGACGCTGAAATAGCCTGAGCAACATAATTACACAAGCTATAGTTACTGAATGCGGAAATTTTGCCATTAAAGGTAATAATGCATAACTACCTTTCAGATTCCAACACACACAGCAATCAAGCACACAGACATGCATTGCACTAACGGGACTAATTAATACGCAGGCGAATCAGTTAGAGGCACAGATCTAATCAGGGTCTAATTGAAAAGGTCCTGGTTTATGTTTAGGCCTCGGCAAGGTGGCGCTGCACACTGTGGACAAATTAAATATTTATTTGGGGATGTCATTACGGAGTCATTATCATTTAGATCAGTTCATTAAACAACAAGAAACAGCCAGGGTGAGACAATTACCTATGTTAAATAAAACAAGATGACAGGACAACAAAATCTTCAATTTTATGTCCTTCTAAACCATCATCATATCTGCTACAGAGGGCAGGCCACCACTCTCTTGATAAACATTGGGTGATAACAACAATACTTACATGGAAAATATATGTTTAGAACATAGTAGTAACATAGTAGTACTGTAGTACTAAATTACATTACAGTTGAATTGGGAGCTGGGAAAAACCATGTCAAGAAGATAAAGAAAATACAAAAAGGATTCTCAGTACACAGCAATAATGTAACCCATCATAAAGCAGCTACAAAGGTAATAGCTTCAACTGTCAGCACAGTTAATGGCCCAAATACTGTTCCTCCAAAAGCTACTTGGTTTGTGCTAAATGCTTTAATACCAAGAGCCCTGTGGGTTTTTGAATGCTGCGGTAGTATGGCACAGTTAATATTAAATTCAATATGCTTATATACGAACTTCTTGTGCTGGAATAAATAAATGAAGCACAACACCGAGTAAATGTCAAGAGAAAGCCTTGTTATTTATTTAATTTCCACTCATAATGAACATTAAGCACAAATTATACTTTTAGAGGAGTTATTTCTGAGGACATTCGAAACAAGATAATGAAATTAGGGCGGCACAGTGGCGCTGCAGGCAGTGTTGCTGTCACACAACTACAGGGTCCTGGGGTTGTGGGTTTGAGTCCTGCTAGAGTTTGGAGGAGTTTGGTGTGTTTTCCCCGTGTCTGCCTGGGTTCCCTCCGGGTGCTCCGGTTTCCTCCCACGGTCCAAAAACACATGTTGTTAGGTGAATTGGTGACTCAAAAGTTTCCATAAGTGTGAGTGTGTGATTGAATACAAGAGTGTGTGTCACACTGCAAAAGACTGGTACCTCTCTAGGGTGTGTTCCCGCCTTCCCTCCAGCGATTCCGGGTAGGCACCAGACCCACCGTGAACCTGAACTGGATAAGTGGTTACAGACAATGAATGAATGTATATTTAATTTAAATAAGGAAGTGAATTAAAGGAACAATAAGTCATACTTTTTATCTTAAAAATACAGCTTCAAAATCAATGCGATGCTCCACTGGCCTGGAGAACAGGAGTCTCTGTCTATGCTACTCCAAATTCAGCACTGCAGGAACTGCACTTGGTAACTTCTATACATGGGTAGGAAACCAACTCCAACAGCTTCCCCTCTGCTGTGAGACATTTAGGATAGTGCAGTAAAATTGAAGTTCACTTTGCAACTGTAGGGGGAGCCCAGGAGCAACAATAGCTAATCTTACTTAGTGTCCAAAAAGGTATTTTTAATGTAAAATCCAAAAAATACTGAACAATGAAAACAGGTCTCATAACAGCTGTGCAAGGTCACCAAGAACACAGTTTCTCTCCATCCATACACCATGAGAAAACATCACTAAGGGTCTGATAAGACATAGATGCTGATAGAGATTCAATAAAAAGGACTGATCTTCTCAAAAAGGCCAAATCTCAATACTGAATGTATTTAGATCCCGAGAAGAAAAAAATTCTTCTGGATTTTGGAGATGTGGAAATATACCCATGCAGATTACCTTAAAGTGTTGCAAAACTCCAGCAGCATTGCTATGTCTGATCCACTCGTTCCAACACAAAATACACTAACACACCAACAACAATGTTACTACAGTGTAGATAAATATATATAGCCCAAAACATAACTGTGAAGGTCCAGACCAATGAAGGCCAATATGAGGAAAGTATGCAGAGCAGCAGTTGGACTACAGTCTGTAACTGTACATCTATAAAGTGCACCTCAGTCAGTCAGTGAAGCTGATAAAATGGATGGCAGGTGTTATAACAAGAATAATTTAAAGTTTTGATTAATCTTTGTATATTTATATAGATAATTTTATTCTATGTTACTCATTTTACTACAGTTGTAATCCTATATAGAAAAGTTATTTTAACCTGAAAAATCAATCAAAGATCAGTTTCTCCATTTAAAAAAAATTATGCACTTGTATCTGCATGTTTAGATATTGTTATAAAAATGTTAAATCAATGCTAACAGTGCATTCCACGTTAGGTCATGGAATAAACTATTACTATCTACCTTTATCATAGACATTTGTTCAGAAACTACCTCCAGGTCAGACGCTGGGGTGTTAGCCCTATCATTGGAACCCTTTTTCCTAAATGTGTGTCATACAAGCTGTACAAAATCAAATATCTGATAACAGGGTAATAGACCAGTCGATGAGCACAGTTCATTTTCTCCCAGTGCTGGGAGTGAATACCTTTGAATATGCCTGGGTCTTGCTGAGTCTCTGTTTCTCGCCTTATTAGTCCTCCCTGCATTTGATCTCTCTCAAAAAACAAAGTCGATGCTCAGAAAAGCCTTCAAGCCTTTGACCACAAAAAAGTTTCTGAGAAGGAAGTTTTCAGATATTACAGCAGACGGCCACCATTTCCCCATACACAGCGAAAACAGCCTTATTTTATGCAGCAGAACCAATGTATTACAAACAGCACAAAAGAAATGTTAAGGCATTATGCTATCATTTAAACTATTAGAAGCACAGACTCTCTGTGCACAGATGACTGATGCTTGCAGGGAATTGTTTTCCAAATGTAAAAGTTGGCCTGGTACAATTTGCAGAAACATACGCTACAATGAATCCACTGGGTGAAAATGTATAAAAATGTAATTTTAATGCACCCTCAGTGCACTTGAACGCTGCTTGTAATACTTCTTCCTTACACAGCTGTGTTTGTTGGGGAATAATTCCACATAACATGCCGAATGCATAGCTCACTATAGTCTCACTACAGCCCTGTGAGTTCACTCTATCCTCTACGAGTTTATCGCAGCTTTGTTTTCTAATGAATGAATTCCTGGAACTTTTAAGTGCACCTATCACAGATAAAAGAGATCAATAGTGGACACATAGCTAATGTTATCTCTATGGGAAAGCACTGAGCACAGCGTGGAGCAGGGAGCAGCTGCACATAAGCCTAAGAGCACAACGTCCAGTGTTAAGTGGGAGTTTGACCACATTCATGTTCCAGCATCTAGTCCAGGAACCTTCTCACAACAGGATGAGTGGTTATTACAACAAAGGGGAGTTGGATACTTTAATGGGTTTAAAAGGAACATTAATGAGATTCTGTCTAAAAATCTTTTGTCGTATAGATAGATATTATATAATATCTATCAAAAAAGTATGCAGAGCATCATATTGACTACATTTTGTAATTGGAAAGGTTCAGTGCATAAACAGTTCTAGGAGGTGGTAGGTTTTGTGGTAGTTCCAGAGTAGTGTTAACTCCTTCCCGTATTGGACTTTAGGATTCCTGTGGTCACTACCTATATCTTTGGGTGGTCCCACATATGGCCATAAGGCGGAGGACATAGTTTGGTATAGATCTAAACAAGAATACATGCAGTTAACCTCTAAATAATCTGGTTCACTAAACATGTCCGTTAAGAACTGGGGCAGATGGAAACCAATGTCGAGCCCCGCTCTGCTCCTGCTCTATTACACATTGAACCTTCATTTGTCATGCAAGAACTCCCTCTACAAAATGTCGAAAGCCCTCCATTCAGCACTGATGTATGCTTTTGCCCTTTGAGCAAAGAATCCCATTTCCACTCCTTTTATTGTTATTTATCATTTCCTCTTTGTAATCCTGATTTATCTGCTTTTGAAAAAAGCTTTATACTACAGCAGAAATCAAAACGTGAGTCTCACACACACACACACACACACACACACACACACACACACACAGCAGATCAAATGGAATAGAATAAAGGTGTTCATTCTTAGTATATCATTAACTGATCTTATTGGTCTTAGCATCCACCAGACTATACGGTGCGTTTATGTTATTTTATCTCATGTGATGCAACTGTACCTATGCATTGCTCCTGGTTCTCATACATCAGAGGAGGGTCCTCGGTCTTATGAGAGAATGCTAGAAGGATACTCTCCGAACAGTAATTTAATTTAGTATTGACAGTGTATTGTACACATGCCCATATCCATTCTTTCAAATCAATAGATGCACATCTTTATTTTAAGCAATCCCAATTATGAGGGGGCAAATATTTTCTGCAGGGCCAGCTAATGTTAAGTAATATTTTTCCTTAAAAATGAAGTGTATTTGCCTCTGTGTTTTCTCAGGAATTTGCATTTAGTTTGAAGGACTAAGACAAAATTTATCTTTAAAAAGTGTGACAAGACGAAAGCACTATTAAGGTAATAAATAAGTCTGAAGGGAAATGTCCTTGCTCCTCAGTAGCATTTAATTGTAATTTTGCCAAAATGCTTTAATGGATATCCCTGGGGCGCAAATAAAAAACATTCCTGATTATGTCACAGACAACAACACAATGAGTGCTCAGGCCAAAGTGGCATGTCATACATGCACTAATAAGCACTGGGTTCACTGCCAAACACTCAGAAAAGTGTGAAGTTCATTTTTTATTCTAATAATTGGTGTGGTGCAGTCACATTATCACAGTCAGTAAGAAGCCATCTAGTGAGAATTACTCACTCATCGATCTTGAAGTGAATCACTGTGAAGGCTGATCTAACTGCAATAGACTGGCATACAGCATATAATGACTGTAGGCAATCATTTCTGTCTCATAATAGGCTTCAACGGACCTAGCTGTTTGGAGTCCTCATTAATGCATACTCTCCATGTCATTATTGTCCCCTTTCAGGTGTTTTGCAATTTGCTTTTAAATATTATTTGACTCATGGTCTTAGGCACTTTCGTTTAGTGCCATTATTGAAATTAATGTTCAAGTAGTTGATTTAGTGGGACTCAATAAATGGTGCAAATGGCTAATAGAGCACACTAGGCCCTGATGTTGTCAGTTCATAGCAATTTGAGTCCATTATTGGGGTCTGTTTGCTCACAGGACAGCAAACAGGCCTGGGCATGAATGAAATATGAAATATTTCACAGGGTACATACAGTATATTGCGAAACATTGGCCCATCAAACATGACTTTTGAAATATAGAGTATACATGGGGGTGTGCTCAACATGTTCGTAGAAACATGCTTACACAATATATTACATTTCACTGAGGTTTTTGCATTCATCCACAAGAACCTACATTAGGTCCAGCAGTAGTGTTATAATCATATGGATGATTCATCCCGGATCAGACCTTGATGGAGTTAACCCTCAAAAGCATGTGCTTCCACTACTCCACAGCCTAATGTTTGGAGATTTATACAACTCTAGCCCACACTTGGCATTAATCACAGTGATCCCATGTGCAGCTTCTTCAGAGCATTCCTTTTTTCATGATTTTTCTATGGACATTTTAAACCTATGTGTGCAGAACTGAAAAGTGGTGATCATATGTGTATTTTAAAGTAGCTGAATTTACTATTGATAATGGGTGACTATAAAAAATATCTGGATATATTGTATAAGACTTCAGAGAAGGAGAATATAATACAGTATCCAAACATAAAATAACCAATGGTATTATGATTTGGTTGTTAAAATAAGCACACATTACTTACATGGAACAAACTTCAACATGGTGTTTTTCAGCAACTTCTGGTGCAGAATTTCTGTTTACTGCTGAATTCAACATAATGGGGGAAATAAACAAAAGAAACAATTATGCTTATTTTTCCTCAGAATGTTAAATTCAGCAAATGAAAATTAACTGAGCTTTAAATGTGAATGGTGTGCACTAATTCTGTATTCCCTTTGTACTGCTGTGTAAGTCATTTAGAACTGGAGACATGTTTTAATCTTGTTTCTTGGATCTATGCACTAAAGTTTTATGTAGTATGTCTGCCAGGCCCAAGAAAGCAGTAAAGGAAAGCTCGGAGATATGTCTTCAAAAAGTACAGCAGGCTTCTGCTTGTGTTGGGAAAGTGAACTCAATGTTCTTAGTAGAAAAAAAGAAATTTTCAGTTGGTTTTCTGAACAACTGCATTGAACAAGTGTCAGAATATAATATATATTCACATATTGTGGAGATCTTTATCTTATCTGTCATTACAGTTGAAATTATTTTGCATAATTTACAAAATTTTATGTAGACGTTTATTTTCCATCTCATAACTTTACTGGACAAATCTAATATAATTTAAGGCTGAGTTTGTTTTAAGTAGAGATGCATGAATACCGATACTGGCATTGGGTATTTGCCTGATACCGTGTTCATTTACATGTTCTCATAGTTGAAAACGAGGCTCTGATACCAACATCTGATACCTTGTACCTAATGCACGTTGCTGAGCTAATGAGCAGACAACTCAAAATATCTGCAATCTGGAATTATTTAACAATCAGTGAAGACAACACAAGTGGACTGCGGGAGGACCCAAGAGCAGTGAGTACATCGCACTGTTTTGACTGTCCTCGAACAAGGTGGATTTTTCTTCACTCAAAGTGTATTTTCCTCCCGTGAAATGTTTTCCTGTTTGCGAAAGCATTGTTCATTGCCTGATGTAGTTTTTCCTCAATGTCAAGACCGGTCGGACTGACGGAGGCAGACGCACACACTATAACACAACGACGTTATTTATACAAAAATAACAAAACAGAGACAGACAGGCTTAGATTACTAGACAGAACACTTGAACAAAGACAGACCTAGACAGAGAGAGGGAACTGGACAGAGACACCTTGACAGATAGAGCTTAACAGAGACCTAGAGACAGATACATACAGACCTAGACAGGGAGTGCTGAACAGAGACCCAAACAGGGAGAGCTAAACAGACTAACCTAAACAGAGGGAACTAAACAGATAGAGAGAGCTAAACAGATACCTGGACAGGGAGAGCTAAACAGAGACCTAAACAAGTACACAAAGCACAAGGAGGGAACAGACTGACATACAAAGCGAAGCGAGGAACAGACCAGAAAAACTAGTGACAGACAAGCAAAAGTGGAATGTCCAAGAAAGAAACAAAGGAACTTAAATACACAGAAGGACACCTGAGACAGATAAAGAGGGGGCAAGATTACAAATGAGACACAGATGGAAACACTGACAAGGAGGTGGAACTAAGGCGGCACTAGGGCAGAGACATGAACCAAAATAAACAGAACCATGTGCTAAGTAAGCACATGGTGGGAACTACAGACAGGACAGGGACAGGGAATGGCACTAACTAACTAGTGACAACTAAACTATTTTCCCCCCTCATGAATTTTGAATTGGATCCAATGCTATAGATCGGGTTGCTGCTCGTAAATAAACACAGCCAATAAACCAACACTCCCAAATGCAGAACTTCCCAGCCAAAGGTCTTACCAAAGATGCACAACACTATGTAAATGCATACCTACAAGCATCTCATGTTACTAATTTATAGATAGATAGAAACTTTATTGATCCCAGAGGGAATTTCAAATTGGTGGCGCAATGTGGGATAATGCTAAATAAAATATGGACAGTTCCAGAAATTAACTGGACTTCACTGTTGAACATTCTGGAGGGGTCATGGGCTTAATTCAGCGAAACACTGACGAGGGGAGGTGCCTACCCGATGACCCCTGTGAAGAGCTAGTGATGCAGTGAGTGGTTTGGGTACTCGTGATGGGCTCATTGAGTAACTGTAGAAGTTAAGGGTAGCTGGTTGCTAATTGGATCATAAATGGCCACAGCACCCTTAGGGTGTAGCTGTAGGATTGGAACAATAGAAATTGTGTGGCTGCTGGTAGGAAGAGTGTGGGGTGGGCCCTATGTGAAGTACTAATGGATTGGCATAGGATATTTTACATTTTATCTTGTGTATGATTATAATAAAAAAAGCATTGACTATTTTGGATATTGAATAAGAAAAGCTTGTAATCAGACATTCATACCAAACTTTCAAGATTTGAAATATGAAGCATTTAGCTTTAGATGAGGAACTGACCTATAAGAGAATACAGTGATCAGTCACATTCTGGACAATGCTGGTTGTGTTTTGTTGAAATGAAATCTTCTGTATGTATCTGTATGTATACAGAGAAGAAGCATTTTCTCTGTAGAAAATGTGTGCTTATTTTATTTTGTAACAGAATGTCAGAATGTCATTTGACCATTTGTGACCAGTTTTTTATCTATTCTAATAATTTATTATGTATTTGTTTAAAAAAGAAGGTAAATTTAAACTCCTGATTCTTTTTCACACTGCTTAAGCTTGGAATGCCAAATATCTAAACTTTAGCATTTCAGAGATATGAAATCCTGCTTACGGAATAAGGTAGAAATATGTTTCCAATAGTTCAAGTACAATATCCACCCACACATAACAGTGAAGCAGAGGACAGAGTTCAGCCTTTGTAACAATAGCCAAATGACACGTAGTACTTTAGGGGCATCATATCTGAAAGCTTCCAGGAGCAGCTTTACACAAAGCTGGATCTTACTACAGATGCCTATTTATAATATATTTTTATATTAATTAAGAAAAAGTTCCCTAGGTTTTTTTTTTTTTTTTTTTTTTGATAGGAAAAAATAATTAATATTGTAGGTGGTTCTCTGGGAAAATCAGATGATTATTTTTACTGAATGGCTTGGGTAGCGCATAGATAGTGTAAGATTAATTAGTGATTCAGAGTCCAGGGACTGGCCTAAAGCTCATTAAAAGACCACATCTAATTACTGTGACACAAGGAACTGGTATATTTTTCAAGAACGTGCTCAGTTTTTATACTCCGCAACTCAAAGAATCACAAGGGATATTTTTAACAAGTGTAGGCTGCAATGTTTTCATCACTCCACTCCATATGACTTTATGAAAATCTTTACCCATGTCTTAGATAGAGTGCAAACTTGCTGAACCTGGAAGCAAAATTTCCACATATTGTTTAATTTAAATGTATTATTATTATTTATTTACTATACATGTGACAGTTCACTGAAGCCCATCAGGATCTCCAAGGCCCTCAGAAATGACTTACTATTTCTAGGAACTATATATATTTTATAATCTTTTTCTACAGAAACTCTGTAAATACTATAATTCTACTCATTTTTATCATTGAAAAAATTTACCTGGAAGTAAAGGACTCAGCTAAGATATTGGAAAACCCACTGGAGAACTGTCAATTCAGGATTTCTCATTTCTGTATTATCTACAGCGAAATGGGCTTTCCCATAGATTAAGACTTCAGGACAGGAACAGAATGCCTATACTGTCAGAATAATCACCACTATAATAAGCATTTACTCATTTCTAACCGACAGGAGCCACTCTGTTGACCAGGTGTCTCTTGAGTCCTTCTGAAAATTCTAGATAAGTCACTGACTGAACTGGAGGCATAGCCATATTTCTATTGATTGCTTTAAATAAAAAACTGCAGCATGCACAACTCCATGCAAGACGTATATACTAAAGAAGGCACTGTAAAACATGCTACATGCTAAGTAAACCAATCATGCAAATCTAAAACTGGCAAAAAAAAAAACCACAGTGAGACTGTGGTTGTCTGGCCAGTAACAGCACCATGACGTGTGAGTAAAACAACCAAACATTAGAAAGGAGCAAGGGCCAGATTTGTTGGCATGGAAGGAAGCCGTTCCTGCCTGGTAGAAGGGGTCTACAGGTGGGTACTCACAGTGAGAATTTCCTGTGAGCGACAGTTTTCTGAAGCATGGTGTAAGACTGAGTGCTCATTGCCTGTGCAAAGCAGCAGTCAGAAGTTGAAGGGGTAAGTGAATATATTGATACAAAAGCACTATACCTGCTGGTGTCAAATACAGTTGTGTCAAGTGCTTCAGACTTTCATTTCCACCAGAATCTTTGGCTGGTGTGGTCACGCCAATAAAACAAAAGTTGTCCAAACTATGACTTTGCTGACTTGCTGTAAATATATGAGTTTCCAAAGCTGGTGAAATTCACTTTCCTTTCACAGAAACAAATGCATTTCTGTGCTTATGCACTGATCCTGCACTGATCCCCTAATGGCTGGTTTTCCAGACACAGATTAAGCCTAGTCATGGATTAAATCACTCTGCCAGTGGGGGCTCCTTCTTGAAGATGCATTTTAAGCTAGGGCTGGGCTTTTTTCTTTCTTTCTTGTCAAAATATAATGCAGAAATATACATTCCTGAGTGAATCTGAGGGCATGTTTAAACATCTGAGAAATGATATGTAAAGCCATTTATCTGTGAAGTGATCATTTGTTTGTTCAAACAGGTATTAGCTTTGGAATAAATGAAAATAAACAATTAAAGGCATTGTGATTTAAAGTGTGTGAGCATATAACTCTTCACAAACTTATCCCTTATAATGGATTGTCAATATTTAGGTTCCTGCTAATGGAATTAAACAAACCTATGAAATGGCAGGAATGCACATAGAAGTCAGGAACCAAACCTGTGCAAGCAAGTAATACATAGTTTCAGTTTCTCACTAATACATACTTTTCATGTTTGAAACACTAAAGCTTGCTGTACATCTGAGACATTTCCTCTCCTCTAGGTGATATTAAAACTGTAATTGTCTCATTAAACCCTCCCTCTCTATGAAGCTTACAGCTGTCTACTTTTTTGTTGTGCAACTTTTGTAAGTTCTAATACCCTATGAAAATGGAAAATGAAAGAATGCGAGTCCATTGTTTTGATGCATCGTCAGTCGGTGTGGATAATGAAATGGAATGCCCAAGAGCTGATGGGTAAATGATTCTTCATTTGAAAATTGCATTCTCACAGCTTACAGCAATGTGTCAGGAATACACCTGCTTTAGAAACACTATAAAAGCATGCAGTCCTTCCCCTCCCCATCACGCCAGGAGAAATATCACTGTTCATTGTGTGCAGCCCAGTGATGTCAGAGCTGCTCTGCATGAGTCCATCAAAGTGAAGGGTGAACATCTCCATGCTTTCTGATCACAGAAGACATGCCTGGCAGGAGACTTCCCCTCAGCCTATCATCTGTGGATGGAGAATGACGCTTTCTGGTAGAAATCTGAAGAGGGGGATTTTTCTTTCTTCTCCATCTTCAGGTCAGAACACAGAGTCATTTTGTTGGAAAATCAGGCATCTGAACATTACTCAAGACAAAAAAAAAAAAATACCAACAGTGACATAAGTCACAGTGATGGCTTTCAACACATATCTGTCCACTTGACAATGCCTGAGCTGGATGACAATTATACTGAGAACTGGAGATAAACTGCATGTTATAATCTTATGTACATACATAATATGCATTTACTTAATTCACAGTTTCAGAAAATACACTGTCTGATGTTTAAAGGCCACTACAGGGTGTGATGTAAAAAAAAAAATTAAATATATTACAAAGGGTTCTTTGGGTGATAACATTCATTCATTCATTATCTGTAATCGCTTATCCAATTCAGGGTCGCAGTGTGTCCAGAGTCCACCTGGAATCATTGGGCGCAAGGCGAGAACACACCCTGGAGGGGGCGCCAGTCCTTCACAGGGCAACACAAACACACACACACATTCACTCACACACTCACACCTACGGACACTTTTTTGAGCGGCCAATCCACCTACCAACGTGTGTTTTTGGACTGTGGGAGGAAACCGGAGCACCCAGAGGAAACCCACGCGGACACGGGGAGAACACACCAACTCCTCACAGACAGTCACCCGGAGCAGGAATCAAACCCACAATCTCCAGGTCCCTGGAGCTGTGTGACTGCAACACTACCTGCTGCGCCACCGTGCCGCCCGGGTGATAACATAGAAGAAGCAATATTGTTTCCATAAAGAATAATAATTTTGCATATGCATTTAAATGGTAAAAAACCTTAAGATTGAGTGAAAGATTTTAAAAGTTTAAAAGGTTCTTCACACTCTCACATTTCTTAAAACACACAGACCACAGATTAATCTGTGGTCTATATACTTTTTGCTATGCTGGATTTATTTATTTATCTATTTATTATTTTTGTTTATTTATTTATCTACTTTTTATCATCAGCAGGATGGTTCATTTTCAAAATGATTGCAAACTCATGGGTATTTTTGTTTGTTTGTTTGTTTGTTTTTACTTTAGTGGGGCGGCGGGGCCCAGTGTAATATCTTTTCATTGAGCCCAAAATCTCTGGCAGCACTCCTGTGCACAACAGTATCGTCAAACAGCAATAGCTAGGAGGCATGATGTGTTGATGGTATATCACACACAATCTCGCAAGCCTACACACTTTGCAATTTCAACAGCTTACTTAACAAGTTAGGAAACTAATTCTATTCTCTTTAGGAATGTGCGTTGTGCTCAGCAGATCTGTTTACATGAATGCTATCCTCTGCAGGAACATGTGTGCAGACACAGAATCTGCAACTTGATAAATGATACTCTCACTGAGCAAAAGCCCTGCTCTGCTCCCCTACAAATTGTGGCAAACATCCAGCTATTGATAATCCTTCACATTATGCTATTCCTAACAAGTGACATCTATTGAAATAGGAGGAAACATCTAAAGACCCTTAGTTCTGAGCTGCTACCCTCCACCATTTATTTCCTAACCCCATCGAGCTTCTTTTCTCTCACACAGAGAAGAACTCTGATCAGAGGAGACCATCTTCTCCATGATTATTCAGCAATTAGTTGGCTGTCTCTCTCGGCCACGCATTATTGAGCTTGAGACAATTTCCTTATAGCCTATTCTTCATGTTCTCAGTAGGCCTCTGGTAACTATTTTTTGGCCCTCAACCGAGTGGTGGAAAGGCTGAAATGTGCAATTTGGCTTTTCAAAACAGAGGAAAAATTGAGGCCCCAAGTAGGTATGTTTGAAACAGTGCCATGTCTACCCCTGGACTAGATGTAATTTTACAAGCAGAGCCTAAGCTGAATCTTGCTACAATTAGCACATTTCAGAGTCCTCCATTGTTTTGTGAATTCCTCAGTTATTGCACTGCTAAAACCTGGCCTATTTGCCCCTGCAGTGATAGCCAGTATAAAATTGGTTATCCAATCAAGAACATATTTTTAAATCAGCCTCACACAGAAAATCTGCACTGCTGAATTAATACCCACAATGTTAATTCCAGCTGAACACAAATAAGCACAGTATGATTCAGTAAAGCAATGTGGACTCTACCCCACACAAGACAAAACTGCAGAATGTTTTGAAAACAAACCTAATGGATTCATGACCAGTTAGAGGCTTCTAATGGATGAAATCTCTATAGCACTCTCAGGCCCAGTGTCAGGAGGATTTTAGAGGGGCAACACCCCATTAAACCTACAATATTGTTCAAGCTTCTATAGTGGCAACTGGCAAAAGGAGAGAGGAAAAAAAATCAAACAAACCAAAAAAAACCCACTGCACCTACTGTGAACCGGCTTCATTTTAGGCATGGTCTGTATAGTATGGGAAAATCAAACAGTTATCCCAAATGAATGTGTAAATGTAGTTGTCCTTTTGAATCTCCACACTACCATACAGAACAAGCATAGTTATTTTTTTCCTCAGTCTTATGATTTTTGAATGGCCCACCATACTCCAATGGTTTTTAAGGAATATAACCCATCACACATCAAACCTCCTGGTCCACATCTATCAGTCCTCACATGCCTGCACACACACACACACAACTATTAAAAACTAAACCCCCTTAAAAGAACAATCAGTCATTTTTATCATCAAACAGCAGCAACCGCACAACTCATATGTGATTAACAAATGAATACCTTCAAGCTCCATAGAGAGGGTCACAGACATGGGGACAGCCATGTTTAAAATTGTTTTTGTACATCAATGCCACCAGACATCAGAATATAGGTTCATAAAAACAAATTATCTGAGGGAAAATTTAACACCACAGGTACAAAAGACATTTTTAATCATGTTTACTCCTGAAATTAATAATAGTGAATACACAGTGTTAAGCAGTCGTCTTTAATAATGTTTTATAGATCAGATTGAATTTGTGTTTTGTCACAGAGAGGACAGGGAGGCTGAGGAGTAATTTTTCTATAAAAGCAGCAACATATCACTATGGTGTACATACGTACAAATGAAAAAGAGCGCGGATATAGAATGTTCATGAACAGAACACATGTCTCGGATCACACAAAACACAGAAACATCATTCTGCTCTATCTAAAATCAGCCAGCTGTATGACACAAACCAAAATGCTATACACACCTGATCACTGGCTAAGCACTTATCTCAACAGCTACTAATCAATCCATTATAACAGCAAATTAACCACAATTGTCAAAGTGAATCCAATGTGAATCATAAGCTGAGACACTCATCAGGGACCTGAGTAAAGCCTTCTCCAACAAACTCTTATAAAAAAAATCTAATTACATAAATGTTCAAGAACTATTTGAGTGTCTCCTGTGCTGATTTTGTTTGTGTTGATCATATCAGGTACTTACCTGTGTAGCTGCATAACTAGCCCACAGGCTACAATGATATCAGATGAAAAGCTGACATCTCCTGCCCCTATGATATTTCTCAAGAGAAATAAAAGCCAAAAATCTCACATATGTCCCCTTTTGATACTTAGTGTAGTTTTCACCCTGTGCTCAGATTTCCCAGTCATCTTCTCTCCTTTGTCCCATATCTCCTTTCTGTCTCCTGTTATTTCTCCAAAGAGTTTTTAGGACAATAGGCCTATTCCTTAAGTCTCTTGAGCCATAAAAGAGCACTATTTGAGCATACAATATTTCCTCTGTAAAAGCAGATTAATATTATACTTGATTTTTTTTTCACCACTAAAGCTATTAGTGCTATCATTTTTGTAACCATTTATCAAGCACAATATAATGAAGGCCTATGGCTGAATGAAGACTGTGTAAAGATATATTTATACAAGTAAGTTTGATTTGTGAACATGACACATTTGGATTCTAAACACATTCTGAATATAAAGCTCTTGTTGCACTACATGAAACAAAGTGCTGACATCAATGCTGTTGTTTCCTTGTCAGCTTCTTGAGAAAGAAGGCATCAAGACTGATGAAAGCAAAATAAAGAAAGACTGTGTCTGATGGAGCTGTTTCAATGGCTTGGTAATCTAGTGATGAGGATGAAATCAGGAGCTACATTTGAAGAAGTGGACAGGTATTGAATAAACAAGATGAGAGGTTCAGATTGACGGGAGTATGGTGGCATAATTGTAATTTTATTCTGATACTCAGGGTTAACTCCCCAGTTCCTCCTCTAAAGTGGTGTGAAGTTGATGTGAGACTTCTCTGATGGGAACTTTATTGGAATCTGAGTCCCAGTTGGAGAAGCTTTAGAGAAATCTGCAGATCGGGAAAGAGGAAATCTCGCCGGGTGAAATAGCTTGAACCTGGAGCATTATCAGTGCTGCCTAGAGCTTCTGTCTTGCCCTGAATCAACTGTGAAATTGTATTGGAAGGAAGCTAAGCAGGTACTGATACACTAATGCATTCTGTGCTCACAGAGCCAGATCTTATTTCTTGCTGTATTCCACTCCTTCAGGGAGGGCATGGGGAGAAGCACTTTGGGGCAGTAAGTCATGTTGAAAGTATCACCATGGTTTAGAAAAAGATATAGAAAAATGTGTATGAGGTGAGACTTTTAAATTAAGGTTTTTACATGAGGACTCATCCATGTGTAGACAGCATGTGCTGTGCAGTACTTAGAGTGGAACATTGTCCTCTGCTGGTGATTACAGTAAGATTAAACAGATCTACAAACTGAAAAATATACAAGAGGGAAGGAAAGTGGAAAAAGATACAGAAAGCAATATGAAGTTGACACTGAGTTTATATAATTTCGAATGAAAATAATTATATAGATTGTGGAATAGAAAATAATTTGGGAAGTGATCAAATTTTACATTACATATCACATAGATTCACATATCATATAAATTACTATACAAAGGCCACAAACCAACCTCCATATAGCTCATATAAAAATCAGTATTAAATATATTGTATTGATTTTCAAGAAGAGAAAATATATAAGATATATAAAGATATAACATGCACAAACAATAACAAGGATGGAACTATCTGGATACTTGTTTACCCCAACCTACCTTTTCTTTACTGGATAGTCTGCAAAGTGTAAGGTCTGTAATATACAGAGAAACTGGAGCTGAATTCTGAAATATTAGTGATCCCAGGACTTCTCTTCACATCTGTGTTTAGTACCAAATGTTTAGGAAAGGGTGGAAATATTCTACCAGACCTTTAAAGTAAGCCTGAAAATGACAAACAAACATAAATGGCATTTAACCTATAAGTTACCTAAAAAGTAAACTTTGATATGCATGCGTTCTAAAGAAGTTTAAAAATATACTGTAAATTTAATTCAATACTCATGAAGGTATAACAATTAAAATGTCAGAAAAGTTGCAACAATACCATAAAATAAAATTGTAAATCAAATCTTGAACCTAGAAGAATGCAGATATAATCACAACTGATCATGACATGTATTCCAAATGGTAAAGCGTGGGCTTCATATAGAATCCCTGTTCATTTCTCAAATATTTATGTGAATAATTGTAAAATGATACATTTTAGGTCTGGGGGGTATTCCATAAAGCAGCATTTCAGAGTTAGCAAGTTAAATTAAGTCTAGAGTTAAGGACTGTTGAATTGAAATTTCCATTGGCTCTGTTCCTGTTGGATTTGACTTTGGGCTTAAGTTAACTGGCTCAACTGAGAAACCCAGCTTTATGGGTTACTCACTTCATTAAATAAACCAGCAGAACCAAAATATCGACTGAATTTACCCAGCAAAGTTAAAATATCACTCATTCTAAGTAAATGTCTAAGGCTTCAAGAGTAAATAAGTCTCATACATGAGCTTCTTCTGTCAAACGGCTTCAGTAGTGTGTTACCGAATATTTATGAAAAAGAAAACACAAAATAAACACGAACCTGTAATGCTTACTGAGAGTTCCTTCCTGCTCCTGGATTGGCAGTGCATTATTGCCCCCTGTGGTCAAAACCGGTGTTACATGCTAAATCTTAGCCATTTAGCATCCAATGAACTTTGATTCTATTAATGTATGGAAGCCTCCTGCATAACCTCGAGGGGTAAATTAAATAAATAAATAAATAATAGTAATATAACAACAAAACAGCTTTTTAGTTACTCTTAATAATGAGTATAACATTAAATATTATTGTCTCTTAATAATAACTTAGACCTAGTATCTCTTACAAATGATAGCTTTCTTATATGCTTAAACACATCATAATATTGAACCATTTGTTCATATATTTATAATATTAGACTTTTGCTCTTTGTTAGATATTTATTCCCTAACTTTCATATTGTCTCCATGTGAAAATTCTTGGCCTAATGTTTAGAGGACCAGCCTTGGTACCGGAAGGTTGCAGGTTCAATCCCCAGGACTGAGTGTGTGCGTGAGTTCACTGCCACAGATGGGTTAAGTGAGGAAAACACATTTTGTTGTATGTTGGACAATGATAAATAATTGTACATTATCACATTATAACCTAACTGAAGTAGAGGCTTTTCACATTCCGAAGACACAATTCAGCACTCAGAGAAAATGATTCACATGCTTTTATTGTTTTGTTAGTCTAGTCTCAGCTGTTTTGTACAAAATCTGAGAGCGTTCAGATAAATCCAGTTCTTTCACTATGTTCTGATGCCATTTCTCTCGACAAGCTCCAGCCACTTCTTTTAAAGTTTCACTCAATGCATTGCTGGTACTGCCACTTGATGTTGTAAATTTCTTTTTGGTCACAAATCCCAGTGGTTTTCCTACAAGCTGAGCAACCTGACCACCAACTGGAGGTAAATTAATTGAGCTGTTTTATTTGCTAGCTTGACAGCTGTGAGAGCAACAGCTGGATTGAGTGTGATAAGGCTGCACAAATTTGTGGTTGGGGGGGGGGGGTAAAAAAACTTCAAGAATATTTCCAGCAAACCATAAGACATACATCCAAGTGGAGGACATGCTCTGAAATTGTGGCCTATTCCAGTGGAAACAGTTATTTGTGCACACAAAAGCTGACAGTTGCATTGATTTTTGTGCTAATATTAAGGTAGCAAGGTGAGGTTAAATATTGGATTTCTTTTATATTGAATTCTCAGATGAAGATTTAATGCAAAATCCTTAGCACTAAAACATAATATTGCTTTATGGTTGACACATGGAGTCGTCATTAAGTATTTATTATTGTACAGAACATTGGGATAAGAGTCAGTAAAATATACTGAAAATTGGCCAAATGGTTTACTGAGAAGGTGAAACTGATAGTGACTTAACTAGTCTCACACGTCCTTAACACAAGCAGTGTTGCAATACAGTATATAATTCACAAAGCTTTTTAAACTAATCAAACAAAATACTAATTATTTACATACAGTGCAAAAGTCAGAGACCAGACTTTCAAGAAAAATTATGATCAAGTATACATAAATTAGTCAGTTTTCCTAGAAATTAAAAACTGTAAATAAAAAGCCTTTACTAAAGCTATAATATTTTCACCACTGTGTTTCAGTTTTTCAAAGGGATATGCAGATATATTTTTACAAACCTCTCAAACAGTTCAAAAATTCATTGTATTCATTCAATAATTAAAAACGATCTGTTTATGAAATCTTAATATGCATCTCAGTTTCTAATGAAAATATTATTTTGGTTTTTCTGACTTTCCAGTACTTAATGAAAGTGAGTTTTTCATATATAATTTCCTTAGAATTGCCTCCTGAAAATGAATACACAGCAAATTTGCCAAAGTTAAATCAACACCGTTGGTATAATTTAACACTCAATGTTAGTACAAAAAGTGTTGACCCTGGCATACTTGCTGTATAATCTGTTTAATGAGCTTAAATGAACCCTAGGGAATATTTCTTACCATAAAATTACAGCTTTAAAACATCTGTGATAATTAACTGACCTGTAACAGGGAGAATAGAGCCTCTGCATTGCTACACAGTAAATACACTAGTGTTAAATCAACACTACTACTGTTAGTGTAATAATTAAACACTCTCAGTGTTAAGTTAACACTAATATTATTGATATAACACTGGTGAATTTACTGTGTACTTCAGGCTCAGCACTGCAGACACTGCACTATGTAACTTTTAAAGGAAGGTAGAAAACCACTCCCTCCCCATTCATAATGGTTTTAGGAGGGAGCTGTAAAAACAGCAAGGGAAAATATGTAGCTCTGCAATGGCTCAGGAACCATAATGGTGATTCTCCTAAAATTCCTCAGGAAAAAAATAATGAGACAAAAAGGAGACATGATATGAGAGAGAGAGAGAGAGAGAGAGAGAGAGAGAGAGAGAAGAGAAAATGGAGAGTGTAAGGTTAAGTTCATTGGGCAAATCTGAGCACAGATTGGAGTTTTAGTGAAGATCTCAGTAAAGTCACAGAGGAGACATGTGCAAGGGTACAGAGGTGTTTGTCTCAAAAGACCCATTTTAACCACAGGAGACTTATTCTAATGTCTCCTTTGTCTTTCCATCTCATTTTAAAGCTGTCTAGGAGAAAGCACTGAGATTTTAAGAATATCTCCTTTTTGATTACTCCTTCCCTTTTGCACACAGGAGCTGTAGGGGGAGCCCAGGAGCGAAATCGCCCAGTTTTAACTAGTGGTCCTTTAATGGCTTAGTGATTTTAAGTGGAAATTATTCATTCAATGTCTGTAACCACTTATCCAGTTCATGGTTGCGGTGGGTCTGGAGCCTACCTGGAATGAATTGGTGCAAGGAAGGATCACACCCTGGAGGAGGCTTCAGTTCTTCACAGGGTGACACACAATCACACATTTACTCACATACACACACTTATGGACTTTTTTGGGTCGCTGATCCACCTACCAACGTATGTTTTTGGATCATGGCAGGAAACCGGAGCACCCGGAGGAAACCCACGTTGACACGGGGAGAACACACCAACTCCTCACAGACAGTCACCTGGAGCGGGAATCGAACCCACAACCTCCAGGCCCCTGGAGCTGTGTGACACTACCTGCTGCGCCACCGTGCCGCCCCTAAATATGAAAATAAGTAAAAAAAAAAAAAAAGAGAAAAACTGCTTTTTCAGCCAGGTTGAATGAGTCTCTTTCTTTTAGGTGTAAAGGTTTTATTGTGTTAAACTGCATCGTTATGTCCAAGAGTAACCCTTGTAGATTATCATAGTCCTATTAACTATAGTGTGAATGGTTTTAAATGATTAGATGTGTCCCACAGGAAACATTCTCTACACATAACTGAGCTGTGAATGTCTTTTCTTGGCTCCAGCTTTTCTCTCTGTTTTCTGCTTCTGCATCTAGAGACATAGACATGAATAATCATGAAAACACAATTACACTCTATAGAAGAACTGCAGTAAGGAGACACACAAGGAGCTGTGTTTTATGTTTATAAACATGTAGTCTTCCACAGCAGAGTACCACAAAAGTCATTAAATCTGTATTTGATTAAATAAAACCTTAATGAAATTTTGCTGTGGGAGGATGGAGAGAGAGAAAGAGAGAGAGGCCAGTGAAAGAGAGAAAAAGAAAGCAGAAAGAAGGAAAGAGACTGGAAAGTATTTGCTTGCTCTGAGACAAAGAAAAGGGGCGTGCACAACAAACTTTAGAAAAACAGCAAGACCAGAAAGTGAAACAAGCCTGAAAAAGATTAGAATAGAGGCACAGGGAGAGCAAAAGAAAAAAAGAGAGAACAAATAAAGAGTCTGACAGTGATAGTAACTGTGAAGTGTTTTTTGTTTGTTTTTTGAGAGACAGAGGGGGATGCTGTGTAGTTTTTTTAAGAGAGAAAGAGAGGGGAAGAAAAAAAAGGACAGAATGGGTAACGAGAGAGATAGAGTGATTGTATGTGTGTGTGTGTGTGTGTGAGAGAGAGAGAGAGAGAGAGAGAGAGAGAAAGAAAGTCCTACATGTGGAGATGGCAGGGTGTCTGTGTTCAGGTGACCTTGAAATTCAATTTAATCTCCCAGCACATCAAAACCCCGACACCAATGAGATTTAAATTAGTGCATTCAGAATGAGTGGCACAGAGTAAATGTGGCCAGTCTGAGGGAGAGCAAATGAAGAGGAACCAATGATAAAATCACCATCTAAAGAGAACGTTTCTCTTTTTTTTGCAGCATTAAGCGCTGCTATTGAAAGGCAGCTCAGCAGTCCTCCCTTATCAATTACACCAAGAATGAGCCATTAATCAATCAGCCCATGTGATTGGATCAGAAGATTTATTTTTGAACACATCTTAAGTGACGCACGAGGATGAACATGTTTGCTTGTCAGCTTTTATCACATCTTCATTTTTTTTAAATGTCCAAAAAAACACTTGAGATTCAGTCATCATCCTCAAAGAGGCCTAGTCCTCTGTGCTAAGAGGAGTTAATAAGATCAGTGCACCTTGTGGAAAGCTAAAAAGATCCATGGGTGTCAGAACCAGTTAGAAAGGCAATATTTTGTTTGGAGGTGTGACAGGCTTATTAAGTCACTTCGATATATGTTTACCAAATGCAATTATATGGAGAACGTTAAAAAAAAAAAAAAAGTTCTTAGCCCTTGTTCTGAACAGTAACATACAGCACAGTGAGTTGTTTCAAAAGACCAAAAATGAATAAATAAATAAATATATAGAAAATAAATAGAGAGCTGCTCTTATTCCTGAGAAAATAAGCTAGTGAGGACTATCATAATATTCAGGTTAATCAGCCTTCTATTTTACTTGACATTTACCGGGAACAAACTCTCAAGTAGTTTTCACATATGAACTCCAGAGAAGCTCCAAAGAACCTCCAGAGCATCAGGCCCAGAGATTTCCTGGAGTGGTTCTTTCACAAGTGCAGTGAGTAGTGCTTTTCTTTATCAGATACATTATCACATCTTGAAATGTTCCACATGCTTTAGGCATGAAGCAGTGTCTGTGTTGCACGTACAGGAGATAATCCGGGACATTAGCGGCTCTGTTCACACATGCCCACTCAGACTTTATCCAGAGTCTCTACAAGGGCACTATTAGCATAAAATCTGCATAAACGAATGTTACTCATGTTTGCATTTGCACATTCAGATCCTCTGGGTAAAATTACTAGGTTAACTTACATGGGAGAAACAGACTTCAGACTCACTCTGAGAGAACATGAATATAAAGCAGCATGGCTGTCCATATTTATGTATAATTATTAATGTTTTTAATAATTGATTCTAATCATTATAATTTCAAAATGGTTGAATGAGGTCAGCTTCTTTAGAAAAACGCTAAAGTAGAATAATGTCTCATTTTCAAAGCCAACTGTACTTTTACTCATCTGGAGGAAAAGAATGGCGAAATAGTTATCCTAATCATGACATAAGAGCCCTTAACGGCCAGAGGCAGTTACTAGTTAATCTCTGGACATCCTGCTCTACCTTGTGCCATGAGGAAGATTAAAATACCCAGGAAATGAGGTTCATCTCATGCAATGATTAATGTCAATGAAGTGTAATTAAAGACTTTTAGTTAATTCCCCTGCCTTTGGTCTCTTTAACTAATTTTAATCATTCAGTCAGCCCGGTCATGCATAATTGCAGAGCCATCACACTCTGACAAAATATTAAAGCCTTCATGAAGTAAGCCCTTGTTCTATATGCTTTATAATATATTTACCCTTGTTTAAGGAACACAGGTAATTTTTAAATAAAAAAAAAATCTTTTGGTTATAATGTTGTTCATTTTACATGAAGTCAAATGGACTTTCTCTTTGTTTATTATCAGGTCTGCTCTCCACTGTTAATTTGACCCATTTCATTGTATTTTTGTACCATATTTAATGACTGGGAATACTGTAATTAATATGTTTTTTTTGTTCTGATTATGTGAAACACAGCAAATATATAGTAAATGCATGTTCAGAATTTTGTTCAGAAACACACTTTTTCTAAATGTATATATAATAGCATGTATTTAGTGTATGTTTTATGTTTTTCACCTTTGATTTTTTACTAAAATTTACATTAAATATGTAAATATATTTTGTTTGCCTCATTTAAATCTTAGTAAGCACAACCACAACACAGTGCAAGCACACAAATTATGCACTCTCCAATAAATACAATGTTGGACTGGGCATTAAATCTCAGTAGATGATAAATGAGTTGGAGGCTGTGATTAGTGAGGGAAGCAGGGAGTAAATAGTAGTGTGATTCTCAGAGAAGCAGCAGTGTTAAATTTCCTCCAGCTGGGAGAAATTATCACTTGAAAAGTATTAGAACAACTTTGTTGCATTCTCCTCACAGCTTTAAAGCTTTAAGTGACCCCCTTCTGAGACCTGGACGTTGGCAAAGACTGAACACTCTTTATCCAATGACGTCCACATGTCCAAATTATCCATCTTCAATAAGAGCTTGTGAGAATTGTGAAGAATGTTAAATCTACATTGGGGATGCAGCTGGGCTGGAGATGCCTCTGCAACATCTATTCATTTATTCATTTCATCCAGAAGTGGTAAACTGCTCAGTATTCCCACTGATAGTTAGGAATAGTCATACTTCTAACCAATCAGAATTCTAGGTTTGGCCATGTTGATGATGCTTATCTCAACCTATTCTCTGGGTTGCAGTCCTTAAGGACCCCATAAATAGATTAACACCAACCAACCAAGGGCAAATTTATAGGATATATATATATATATATATATATATATATATATATATATAAAAAGGACTGGCATTTCATTTAAAATCATTCAATACATATTATATATAAATATATGGGTGACTGTCTGTGAGGAGTTTGGTGTGTTCTCCCCATGTCTTCATGGGTTTCCTCCTGGTGCTCCGTCCCAGAGTCCAACAACACACGTTGGTAGGTGGATTGTCCATAGGGGTAAGTGTGTGAGTGAAAGTGTGACTGTGTGTCACCCTGTGAAGGACTGGCACCCTCTCCAGGGTGTGTTCCTGCCTTGCTCCCAATGATTCCAGGTAGACTCCGGAGATGAAGACATCATGACCCTGAACTTATAGACAATGAATAAATAAATTAATGAATAAATTTGGTTTGCCTGATGTCAGTTCTGCCACAGAACAAATCTGAGTTAGGAATATTTTTATGGCACTCCATACAGACAATGTGTCTAGTGCGACATTCAGTTTCTAAAGCCCTTTAGGCATTACAATGGTTTATTAAGGATAAATTTTAATAGAAAATCCACAGTGCTAAAACTCCTGACTGTTTTAAAATGCATACCTGCATATTTGAATACTACATGATAGGCTGCATAATTGAAATAATGAGTTAGAACATTTCCAGTCATTGTTTTGACCTAGTAAGTCAGTGTTTTAGGGGTATGTATAATTATCTCACGTTATAAAATTAATATTTAAAAAAAAAAAAGTAATTGTTTTGACTTACCTCTACCTCTATTTGGTAAGAAGGAGCTTCCATAATTTTAGCTTGTGTGGCATATTAACTGAAATAGGACTTACTCTTCTGTTGTGCATTCTTTCTGCATGCATTAGTGTTAGCTGGCAAAAAGAGATATCGTCTCCTTCATGTGTTATTCAGTAACTAAGTCAGCCATAATTTCCCTGCTCGTGCAGAACCTTCAGTGGAATCTACGAATCAAAATCTCAATTAGGTCACCGAAATCACGGCCTGCTAAAGGCCACAGGAGTTCCTCAGTCAGTGCCTTATTAATGAGAATACATTCCTCTCCTCCACTAGATTTACTCTATTCTCCCAGGAAATAACTTGCGTGGCCAGAAATTTCTGCATGTGAGAGAGGAGCATGGGAGAGAGAGAGAGAGAGAGAGAGAGAGAGAGAGAGAGAGAGAGAGAGAGAGAGAGTGATTTATATACTAGGGAGGACCAATTAGCACAAAACAAAGTGTAGCATCATGGACTACATGACAAAAGGAGGGCAAAGGTGCTCGGCAGCCAGTTTGACTCTTAGTGTAACTGATAGCTCCATCGATCAAGAGCAGATCTTTATGTTTGACTGATTCATACTGTCATGGCAGCTGCCACTAGAGCTCTGAGGCAGGAAGTGGGTCACTGGAAAGACTGGAGAGGGCTGGAAGGCAGTAGGTCTCATTTACGCTTGCCTTTGGCAGCTACTAATTGTGTTTGTGTGTGTGTGAGAAAGAGAGAGTTAAAACTGGGATATGTTGATAACCAAAAAGATTTCATCATATTCACACTGGGGCGGCACGGTGGCGCAGCAGGTAGTGTCACACAGCTCCAGGGACCTGGAGGTTGTGGGTTTGATTCCCGCTCCGGGTGACTGTCTGTGAGGAGTTGGTGTGTTCTCCCCGTGTCCGCGTGGGTTTCCTCCGGGTGCTCCAGTTTCCTCCCACAGTCCAAAAACACACGTTGCAGGTGGATTGGCGACTCGAAAGTGTCCGTAGGTGTGAATGTGTGTGTGTCTGTGTTGCCCTGTGAAGGACTGGCGTCCCCTCCAGGGTGTATTCCCGCCTTGCGCCCGATGATTCCAGGTAGGCTCTGGACCCCCCGCGACCCTAAATTGGATAAGCGGTTACAGAGGATGGATGGATGGATGGATATTCACACTGACCCTCACTGCAGTCCAACATGTACGTAATCTTGGAGCAATTTGTCATATGTCAAACGTCAGCAAAATATTGATATTTTTTATCAGAATAGTCTTATTTTCAAACTTTTTGTATTGACATAATGTGTTAGCTTTGATTTACTGTCCCATATTCCGTACTTAAAAGAGCTAAAAAATGTGCTAGGACACCGCCATCCCTGTGAAAATACATTTGTTTGTATATTCAGTAACTATATATTTGAGATAAGCGCATGTTACAAATGTAAAATAATAGGTAATATATACATTTATTGAAAAAAGGGATTGTCCTTTCCATTTATGTTGCTACTTGGCATTGTTTCTATTGGCAGCTCTGTTGCAGAGAGTGGAACATTGGGTTCCTGTTGAGCCTGGATGAGTGACAGGAGCACAGCCAATCAAAAACAGTTTCTGAGCAAAAATACATGTGTAGTGGCGTAAATTTAGTCATTCCTTGAATAGAACCCCACTGGATGCGTCACTTGTTATCCAAAGAGTTACAAATACGCTGAATCCTAACCTTAACCTTAGCAACCAAAATAAATCATTTACTTCTATGGGTTTTTCACATTACAGTACCAGTTTCTGTAAAAAGTACTAGGTGTAGTATTATTGTGAGGACCATCAAAATGCAATCATAATACCACAAAATATGATATAGATTGGTGTCCTACAGTATGTCCTCATTAGTATTGGGATGGTTGATAACGTGTCTCAAACAGCCCCTCCTAGTATATTTTTCACTAGCTGCCACTGGCCAAAGATATGCTTCTAAAAATGTCCAATTTTTAAAGTTGTTATGAAGAAAAGGTTTGTGCATAGTGCCTGAAGAATTATAGAAAAATAAACATTCTAGCAAGAACTCTTCGCCTTTGTTTTGAAACAGGGTCAGTAC
This sequence comes from Hoplias malabaricus, assembly GCF_029633855.1. Classification (NCBI taxonomy): domain Eukaryota; kingdom Metazoa; phylum Chordata; class Actinopteri; order Characiformes; family Erythrinidae; genus Hoplias; species Hoplias malabaricus. Next base: position 54,723,475 of record NC_089802.1, on the reverse strand, counting down.
AAACAGCAGAGCACATTAGACAGGCTGTAGAAGACAAGAAGAAGGTCACTGTCTATTTTGGTTCAGCAATATTGCATAATGTTATGAGGTCTATTCTACATTCTTTATAATATGTATGTATTATTATACACCAGATAATTGGCTCATGCAGGTGCACTGCTAGAAATCTTGGACCCCATGAAAGATGCCCCCCACCACTATTGCCAGGCCCTTAGACTCATCCTAACCCCCTCCCCTCTTACCCCACCCTGGGACCCCTGGGCTTATATAAGGTGGACCTTTGACTGAGCCAAGGCAGCCAAACTCTTTTTGAGTCAAAGCTGCCATTCGAGGTCAAATGTGGGCCATCAGAGAACTGCAGATGTGCTGCATTTGGGTCAAGCCTGCATTGTTATCTGTGATGTTATTTGACCAGGGGTGACTAACTTCTGTATCTTCTGACATTTTTTTTCTTCAGTGCAGTTGACACAGAATGTCATCTATTCCAGAGCAATTAACACTCAAGTGTTATCCCTGTTTCTCGTGTATGAATGCAGAAGGTCAACAGAGCAATTTATGGGCTTGATCTTCCATTACTCATCTGAATACTGCAGTTTGCCATAGCTCGTCCCTCTAGGCCCTAAGCACTCAATCTGTTACCCACACACACATACATGTGCATTCCTGTGGGGAAATTATATATACACATACACACATATCACACTCACACGCACATACATATCTCCCTCACACACACACACACACACACACACAGACACACACACACACACATACATACAGTGGGGGAAAGTACACTCTGAGGTTTAAACATGGTTTTATAGTCCAGTTATTTAAAATAAAAGTATACATATTATAACATTTATAAAGACTAAAGAATATAGAAAATAAAAGTAGAATAAAGACAGGGTAAAGTACTCTGCAGTGTTTTTATTTTGTCCTATGTTATGGCATAATCAATATAAAGACTACATCTTACATAAAGGTGTTATGTTATCAATGATTATGTATTGACACACTATACACTCTCAGAAAAAGGTACAGTAGAGGCATATTATTGGTCATTAATACAAACTGTGTAAATGTACCTAGGTACAACAGTGGTTATAGATTCCAGTTTTATTCCCTAAAGGTACATTACATTCTCTTCTCCTGAAGGAGAAATTAATAGTTGTAATCTTTCATTATAGAACTGTGTAAAATAAGAGCATATATAAGTCCTGGAGATGAAATCGACACAATTTTAAAATAGAATAAGGTAAAGTTATGTTCCCTAATTAAAAGTATGAATATGTACTCTTGATGGTGCCACCACAGTGACAGCAAAAGGTACGATCAGGACCTTTTTTGTAACAGTATATTCATTCATTCATTCATTATCTGTTACCGCTTATCCAGTTCAGGGTCGCGGTGGGTTCAGAGCCTATCTGGAATCATTGGGCGCAAGGCGGGAATACACCCTGGAGGTGGTGCCAGTCCTTCACAGGGCAACACACACACTCACACCTACGGACACTTTTGAGTCGCCAATCCACCTACCAGTGTGTGTTTTTGAACTGTGGGAGGAAACCGGAGCACCCGGAGGAAACCCACGCGGACAACACACCAACATAACAGACAGTCACCCGGAGCGGGAATCGAACCCACAACCTCCAGGCCCCTGAAGCTGTGTGATTGCGACACTACCTGCTGCACCACCGTGCCGCCCTGCAACAGTGTACTGCTATATTATTCAAATGAAATGAGTCTTTATAGGCGATTCAATTATGGTGATAGGGTTATTAAGAGGTGATATTCTCTTTTAAGTATTACTTACGGTAGTTCTTTACTTTTTATTCTAAACCTAGTCTTATTTTCATTGAGGATTATTTAATTGGCAAAGTGATGCCAATAATATCCTTCAGACCATTTCGCTACAAGTACATGAGCGCCTCACCTTGGCAATCAGCACTAAAAGAAGAACTATGCTCTCTAAGTGCAGCGCTCTTAAGTGTGACCCAGTTGCAGAAACCACACTGCAGCTAGTGATTTAGCCAGAAAAACACACCCATGCTCTTATACATACACATGTATCCTGTCATGATCAGTACTATTCAAAATCAAACTTGACATAAGAGGTTTCTTTGGGCGACTGGGAACAGCACAAAATCTACAGTAGGCTCTATGAAAACAACACTTTTTGGAAGCATTCAGCACTGAACAATAATAAAACTAGGGGACTGTGAGGAAAAAAATCTTTAGAATTATATATTTGTTATTTTTAAGTTCTGAGGAAACCGTAGAAAAATAGCAAATCATCTGTAAAGTACTTAGATGTTGTTTGTCTTATGAAAATTAAATAATTTAGTGATTATGTACTTGACTTCATACCTTTTGACCCTAATTTCATTCATAGGATTTTGTCTGTATTTGTATGGTGAGCTAAAAAAACAAACATATATATGAAATGTGCTGTAACATTTAGTTTACTATAATTTGAAAATTCCAGTTGTGTTTACACTATGTGACTATTAGCCAAAAATAATTACTAAGAAAGATATCCTTCCACACTTGAATACTCATGGGCTGAATCATTATATAAAGTATTAATTACACAAGTAAATAAACACAAAAAAGTTATTACTCAGTATTTTTCTGATATATGTTTAGGGGTGGTATTTCTTATCTAACACAAACCAAGCACAGCATTCTAGTCGTGATTGCTTGCTAAAGATAAAAGCAGGAGTCATCTTGCTACAGCAGCATCTGCTCTACATCTCTCCATCTGACAGCTCCTCCCACTCCAGAACCCTGCCGCAGAATAAAGGTTAGCTCAGACTTTTATTCTAGCAAGTGCTTTAGCAATTAACTGGAGTTCCAGCAGAGGACCCAAACTTACCACAGCTGAGAAAATGCCATCTGTCACTGAGCCACTCTTCCTCAAACACTGCTCTGCTCTGCCTCCATACTGTTCCCTTTAGGGAGTTACAGCATCAGTCCTATCAAATCAGAGGAAAAATAATCATACAAATAAAATGTTGTCTTAAAAGTGGTGTGAAAGTTAACTTTTGCTCTGGAGTGTGAAGGTACTGTGTCTGTTACAATCATCCTGAATATAACTTTGCGTATATTGGTCTGTGGTTAACAGTTGTGTGCAAATGTTTCAGAAAAATGTGATACTATCAAATCAAATCAAATCAAATCAAATTTATTTATATAGTGCTTTTCACAACTGATGTTGTCACAAAGCAGCTTCACAGAATTCCAGTAAGACAAAGATTTGACATGAAATGTAAAAACAAATGTAAAACCCTCAAGTGAGCAAGCCAGGGGCGACAGTGGCAAGGAAAAACTCCCCCAGTCTATGTCCCCCCTACTATGTCTTCCATAACTTAAAAAAATGCTAATTCATCATTCTAACCCTTACTCTAACCCTGTGTGAAAGTTTTAAATATATTTCAGTGTGAGTAACACCTCTGGCAGAAATCACAGATCACAAACAACTGATAAAAGTATTTCAGCTCCAGTAGTTGGATTTCTTGCACCTATCTTTGCAAATGACTCAAATTAGATGCACAGATTTTTAAGATGTATGCACATATTTCAATGACCTTTAGGTCAGGGGACTATGATAGGCTGACCATATATTGTTTTTCAAAAAAGAGGACACTTGAGGCAGGATTTTGGGGATGGCTGCATCCAGAACCATGCAATTATATTGTACAAACTATCAAATGCCTTCGTGGCCAGAACCCATTCCATTCAACATTTGGTCCTAAAAAATAATATTTTTTTATAAATAAATTATTACAAATAAATTATTTAAAAAAAAAGTCCACTTTTTGCCCAGCCGGCATAGAAGATTAATATTAATATTAATTAATTAATTAATATTATTCTGGGGCTGTGTTTGGCGTTTTGTTTGCGCATTGGCCAGAGCCTCGGCTTGGTACTTGTTAGTTCACAAGCTCGGCAGGACGGCTTGGAATTCTGCGACATTTACACACATATTATATCTCACAGAGAGAGAAGGACTGCTGAATTTGTCTTATTCCATGTGAGTATGTGGAGACAGTTTGTGGAGTTAGTGTGTTTATAAAACTCAATATAGCTGTTCACAGCCACATCAAACTTCATGTGTTTTACCCTAACCATTTACATTCAGTAAATAAGTAATTGCAATTCTTAAAATCAACAAAATGTTCTTGGTCTTCTTTGCTCTTTGGTGGCAGATGATCTAGTATTTATTTTTAAATAAAATGAACAAGAAAAACACAGATGACGTTGTTATATACTATGAACAAAATTTCTGCTCCTTTTTTAATTTCTGCATTCATTAGTCCTGCCCTCCATATTTTTGGTACAACACAATCCCATAAAGAAAACCACATGTAAACAAAGACACTGATATAAAGCACCAAAGCTTCTACAGACCTTCCAACGACAAGGGTATGTATTTTGGGCTTTCCTGTTTTTGAAATGCCAGAAACACCTCTGTGACAATGGCTATATGGCTAATGGCTGTCTGGCAAAAATAGGCTTGACTAGTTTATCTTTGCTTTTGTTAACCTGTTCAAACCAAATTACAAAACTGAAGCACTACATTGAAATGACACTGAAGCGACTTGTTAACACCAGACAAATGTGTGGTAACCAAAGATTATGAGGCCCTATCCAACAGTGACTTCTCAGGTAATCCATGATGTGTTTTGATGTTCTGTGACATATTTCAAATGTTAGATTAAGTTTCCTTATGCGGACTTGGTGGCTGAGGTGAGGGAACGCGGGTGGGAGGCACATGTTAGACTGGTGGAGATAGGTGTTAGGGGATTTGTAGCCAAGTCTGTCACATACCTGCTTGTGCAGTTCGGCATCAGAGGCTGGAAGCTAAGGGCAGCTGTGAAAGAGTAATTAGAAACAGCTGAAAGGTCTAGACAGTGGTTGTGGATAAGGAGAACACAGACTAATTTGGGAAATGCATTGTAGAGGTGCTGTTGTGGTGGGTAGTGGCATAGCATGTAAAGATCACATAGAACTGGTAGCACTGAACATGAATTAACGGTGCCAGTGGGGCTTGGTTTAACCTTAGTCACCAGGATGGCCAGCGTCAATGTATGGTTGTTGATGTTTAAGGGTGAGGTAAGACTGTAAAGTTAGCTTGAAAGGGGGTAGGTTTGGGACACCAGACTTCACTGTTGAACATTCTGGAGGTGTTGTGGGCTTAATTCAGTGAAACACTGACGAGGGGAAGTACCTACCTGACGGCCCCCTATGAAGGGCTAGTTATGCAGTGAGTGGTTTGGGTACTTGTGATGGGCTCAATGAGTAACCGTAGATATTAAGGGTAGTTGGTTGCTGACCGGATAACAAACAACCACAGCAACCTTAGGGTGTAGCTGTAGGATTGGAACAATAGAAATTGTGTGGCTGCTGGTAGGAAGAGTGTGGGGTGGGCCCTATGTGAAGCTCCAATGGATTGGCATAGGATATTTAGCATCTTATGTTGTGCATGTTGTGTATGATAATAATTACCTTCTTATGACTCTTTTCCACAAAGGTTATGTTTGTGCAAGCTATGCTGCATAGTGGAATAGTGCACCACCAGATTTTATTCTGCTAAACTTGCAGCACATTCTCAGCAGTCATATGGGGGCTTGGAATTGCCATTCTTACAAGCAAACCAACAGTTCTCTCTGAGAGAGAGAATCTTGGTTTTCAGATGTCACCTTGACCCCAAGAATTCAGTTGAACTGCCATTTCTGACCAGTGTTCTGCAATGTAGAAACTGCTAATTGAATATACATGGTTATGTTTTTATAGCCTTCCCTGCCTTATGGGCAACAATTACTTTCATTGCTTAGTGGAGCCCATGGTTGCTGAGTGTTAGTACAGGGTTTAAAGATTTAGAGAATGCATAAAGCTTGGAAACTGGACTGAGCTGACAGTTCCTAATTATATTTGGTGACATGCCTCCAGCCCAATTAGCTTATCAAGGTCTGAAACTTTGCCAAATAAATCTGAGAAATAATAAGGCATATGATTAAAAATTATTTTATATTGTGGGATAAAATAAAATACAATATGGGCGTAAAATAAATCACATAAAACATAAAAATACATTTTTCCCTTAAAATATAGATACATTACACTTTACACATACATTTTATTTTTAGGACTGCCTCAATTGGAGCAGGAGCAGCATGTTCTGACTACATTAGCTGAAAGCATGTTGATTAGCCTTTCTAGACCTTCACTGCTTCCTCCTGACAGAAACGTCAGTGCAGAAATTATGAGGTTAATGTTGATAATGACCTATACATCCTTACATCAGAACATCTGGCATCCACAAAGACACCTCTGTTTATGTTTATATATATATATATATATATATATATATATATATATATATATATATATATATATATATATATATATATATATGCACACACACACACAGAGAGAGACTGGGAGTGGAACACATTCCCTTCAGGCCTGATATAGTGTTTTGCATCAATTAAAAATGTTTAAGGACTCTTTTTTGAATATAATTGCTGTCAAAATATAAGTTTACAAGAGAAATATTCTTACCATTTAATCTCAATTAATGCAAAGTGATTTGATTCCAATTCCAATGTTAAGTATTTACAATGATAGAGACACTTTTATCCATTGTTCATCAAAACATAGCCACTGTCACCTGTTGGAAAAAGCCTTTATAAACACTTATTATATATTCATGTCAGTTGTCAGTTAAGTCTTATGCAAGTAGCGTATAGCCTTATGAATGAACTATAGTCAATCAATCAATCAATCAAATTTTATTTATATAGCGCTTTTCACAACAAAAAGTCGTCACAAAGCAGCTTTACAGAGATCCGGGTCCAAGCCTCCTATGAGCAAGCCAGGGGCAACAGTGGCAAGGAAAAACTCCCTCAGCACACGAGGAAGAAACCTTGGAAGGAACCAAGACTCATACGGGGAACCCATCCTCCTCGGGTCGACACCGGAGACACAACAGAGAACAGAAGTAAAAGTGAAATGACCGATGAAGGGGTTATAGTAATATAAATGTAGTATATTAGTGATGATGGAGAAGCAGAAATGAAAATGGTGAGGATGATGATATTAGTGATGTATGAGTCTGATGAAGGAGGAGGTGATCAGGGATTCAGTGTGAGTTAAAATTAGGTGCAGAGTTAATCTGAAATAAAACAGCATGGCCAAGCATGATAGTGTAGATGAGACAAGGACAGGATCTTGTACAGGACACACAAGGGCTGGATCAGGGCAACACCTGGAGAGCAGCAGGACATCTCAAAGCATGAGAGAGAGACAGGAGAAAGAAAGCCAGACAAAGGGAACAAATAAAAACACAGAGGTTAGTAGGGTCATGGTAAAGAACGGGGAAATTTGTCCTGCGAAAAAAGCTTCCACTGGTCAGGCAAGAGAACCCAGCGACAGACAGCGTGTTGGCGGTTACTACACAGCTAACTAAGAATGCTGTAGCTATGGTGATATGACAGGGTTAACACAGAACAGTGATAATATGAAAACCAGCCCGAACACCAATAGAGAAGGAGTAACCTGAAGGTGAGTGATTAACCAAAAGCTTGTTTAAAAAGGTAGGTTTTTAATCTAGATTTAAAGATTGAGAGTGTGTCTGAGCCCCGAACAGTAACCGGAAGGCTATTCCAGAGTTGAGGAGCTTTGTGAGAAAAGGCTCTTCCTCCTGCTGTGTTTTTCTTAATGCGAGGAACAAAGAGTAGATGGGCATCCTGTGAACGAAGTGTACGTGACGGGCGATAAGGTATGAGAAGTTCAGTAAGATACTGCGGGCCTAAACCATTTAGAGATTTATAAGCTAAGAGGAGTATTTTATAGTCAATGCAAAATTTTACAGGTAGCCAGTGTAGGGACGAGAGAACTGGGGTGATATGTTCGAATTTTCTAGCTCTAGTGAGCACCCTGGCTGCTGCATTTTGAACTAACTGAAGCTTGTGTAACGCTTTGCACGAGCTCCCTGCCAGGAGCGCATTGCAGTAGTCTAGACGTGAAGTTATAAAAGCATGCACTAGTTTCTCTGCATCTTTTAATGATAAAATATGCCGAATTTTGGCAATATTGCGTAGGTGGAAGAAGGCGGTTTTGACTGTATTGGATATGTGGGTATCAAATGTGAGAGTCGAATCAAAGGCTACCCCTAAGTTTTTAATGATGGCATTGTGTTTTACTGTTGAATTATCAATAGCAGCATTTCTGAGTGAATGTATCTGAGTATCTTTACCTAGTAACAAGACCTCAGTTTTATCAGAATTTAACATGAGAAAGTTTTGCATCATCCAGTCTTTAATTTCAGTTAGACATTCTGTTATTTTACGTAGACAAGCAACATCATTGGGTTTGGCTGATATATACAGTTGTGTGTCATCAGCATAACAGTGGAATTGAATCCCATGCTTACGGATTAGTCGACCCAGTGGCAGCATGTAGAGTGTGAACAATACAGGGCCGAGCACTGATCCTTGTGGAACACCATATTTAACTAAAGTATGATTAGAGGATTTATTATTCAGATAAACAAATTGGTAACGATCGGATAAATAAGATCTGAACCAAGAGAGGGCAGATCCTTTTATTCCTACCAGATTTTCCAGCCTATCAAGAAGCATCACATGATCTATGGTATCAAATGCTGCACTAAGGTCAAGCAGCACCAGAATAGATATATAGCCCTTATCATGTGAAAGGAGTAAGTCATTAGTTACTCTTGTTAGAGCCGTTTCTGTGCTGTGATTTGGTCTAAATCCAGACTGAAAAATGTCATGAATGTCATTGTTTTGTAGATAAGAGCACAACTGCTGTGACACGACTTTTTCTAGAATCTTAGCAATAAAAGGGAGGTTTGAAATTGGCCTGTAGTTTGCGAGTACGAGAGGGTCAACATTGGGTTTTTTAATAATTGGTTTGATTACCGCTAGTTTCAGAGGTTTTGGTACATATCCAATGTTGAGGGATGAGTTTATTATTGTGAGCAATGGTCTAATGACTTTAGGTAAAATTTGTTTAAATAATTGTGTTGGTACAGGATCCAGTAAGCATGTAGTTGATTTAGATGAGCTAATTAAACTAAGCAAGTCATTTTCATCGACAGAATTCAAGTAGTCTAAGTGCACCTCAGAGCTGGCGGGTGGTTCATCTACGAGAGCCGATGTGACTTTGGACTGATTTTGGATTTTGAGGCGAATGCAATCAATTTTATCATTAAAAAACATCATAAAGTCATTGCTACAGAAATCAGAGGGAACAATGGGGTTGATTTCCTTTTTGTTTCCAATTAGATTTGATACAGTGCTAAAAAGGAATCTAGGGTTGTCTTTGTTGTTTTCTATAAGGGAAGAGATGTACTGTGATTTGGCTTTAGATAAGGCATGTTTGTAGTCGGTGAGGCTGTGCTGCCATGCAATTCGGAAACATTCTAGTTTTGTGTGTCTCCATTTACGTTCATGGTTACGGGCAGCCAGTTTTAATGCACGCGTGCTGTCACTGTACCATGGAGCAAGCCTTTTCTCTCTAAATTGTTTGGTCTTGACTGGTGCAACACTATCTAGGTTTGTACACAATAAGTGTTGTAGGTTGTTTGTAATGAGCTCAAGGTCATTTGGGTGAGTTGGAGAAGAAATGGTGGTAAGGTCTGGAAGGTTGTTGATAAAATCACTAACTGTTGAGGATGTTATAGTGCGCTTTCTAATATAGCGTGGTTGTGGACAAATTTCAAAGTTTAACGCTATTTCATATGTGATTAGATGGTGATCAGAGATGGTCTCATGTAGCGAGAGATTGGATAGATTCTTTATCTCAATGCCCCGTGTTAACACTAGGTCCAATGTGTGTTTGCATTGATGAGTGGGCCCAGTAACATTCTGAGTGAACCCTAGCGCATCCAAAATTGATTCAAATGCAATTTTAAGTGGATCATGGTCCTTCTCAAAGTGAATATTGAAATCACCAACAATTAAGGCCCTTTCTGATACGATAACTACACTTGAGAGAAAATCAGCAAATTCACAAAGAAATTCTGTATAAGGGCCAGGAGGACGATAGATTGTGATGAGCATAAATGAGTGCTGCCTTTTTGATGCAGTGACTTTAAGAGTAAGTACTTCAAAGGATTTAGTATCATAACTAGATTTTTGTGTTGTGTCAATGGTAGGGTCATAGATTGTGGCTACACCACCACCACGACCAGATGTTCGTGGGCAACTGTAATAGCTGAAGCCAGGGGGAGTGGACTCATTTAGGGCAATGTATTCATTGGGTTTAGCCCATGTTTCGCAGAGACATAATGCATAGAGTTTGTTATCAGTAATAATATCACAGACAGTGAGTGCTTTGGATGTTAGAGATCGTATATTTAAAAGCCCTAATTTAATGCTGGAAGTGCTGAAATATTGCGTTCGCTGCAGTGCCTTGGTGTTAATTCTAATTAGGTTGTTAAAACTGATTTTTGGGCGTTTGTGATAACAAGCTTTGCGGGGAACAGACACAGTCTCAATGCTGAAAAATTTATTAGCATTAATTAGAGTGGGTGATATGGACATGCTACTCATCATACTAGCAGTAGAGAGATGGTCAGGAGGAACATTAGGAATTTTAATATTACTTACCTGCTCGCTATCCATTCCACCTACCTGACTGATGTGACTGGGAATGACCAGTCAGTTCCGGCGCAGAACCACCTCAATGTTCTCAGAGAGAACTGCGGATCCTAGACGGCTTGGATGAAGCCCATCCCAACGATACAGGGCCGGACGCTCACGAAAGCACTCCCAGTTGTCGACGTAGTCCACGCCGACAGTGCCGCACCAATCCAGGAGCGGAGCCCGAAGAGCCTGCTAAACGCCTCGCATCCTCGACGGTAGGTGGGCAGGGGGCCAGAGACGATGATCCTAGCATCCGTCTTCTTCCGAGCGGTATCCAGAAGCGAACGGTAGTGCTCCTTCAGGACCTCGCTGCGGCGGGCGGAGATGTCGTTCGTTCCCACGTGGAGAACGACGGTGCCGAAGTCCTCGCGCTGCCGAAGCGCCGACGGAAGCCGCCTGGCGACGTCCAGGACATGTGCGCCTGGGAGACAAGACACGGTTGCATTACTCTTTATCCCCGGCACTTTTAAATGTCTAACTATTGAGTCACCAATAATAAGAACACCGTCCTGTTTAGTCTTCGGCGCTGGAGCAGGTGAAGGCCAGGAGCTGAGCGCCTCAAACCGGTTGGCAGAAGTGAAGACTGGCTGCGGTGGAGGGGGGGACGGCCTCGGCTTCCCACGCCCACGCTGGCGCTCCCATCCCGGTGCAGGCGTGTAGATGGGTACCCCCGCAAACCGCCGCGGCAGAGGAGCCGGAGAGGCGACGGCCACGTAGGAGGCGTCGCGGGCTGCCTCGAGTCTCGTCTTCTCCCGCTGGAGCTCCGTCTGCTTCTCCAAGAGACGCTGAATCCGGCGACCGAGCTGCTCGAGCTCCGCGCCGAGCTCAGAAAGGGCTCGTTCATCGGCAGGTGCCATGAAGAGAGAAAAATAAACAATGAGAAATAATATGTACGAAAAAAAATGAAGTTAAGAAGCACGGTGGGTTAGGAATGATGAAGACAGCACACTAGGATAAGCAATGCCAAAGAATATGCAATAGAGATTGTAAATAAACGTCTAGAGGACTAAAACAGCGACAAACGGCAAACAATTTCAAATCAAGCACGCGAGTAGTCAGCCGGAAGTGACGTACCTGTGACGTTCCTCGAAGTAAACCGACGTTCCTCGAAGTAAACCCTTGTGCTTGTGTAGTAAAACTATAGTGTTACTACACAAGCTAAAATACACCTGCTTTTTTCAGATACTGAAATCTAAGCTTTGGGATTTGTGTATGTAAGAAATGTCATCTCAGATTCATATGAATTCAGTGAGTTTATGAAATGTCTTGCTGTGCTTCTGCAGTGAATAATTAAACAAAAGGGCTTATTTGCATCTGATTTCACATCAAATTATTTTCTTATTTTGTGAGGGGAATGAGTCAGTAGACACAAATCTGGATGGTATCTGCTATCATCCTTTCCCTTTGTTTCTGTGACACTAAAATGGGTATAAAAGATTACACCGTGAGGCTGGTTTTTATCACAAAAAAAAAATCTAACTTTCTCTATGAGGTTATTATTATTGATAGTGGAGATACTGATGAACTGACTAAGGGTATGTCAGGAGTGACATGTAGTAAATTAAGGATCGTTTGAAATTTTCTCATCAGTAGAAACTGTATTACCTAAGAGAATTATAAATAAATCTATGTCTCCCATACAGTGAAGTTAAAAAGCTATTTAATGTATAGCTGCCCTGTATAATGAGTTTTAATTGGAAACATGCTGTGGAGGAAATTGAATACTATCAGAAACAATATACTGTTATATCAATCAGTGAGGCGCATTGCTTCCACTTTCATTATTAGCTAAAAAAACCCATGTCAGGGCTCTAAGCCATGCATTGCCTTGCTTGAGAATGAACAAGGTAAAAAAATGAATTGATGTCTTGTCAACTCTTCTGAAATGACTGCAGGAACAATGAGAGACCGTTACAGTTATTTGAGGCTGAAGACAAATGCCACAGGGAGCTGAGGAATTCTAATAAAAGCACAGAAACAGTACATAGTTACTCTGTTTTCACACTTAGGCCTAACTTTGATGGATTTTGGATGTGGTTACTAGGCACATACCTTACTATTCAAAGTCACTGAAGCCTGGAATTGTGATCAGGTCATTATTCCATCCCAAGCATATGCAAGAATACAGACAGTGTCCAGCTAAAAATGCTGGCAATAGTGACATACACTGTCCAGACTTAACATTATGACCCTCTCCTTGCTTCTACACTGTCCATTCTCTCTGTTCCACTAATCACTATGTAATTCTTCATGCTCTGTAGCATGCATCAGGTAGTCCTCCACCTTCACCATCCAAATCACACCTGCTCTGTGGTGGTCCTGTGTGGGTCTCTGACCATGATTTGCACAGAATGTGTTAGTGGTTCAAAATGTTTTCTAGTGTCTCTGTTTTACTGTTACAGTTAATAAATGAGATAAACACAGTATTTGTAATTTACCAGTGTAATTCCTAGCCAGATTAACTTTTAATTTTTTGCCCAAATTTAAAGACTTACAGGAATATCCTGCAGCTCTTATCTGGCTAAACATGAAAACTCTTGCTTTATGAAATACCACCACAGCATAGGACTTCATGGACTGATTCATATGCGTGTAGCCTCTTGGAAAACACTAAAGAATTCTGTTTGTTCTTCTAATATTTTGGGGACAAAAGGGATTCCTTAAATAATTCCAATCCTAAAGAAGAGTACACTCTTAAAACAAAGGATAGTATAAAACTTAAATCTTAAACATCCTTTTAATAAAAAACATTTTCCTTATACATAGTAATTATGAAAGTAAAAATGTAATATTTTTTCATATAAATGTGTGTGTTCCAAAAGTGAGTTTTGCCCTGTGATTAACTGGTTCCCTATTTCTAGCATGTGTCTAGCAGGGGTGGGGGACCAGTGGTTCATACCATTTCAGTGGGTCATCCATGCACTGTAGTGGACACTATGGGTCCGTCACACCACAGCTGGTACACAGTATAGTGTTGAGTATGTTAGAACTCCTCCTGAACTTCAGAGTCTAGATATATCACAGCTGAATGTCATTCTGAAATCTGACAAGATCCATCAGAGTTGGGTCAGGGCAATATAACATTCAGGACTGGGGAGATATGATGGAATTGTGCCTGAAGAACTGCTGACAAGGTGGCTGAGATTAGGAGTTGGCTTATGGGTATGAACGAAGATAAGGTTAGCCGTGGCCCATGCAACAATCTGACCTGAGACTTTTTAAAGCCAAATATTGTTTTGTTGTTATTTTTGATATTGTGAATATCTGTGCAAAAGGCCCAGCTGCCTGAAGACTTTTAAGTAGAAGTTGCAGACTTGTGCATTCAATGTCTGGGCAGGAGAATGGACACATTTAGCTGTGGTCTGGTTATGGAATTGTGCAAATTTCTTTAGGAATACTCTGGTACAATTTTGGCTTATGTCTTTAAAAGCAGGCCTGTTTAAAGGAATACTAGGTAAGATTTGAGTTTTTTGCTCCTCCAAGTGTAATTCAGCTTCTGTATTACATAGTGCATCTTCTGCAGTTTTGGGCCCTCAGCAGCAAAGACAGACTGTATTCTCCCTATTACAGGTCAGTGCAACACCACAATGATTTTGAAGCTGTAATTTTCGAGGTAAAAATATTACACAGTGATCTTTTGCTGGACAGCCGTTACTGTTCAAGTCCATCTGACACATCTGCCTTCTAATGAGAGATTCTAAAACAACCTCTTGGTCTTTGGATGATTCTAATACAAATTCTATTACAAAACCAGTTTGAAATATGGAAGCAGTATGAGAGACATGGAGTAAGAATGAGAGAGAGATGGAAGAAGAATTGAGCTTAGGTCTGCAAATACTGATGAAGGGAGTCATCCACCTAGTATGTAAGTAACATTTATTTGTATTGTACTTTTCTCAGACAAAGGTGCAAAGTGCTTCACAGTTAATAATGTAAATCAGACACAAAACCGTAACAAATATAAATAAATAAATAAAATAAAGACAGACACAAAACACACTACCCAGGATCACAGTGCACCTGATAGAATTTGTGATGTAGTGGGTCATTAGAGATCGGGGAAGGGAATGGGTTGGGTCCTTTCTTTATCCCTAGTTGTTAGGAGCAGGCTTTTCTACCTTCCTATATTATTTCACCCCATTTCCTGGTTTAATTTATATTTCACTTGCTATGCCAACTTTTTTTGGAATTGGGTTTGTAGTTTTGGAGGAAGGCCTATATTTCTAAAAATTGTAAGCTGGGACTTGAAATCTATGGATTTGCTGTGTGACACCTACTCTTGTCATTCCAGGCCAAGAGGATGAATTCTGTACCAGGTAATGATGCGTAGGTTGAGCTGTCTAGTGCACGTTCAACGCCAAAACCATGGCCTAGTTGGACATGTTGTCACTTCATTGTAGTGTGATAGATAGGTGCTCCTCAAATTAACCCTAGCAACATAAAAAGGGACACTAAGATGGAATGCCAACTTAGCTGACATCCATCCCTATGCTGACATGGAAGACGTGTGTTGGCATTTGTGACAATGTACCGAAAACAAATGCAGAAAAGCAACCCACTCACACAGTACACCCAGTCTTTATCAGTGGCAAACTGAAGCACTACAGCATAAAGAACATCAGCCTTGATTCATGGTGGGTATAAAATCAGATGAAAGCACATCTTTCACCATATGTGTCACCATATAGTTAACATTTTCTCAACAAATGCTCTTGACTGTAGAGAACTGAATGTTTCGACACACAGGATTATTTGTTTGCTGGTTTAAAGGCCATACACATAAGTCTCCCCAGTGTGGAAGAAGATGAACGAGAAAGGAGATGGAGGACAAGAAAATTATTCAGAAAGCAGTCAAAATTTTTATATCTTGTAGCTCTGTGCTGGAAATAAATGGTGACCTACACAAATGGTTAGTGGGTCAAAAACTTAGTGATTGCATTAAAAAATAAATAAAAAAGAAACCAACTTTTATAGTTTATATAATATTTATAATATATACTATTTTTCTATTACGAATCAAATTACTCACAAAAACACCTTTGTTACTGTGCGTGCACACCAAAAGGGATAAAATCACTCAGCGTCAATCATGCAGAAAGCGATATGTTGCTGGTGGGAATGTCCAGCAACACGCAAGCAAGCTGCGCCCAACAAGGAGAGCAACAAAATGATCACAACCTTGATTAGACTGTCTATCTTTTATCAGAACCTCATTTTATAATAATAAAAAAACCCTGAAATTACAAAACTACAGAACGTGAGTGATGTGAAGTGGGCAAATTCAATGACACGATGAAGATCAGCTCTGCTCAACTACCAATCAGAAAGCAGTGTTCACGTCCCCTTAGAACCTCACCACTCATTTGGTTCCTACTGAAGATTTGTTCCTTCCTCAAACATCCCTTTCTTAATCCAGACTTATTTAAAGTTCAAGTATACAGTATGTTTTGTTGTTTATTACAACTGAAAGTGTAAATAATATGTCCTTTGAATGTTTAAGTAGAGCTAATTGTTTGATAAATAACATTATGCCCAAATTATAGTGGACATTTGAAAAATAATTGAAAAAAAAAATGTTCAGTTATTGTTACATAAACAAAATAAACATAGCTCTAAGTTTGTAATTTCAGGGGGGGGGGGGTAATCATAAAATGACATTCTGATAAAAGATTAAAAGTCTAGTTGTGGTTGTGATCATTTTGCCTATGCTCATTACTGTCCTGTCGCGGTGTTGCTGGTCACTCTCACCAGTGACACATCGCCTGCTGCATGGGTGATGCTGAGGGATTTTATTGCGTTTTGTGTGCACGAAGAGTCCCAGATACAAAGAGTCTTTTTTACTCTCTGCCCCACTCAGTTTATACAAATTATTTGATACACACTTGTAAACAATATTCTTTGGTGCAAAGCCCTTCATGGAACTGATTAGCTCACTCATATGTACACTCTCACAATCTGAAATTGCATACTCACATACTCACTCACATTTAGGGACTGCTTTACAAGAGGGTGCTCTTCTGCTCTACACTGATGCCACTTTCTGTCCTTGTTTCTTCATTACATAACTCACAGCAGGAAATAAAGAGGAAGAACACTGATATGGAACTATTAGTCACACTAAACTCTGTGTGAGTGATTGAATATGTGTTTGTGTGTGTGTGTGTGTGTGTGTGTGTGTGTGTGTGTGTGTGCGTATATGTTCAATAGAAGAAAAAAGATGCAGATGATGTAGAGTGTATTCCAAGTCTGTTGACAGTTAAAGTGCACCTAATTTAAATGAGTTCCAATAAGAAATCAGGGTGGGCTTTTACACTTTGTTCATTCTGTATATATTATGTTTGGTATCTCTGTTTTAGGTCATCATTAATAAGGAAACATGACAACTGACCTAACTCTAAATAAAAATATATAAAAGCTTATTACAACAATTTTCATTTGTCATAAAGGTTGAGTGAGTCTGTTTCACCATACAAAGTTGTATGCAACTGAGCCTTGAATAATTATTTATTGATAATTATGCTAGCATTCATGAAAAGCTTATGAAGTTTGTTTGTTTATATTTAGGAGGACAGACCATGCTAGCTGTTTTATATATTTATACAGCAAATTAAACGGGAAAATCTGCTGATTAAGACCATATAAGTTAGAATATTAAATTTCTCATCATCAGTGTTAAACAAGCATCACAAATGCTCCAATCTTCTCCTGTCAGTTCAGAAGCATGATGGATGTGTATAGTGCTGATATTAGTCCTGTAGCTTATTTGTGTTTGGGGGAAAAAGTGGGATGTTGTAGCTTACTCAGTTCCAGCTCTCCTCAATCTCCCCTACTGGTGAGAGACTACCAACCTCTACATATTAAGCCGTCATTATGTCTGTGGATGATGAGGACATCTTGTGGTATGATGTGGCATGCAGTGCACTGTACAGTAATTATTTCCTTGTCACTAAGAGGGGATTGAAGAGTGTCTCTGAAGATACACAAAAAATCATTTTACACTTTTGTTATTTAGTGAAAACATCACATTAGTTTTCTAAACATTAGAGCTCTGATATTCATAATATATGTTTTTTTCTGTCTCTTGTATGAGGGAGGATTGGGTAGAGTACGCTTAATTGATACTCCAGTAAATGCTCTGCTGCTAAGGTCAATAAAATGATTAACCTTAAAATCAGTGGTGTGAACAGTAACAAAGCACCACCTACGCTGCTGCCAATGTTGCAAAATGAAACAGATATGAATATCTAGTTACAAACCATTTCTTCTAAATGATTAAAGCTAAAAATAAAACTGAGGGGATGTGGGCGGTTTGCAAAAAAAATATTATTAGAAAATCTATACATTTTACTTAAGTACATGTATTTAAATTGTTGTTGGTCAAAATCACATCTCTCAGTTGTTACTGTGTAGAGCAGGAGAACTCAAATACACATCTTAGAGATTCACTTGCCAAATCTCCAGAGAGCTGAGGAGTCTGAGAGGTTAAATAAGCAAGACAAACGGAAGCATATTTTTAAGTCCAATCATCCAGAGCAAGTATGAACATACCATTTTAGTTTTTGGATGTGACATTAGCCTGCCTTTGTAGATTTGCTAAGCAGTTTTTGAGGAACACAAATTATTGTCTTGCTGATTGATGTCATTGTTGCCATGGACATTGTTTTACAAGTGCTATAATTTGACTGCAAGAAAGAGAACAATATCATATAACATTTAGAATGGCAACAAGAAGATTTTTGCCATCCCTGCTGTTTTATTGTTGAACCGAAATTGCATTTAGGTCTGGACCCAAACTGAGTCCACTCGTTGAGTAACAGTGGTGTAGAGAGTAACATCGCTACACCCCACACAGACTGCTGTTTGATTCCTAGCTCTAGCAGAAAGACCATGCTACACAGAGGCGATGAGACAGTTTGCAAGTGCACAGGTGGTGTTTAATATTACACAACGCACCATGACAATGACGGACGCTGAAGAAACAAAGACACAGGGCTTATAACCTCACAAGCACTGGGACAATGAAGAAGGATCACCTGTGGACTATCAATCACTAAACAACTCAAGATTCACTGGTGAGGGGTGGGAACAAGGGAAGACATCATGAGGAGAGGTGGAAATATGGGCCAAAACATAAACACAAGAGCATGTGGAACAGAAAGAAACACAGAGAGGCACAGGAACAAAACAGAAAACATAATAGACAAGGCAGAACCTGACAATGTGTCCTTGGGCAGCACAATTACAACTGCTTTAGCCCACAACCTAACATGATTACAATGTAAGTCACTTTAAATAAGAATTCCTAATGGTATGAATGCAAACCTTCAATATGGAATGAATACATAATGCATTATTTATTTATTCCATGTTCCATATAATGACCAATGCTACTGGTTAATTGCAACGTAAGATTTTAACACAATTTAAAATGCAAAGAAGGTTTTTGTACTGACAATGACCAAAGATCTACACATGTCCAAACATTTCTAGACAAGCTATGTCTAGAAGTTTCATCTGCTATAATTTGTACTCACCATAGACTCAGACATTCAACTGTGCATACATGTATATTCTCCAGAAATCATGAACAGAAATTAAATGAGATGCTCTGAAGCAAATGCACACAACCAACCTGCTCAGTGTGAGTGAGACAGAGGGGTATAAAATCCACCAGCACTAGACTGTGAAGCAGTGGGACTGCGTGAGTGATAGCCCTCCATTCAATTCCTTTTGGGTGTGCTGGAGTGGCATATGTGAACTAGTCGTCCAAAAACTACTTTTACAGTACTGATAAATATATTCCATAATACTTTTGTAAATACATTGGTTTCGTTTACACAGTGGTTTTCCCAAAAAGGCCCTTCATCTAGGCATCACTAATATCCTCCTCTAAATGAAAGTCAAATATACACTGAAATGTTCTAATATGTGCTGTAAAACCTTCCCAGACGAGCAGAGGCTGTGACAGCAGCAGGTGGGACAAACTGCCTATGGATTCCATGAATATCTTGACACTGATGGTCAGTTTATTTGAGCATGAATTCCTGTATATTATATATTTATTGCCTTCTTGGAATTTTATGACCTGGATGCAGCAAGGTCACATGACCTGAGTCAATGCGGTCAGCTCTCTCTGAGCAGATGGCCTCTTCCTTGGACTCTCTCTCAAGGAGAAAACCTGATGATATTCATATCTCATTTCCACAGCACGAATTATTCTACTGTAAGAATCTATGGTGGCACCCAACCAATTCTATATAAAGCTGCAGTAATAGAGTGTAATGCAGCTGAAAACAAATCCTTCTGTCATACTGACTAAGAATGTCTCTGGCTGCTGTCGAAACTGGACGAGCACTTATGGGTGATGGTATTTTTGAGAGAAAGAGAAGGCTAGAGGCTAATTACATTGTTTTAATCACAGGCTGTTATTTAAAGCTATTTTAGTGGTCCACCAGAGCATCATCCATTTCTACTGAAGTGCTTTTCAATGGGCTTACTTACCTTGTCAAACAATAGCAATGGTGCATTTTCTCCCTTGCCTTTCTTCCCTCTCTCTTTTATTTAATTTAGAAGCTCACCTCTGACACTGGAAGATGAGAACAATCTCTAGAGTACACCCCAGCGTGATATTTTCTCTGAATTAACACTAAGTTAACGCAGTGCAATGTTATGTCTAGGTGACTGGCTTCATTTCAGTTATTACAGTCTTACACTATAATCTTATTTTTTATGCTCACAGTCATTTTTAGGACATTCATTGCCCCAGAACAAGCTGATTGGAAATGCCACGAGGCTTATTGCTTGTATATAACCAAGACTTAATTATTGGCTCCCTTTCCCTGAAACTGATAGAACTGCCATTACACACAAGCACACAAAGTGACATTTGGAGTTGCTCATCTTTTCTCTTGAGACAGAACTCAAAGTAGCTGGGGAGAGGCAGCAGCATTCAGTGGAAATAAACCTGCGTCTGGCCCAATGGAATTTTTGATATTTAATCAATCTCTCTCTCCCTCTCTCCCTCCCTCTCTTTTGTCTATGATTTTGGTCTCTTTCTTCTTTTCCCATTTCTCTCTAAATCTTTTTCTTTTTTTGTTTTATATACCTCTCTTCTCCCTCTCAATTTTTTCTTACTGTTCTCACTTTCTCTCATTTTCACTCAAAGGGCATAACTGTTTCCTTGGGTTGCCTCATTTATGTAGGAAAAACAAACATGACCACAGCCTTGCATTTCAAAGCAATTGTAGCCTGCATTGCATTAACCCTTTAATGGAAAGGTGAACATTAACAGCTATTTGTGCCTTCTAATGTATTTTCTACTACAATAATCTATCAAATCAAATGCCTGATGGTTCATGCAAACAATCATTGTATAGGTGCTACGAAAATGGTACTATGTCAGAAAAATTAAACCCAAATTTTTAACAAGATTAACAAATATCTTTAATATTAGTAATAGTAAAAGTAGTATTTTTATTCTTAATAATAGTAATGGCAGTACTCATAATAACAGCAGTTTAATGTTATTAATAGTGGTAGTACACTGTAAAATGTAATAGCCATGATGACTTAAATTAATTAGTAAACTTTACTTGGTTATGAAGATAATGCACTTCTTACTAGTTTTTTGTAAGTTACCGTTAATTGTAGAGAGAAAAAAACAATTAACGTATTGTCTTGAGTGCAGACAGCTTAAAACAATCAAGTAGTAATAAAGGCTGCGATGTGAGCATGCGCAGGACTCAACGTTCAGTCTCCCGCCCAGAACTGGTTTAATGGCCGGTGGATGACTTCGGTGGAGCCTGCTTTTGTCTTTTGAAGTAAGGTAAGTTGTCAAGCAAGCAACAAATTTAAATGTATTTATTGTTTTTCATTTATTTAACGAAATAAATTTTATTTATTTATTTAGCTCTATCTAGCTAGTCGTGGATGTGTTAGCTAGCATAAACGGGTTTAGCTTTCATATCGTCGCACTTTAGAATATAAAACGAAAAATACACATTTTAAAGTTAAGTATAGTAGATTGCCTGTGAATAAGAAGATGCTGGAGTCAAGTCGGAAAATACATTTAGCCAAATTTAAAGAAAAACTTCCCCCAGACTGTGTGAAGTTGGTCATTTTTTTAACTGCTTTAAAATTCTTTACAGACTAGATTCCAGCATTCGCTTATTCACATAAGATCTACTATATTTTAGGAAACAATTGAATATTGTACATTATAAAGCGAAACCATTTAAGCTCTCATATATGCCACTTGGTGATAGTAAATTCACTAAACGTTAGGCGCCTATAACTTGTTTACCCCCCGCCGTCCGCCGCTGATTAGAGTACGTTTAGCTATGAAAAAGTTTCAGTATTAAATTCAGTTTAAACAGCAGGTCTTATAGATATGCCAAGGGAAATAGACTGAGAAGACCTTTAAGGCTTAAGCTCAACGAGTTTTCTATGGGGAGGTGCAACATTTAATCGCAACTTATTCAGAGTTATTCACAACGCAACCTGTATTCGTCCCGAATAGTCACTGCACGGGGGGTTCCACCTTAAAACTGGTTAGCCGCGCTTCCGAAGTTCTCCTGTAATCTACGACCCGCGTCGCAATCACGGTCACGCGCGAGAAACCCATCTAACGGTTGCTGGCACTGGAAATCAGGCGCGCGGGACCGTGTTTGGAGCACATGACTGTATGAAAGTCCAGTTGTGCTGTGAGCCGTTCCGTTCTGCTGAACGCAGGTCAGAATCCTCAGTACCAAACCAGTAATAAAGCAGTACTGACAGTAACGGTCATCTGAACAGCTCAGTTTCTCTATAGCTTCATAGTGTGTAGATCAGATCATCTTATTTGGTAGAGTGTGTGTGACGCTTGCTCTGACAACCATCTTTAATAAGTGCTGAGGGTAAGTTCAGTCCTGTAGCTGAATAACACAGATCTGAACTGTATTAATATGTTCATACTGCAGATTAGAGCTGAATACAAAACAGAAGTGTTGTTTTTAAATAATATAATAATTATTTTTTTATAATTAATATAGTGAGTAAAATTGGATACAGGTTGGTCTTATGAAAAATTTGGGAACCCCTGCCTTCAGCCATAAGATGCAAGGCATTGTGGATAAGAGCGTCTGCTGAATACTGTAAATGTAAAAGTAAATAAGCTGTTAGCAACATGCTAAGCTTAGCGCAAGCTAATTAGCATCTGAAATGTAAATAAAAAGTTTAATTTTTAACTTCTATGTTGCTTTTTTCCCTGAACTGCTACTTTTGTGTACTGGTGAATCAAGTGAAATGCTACTTTAAATTTTTTATGACCTTGAATAGATATTTTTAAAAATATACATTCATATCAAAAAATGTATTTTTCACTAGCCCTTTTAAAGCATGCACAGATGAAGGAATGTGTGACTAATCTACAAATTACAACACTACAAGTGGTACGTGTTTTAACCAAAACATTTTCTGTCCTTCTCAGAAGTGGATGTGGCAGTTGTTGGTGAGCTATTCACTGAAATGCTGGTTTGAAGTTGGCCATATCACACTGAAGGTAAGATTGAACCTTTTAGAATTTCTGGACAAAAATTTGACCTAAACTATCATCGGATTTGCACAAGGGGGTCATACCACTGAAAATAAATGCTCAAATACAGTTGACACCTTATGTTAAATATATATTAGATCAATTTCTTTAATAAATAAATGACCAGGTATACTTTCCTCACATTTGTTTTTTTTTGGGTTCTCTTTATCGACTTTTAGGGCTTGTTTGCAAATCTAATAATGTTTTAGGTTATATTTATGCAGAAATATTGAAAATACATAAAGGGTTCACAACTGCTTCAGCACCGCTGTATATTTCTATATATTTTTATGTTGCTACATGTTGTTACATTTTAATGTTGCTTAATCTTGAAATTTTTTTTGTTCATTATCCACATTTAGAAACCAGATGTGACAGCAATGCGCACCCTTATACTACGAGGCCTACCTGTTCTACTTGGTGATGACCCCAGTAACTTCTATAACACCTGCTTCGTAAGTTCTCATAGTTGCATCTTAAAAGAGCACACAGACTTGTGGGGAAATTTACTTTGCGTTATCTTACTGAGAGTCAGATAAAATGATTAATGTCATATATATCCCTGTGAGTTCAGTGCAAAGTTGGGCATTGGCTGCGTAGTATCTGGGTAACACTACCAGCCTGGTTACAGTGAAGTGAGAGAAATACAGCTTGTATCTCCAAAATTAAGTTATTTAATTCTATGCCTTGTATATTTATGATGAGATGAAAAGCAAGCAAACAATATCAAGTTTTAAATGCATTTGAGGCATTTTGTGAGTTGCTCTGGACAAGAGAGTCCGCTAAAGGCTGTAAATGTAAATTTAATTGTAGGTACCTGGTAGTTCACCTGGCAGAGTAGTATCACATGTCAAAGCTGAGTCCATTCCAGAGCAGACAGGGTTTGATTTATAGGGTGCCCTTTGCTGCATGTTATTACCTCTTTCTACCCTACCTATCCTGTATTTCTACTGTTACTATCAAATAAAGCAGAAATGCCCCTCAGAAATCTTTTAGATGCATATGGAGATGGTGACATGTCTTCCTCACTTCACATAATCTCGGCCAGTAGCAACACGCGTATGATAAATTAGCCTTATTACAACTAAAGGCCTTTAAATATAAAGCAAGTTTTTTTAAGTGTACGTCAATAATTAAATTTAAAAAAATTATAACAATATAGTGACTTGCTAGTGAAAATGCAACAAAATTTGCCATTTGTTTTAATTTAGCAATTTTTACTGGAGACATAAACTCCCACAGAACCATGACTACACCTTTTAACATGCAGTGTTGTTCTCATGTGGAGCTGTGTCCATAAAAAAATAAATAAAAAATTAAATGTTCACAAACGATTCAAAATCAGATGTAGCCAACTGAACAATTTGCAGAAGTTCCCCTGAAACTCCATTCTTCTTTACTTTTCAAAACATAGTTTGTATGCTTTGTGAGGAGCAGATTTTCAGCCCTGTCTTAAATGATCCCATCATCTTATGTGGTGTATTGGTCATAACATAATTGTCCAAATGTTTTGCTTTTTGTCTTGTTTATTTATGTCGCATTTGGTGTGTAATGCCCTTAACACTGCTTAACCCTGCACTGCTGAGCTAAACTGTGCTAAGCTTATGACAACTTCATGGGAAAGGCTGGAAGGCTGTATAGGCAGGGCAGTTTATATTTTGAGAAATGGCCATGCCTATCAACATTTCCCTGATGTAATGTTATTTTTTGTTTGTTTTTTTATACAGGATTCTGACAGTGATGAGGCCTGGGCACAAGTATCTGTTGGGGTGCTCACTGTCATCAGTGAATATATGCCTTCTTCTCCAAATAATCTCCACCTTGACTCAGTGTTTACTGCCATCATTGTTGAGGGAGGTATTGTAATGGACAATCTACAGAATCTGCCTCAAGCCATGTGCCTCTTGTTTGGGTTGGCATATGCTTTGCGCTTAGATTACCCTAAAGCCATGAAAAGCACGTTCAATTTCATTCAAAGAGTGATGCTTGGCTTGGGAGAGAACAAACTTCCGCCTAAGCTGCAAACTCTTAAAAATCTCCTCTTGAGTTAAATGGCTAATCAAGTGTGAGTCTAGGACAGCTCATTTAAGTTGATTCTTTTTTTTTTTATGTCGTTTCTAATGTTTAAACTAAATTAAGGCTCTCCTTTCAAATAAACAGCCCTGGGTTTACCAGCAATTTATGTTTATGTCTGTATATGTTAATTTTGTAGTTTTATTTTATGTATTGAATTGCTGGCATGTATGTACACGCCTTGTCATCTTGTAAACCAATGCCAATCCTATTTTAAGCCTTTGTTCTTATTCTAAAAATAAATAAATAAAAACACGTATAATTGAACTTTAAAATCTCAGTACCTTGATTTATTGTGTAAATGGGCTTATTTTAAAGTGTATGGAATCTGCTTTTCATTCATGTTTTATGCATGTGTAAAGTACTTAAGTTACACAAGTAATACTTACTTGGTCTTTTTAAGGCAATCGGTTTGCATGGTTTTAATAAGTAATTCAGATTGCTGTTCAAGTAAACACAACTGACGAATTCTAAGTTGCAGAAAATGTCACTGTAGTTAGCCCAACTTTGATTAATGAGTTATTTTGAATATACACATAGTGCATTTTAATTGAAATTATTTAGCTGTTTGAAATAGTAATTCTGAGTAGGCTATGCTTAATCTGAAGTACATATGAAACATATTATTAAGTAGTATATACAGTTTTTTTTAAGTTAATTAAACCAAAGTGTAAGTAAACTATACTAAATAAGCATTTGTTAATTTGTTTTTTTAAGGCAATCGGTTTGCATGCTTTTTTTAAGTAAGGTTAACTAATTAGATTTTACAGTGTAATAGCAATAGTAGGTATGTTAATTCTGCTCAGTTAGACACTAATGCAGTGCATCCAACAATAAAATCATGATTTTTTACATTGTAGCATGTGTAAAGCTCCATTTCCACATCCTGATGCCCTCCTCTGACACTATTCCACAGGCAGATTTTAATGAGAGGACCCCACCCAAAAATAACTCAAAGTTTTACTTGCAATATGTTTGGTAAAGCAGGGTTTGTTCTACCAAAGCAGTCTGAAATCTCAAGCTGAAAATAGACAGCAGAAATCTAGTGCAGGTTAAAGTGCACTAAACAGTGAGACACAAACAAACAAATATCTTGTGTGTGGTGAGTGTATCTGTGTTTGCTTGTTGGGAAAATCTAGTTTGCTTTTCTCACTGTTTTTAATCTGGTTTGCCAAGTCTTTTTTCAGTCAGTTTGTTCTGGCCTTATAAAATATCATTTAAAGGTCTCATATCCTTCTTTTTTCCTCCTAGATGTATTCACAACATTTGAATTATGTTTATGTAAATTCTGTGTGATTGGTTGCCAGCCTCTGTTTAAAGTCAAAGACTGCTTCTCTTACAGTGACCTTAAGGGTAGTATAAATAAATGTGATCTGTTCTGATTGGCTACCTTTATTGTGTCTTATTTGGGACTAAAAATGAACCTAAACATTCATATGTAAATCCATTTGTGACACAATATAAAATATATCAATAAATATATCTATATAAATATATGCTGTTTATGTAGCTTATTTTCTGTGTGTAGACTGCATGGATAGAAAAGTAAATATTTTGAAACTTAGTAATGTGAATGAATGATAAATGTATTATCAATACTAAAGTGCAACTACATTCTAAGAGCTTTTTCTCAATAACTGCTGAACTGAGGAATGAAAAATAACCACTTTGCTTAAAAATACATGTTGTTAATTGGACAGCAACAATATTCAAACTGACTGAACATATTTTTATTTTGATCATTTCCACCTATGCAGAGACCCTCAGGTTCAAATCTGCTAAAGGCACAAATGACGCAGCTCTGTAACAAATTGTGAAAACAAATCACGGTATATATGGGAATTCAACCCAGGTAACATACATTGCTCATGTTAAGTGTCTGCTTGCTCATTTTCATGCTGCATTTCACTAGGCTTCATTGGTATCCTACTCACATGGACCACTCTGTCATTATGGAAATCCATCAGAACTCCTTCCCCATCTATACGACCCCTCGCAGACATCCCTTTCACTTCAGAGCATTTATCATAGTTCCACAAGGAGTAGAATTAGCTGATGCTAGAGCGTGTTATCCATTAATAATACACATTCCACCCATGCTTCACAAAATGAGCATAATACCTAATGTCAGGACAGCTTACTATTTACAAATAAAACCCAGAATCATGGGCAATTGTGCTGAAGAATCCAAGAAACCCCCATGAATGCCTGTTCTTTCAGTAAACTTTAGACTTGTTTCTCATGTAGTAATAACAGCTCTCAATAACTTCATCCATGCTGTTAAGTGACTCCAGTGTTATTCCATCATCCGATGACTGAGTTCAAATCTGTGCAATATTATTTATAGAGAGGCTAAAAAAAAAGCATTTGTGCTAGAGAGTCTTAACACTTAGCATGAACTGGTCATGGCTAAAATGAGAAAAAATCAATGTCAAGTTTGTTACATTTTCAAAATACTTACTGAACGATTCAGTGACCCTCAGTAAACATCCTAAATTAAGTGGTACTAATGTAAAGTATTATCCCAGTAAGACTCTCAAAATGTGGTAAAAGGTCTTCTGCACATAAAAGCTAACATCACTTGTATCCCCTGTGCATACACCATAAATAGACTATTACATTTTCATATATATTGTCCAAACAATTGATGTAAAATATAGACTTATATAGAAAACTGTCAGGAACGAGGGGCGGATAGAAGGAGGGCGGACGCACTCGCTAAAACACAGTTCTTTAATAAAGGGAGGTAACCAAACAAAGCACGAAAACATACAGGGAAACAAGGCAGGCTAAACTAAACAAGGGGAGCTAAACAGGGCAAACGGGACTGACAGACTAAAGAGTAAACGAAGGAACGAGAGAGGAAAAGAAACTACGACACGAAACAACGACTAGGGAAACAGACACGGAGAAACTGTGGAGACAGACGGACAGACTCGAAAACACGACCGACTAGACATGAGAAAAGAGAAAAGAGAAATGTACGACAAACAGGACGTGACACAAGAGGGCTTAAATACTCACACAAACGAGACACACCTGGACAGATAACGAGGACGGGCTGACACAAGACACGGACGAGGGCGGAGACAAGGATATAAACAAAACATAGCCATGTGCGAATAAAGCACATGGCGGGGACAACAGACTGACAGGACGAAGGCGTGACAGATGCCCCCCCCAAGAACGCGCAACTCCCGGGCGCGTACTCCTAAACCCCCCAGGAGCTGGCACAGGAGAGGGCACGGAAAACAAGACAGGACAACAAACCAACGGGTGACAGGACTCAGGACAGGACGGGAACAGACACAGGAGCTGGGGACACGACAGGACCGAATATACGAGACGGGACATGACAGGAGACTGACAAAGGGGGGCAGCAAGAGACGAGAACGGACTGGACAGGACAGGAGTGGACACATGGGACTTGACAGGGTTTTTGACATTGGACATGACACTGGATGGAAACAGGGACTGGACAGAAGACGGGACAGGTGACAGAACTTGGTGCTGGGACTGGACGGGAGCAGAGACTGGTGACAAGACACTGGACAGGATAGGAACGTTAGACTGGACAGGGGTACGTGACTGGACAGAAGACAGGACAGGTGACATGACACTAGACTGGAACGGAGACGGGACTGGAGACTGGACAGGGGATTGGGAGGGAAACTGGACCGGAGACAAGACAGGTGACTGGACATTGGACGGATACGGGAACTGGACGTGAGACAAGACAGAGGGTTGAAACGGGGACTGGACAGGACTAACAGGGGACTGGACAGGAGACAAGACAGAGGGTTGAAACAGAGACTGGACCGGAGACGGGACTTGAGACTGGACAGGGATTTGAAACAGAGACTGGACTGGAGACAAGACGGGTGACTGGACGTTGGACAGATACGGAGACTGGACATGACTAACAGGGGACTGAACCGGGGGTTGAAACATAGACTGGACAGGGCTGATAGGGGACTGGACAGGACTTGGCAGGGGAACAGGTACAAGAACATTTACAGGGACTGACACCAACACAGTGACCGGGAACGGGACAGACACAAAGGCAGACACGGGTACAGGGACAAGGACAGAGAGGGGAACCAGGACAGGGACAGACAAGGGAACCAAAATAACAGGGGGGTGCCCAGGACTGGCTAATGTCTGTGGGGTAGTCTGAGGAACCAGCCTGGGCACAGTTCTGGGGATCGGCCCTGAAGTCCTTCGGGCCGACCTACGGACATGGACAGGGGAGGCCGTAGCCACAGTCACGGGGACAGGAGAGGCCGTAGCCACAGTCTCGGACACAGGAGCGGCGGGTGCCGCCGTAGTCTCGGACACAGGAGCGGCGGGTGCCGCCGTAGTCTCGGACACAGGAGCGGCGGGTGCCGCCATCACGGGGACTGGAGCGGCGGGTGCCGCCATCACGGGGACTGGAGCGGCGGGTGCCGCCATCACGGGGACTGGAGCGGCGGGTGCCGCCATCACGGGGACTGGAGCGGCGGGTGCCGCCATCACGGACACTGGAGCGGCGGGTGCCGCCATCACGGACACTGGAGCGGCGGGTGCCGCCATCACGGGGACTGGAGCGGCGGGTGCCGCCATCACGGGGACTGGAGCGGCGGGTGCCGCCATCACGGACACTGGAGCGGCGGGTACCGCCATCACGGACACTGGAGCGGCGGGTGCCGCCATCACGGGGACTGGAGCGGCGGGTGCCGCCATCACGGACACTGGAGCGGCGGGTGCCGCCATCACGGACACTGGAGCGGCGGGTGCCGCCATCACGGACACTGGAGACCCTGCGACGACGTCCACGGAGGCAGGGGAACCTGCAGCGACGTCGTCCACGGAGGCAGGGGAACCTGCAGCGACGTCGTCCCTGAAGACAGGAGAGGCGCGCGCTGCGCTCTCGAGGACAGGGGTTTGTGCTGCTCGCCGGGCTCGCGCTGGAGCTGTAAAGGGTTTAGGGGGTTTCACAGGCGCACCCATTAGATCACCTCGAGGTGCGCCCCTGTTAGCCTCAGACCTCAGAGCTACGGAGGTGAGGCTAACAGCCCCTACCCTTAACGCCCCCCCAAAAATTTCCCCGGACCTGAGGGGGTAATCCTCCAGCGAGGGGGGAACTCCAGCACGGTTCTTCCGCCGACTCTTTCGACTCCCGCTGGCGCAACTACTCGATTCCCGAGTCGACTCCTCCGCTATAGGATCCGGAGCAGCGCCAGGCAGGAGCTGGAACCGGCGACTCCATTCCGAGGCCGCTTTCAAAGCCTCCCCCACAGGATCTTTGGGGCCTGTGCGGAATGGAGTCCGGCGAACGGCACATCCCTTGAGATAATAGTCTGTGCTAGCTGCGTCCTGGGGGTCGTACATTCTGTCAGGAACGAGGGGCGGATAGAAGGAGGGCGGACGCACTCGCTAAAACACAGTTCTTTAATAAAGGGAGGTAACCAAACAAAGCACGAAAACATACAGGGAAACAAGGCAGGCTAAACTAAACAAGGGGAGCTAAACAGGGCAAACGGGACTGACAGACTAAAGAGTAAACGAAGGAACGAGAGAGGAAAAGAAACTACGACACGAAACAACGACTAGGGAAACAGACACGGAGAAACTGTGGAGACAGACGGACAGACTCGAAAACACGACCGACTAGACATGAGAAAAGAGAAAAGAGAAATGTACGACAAACAGGACGTGACACAAGAGGGCTTAAATACAGACACAAACGAGACACACCTGGACAGATAACGAGGACGGGCTGACACAAGACACGGACGAGGGCGGAGACAAGGATATAAACAAAACATAGCCATGTGCGAATAAAGCACATGGCGGGGACAACAGACTGACAGGACGAAGGCGTGACAAAAACACAACATTATAGACTACAACAAAAAAGTGATAATTCACTAGTGTTTACTATAATTGTGAATTCAGAATAAATGTCCCATGGAGATATTCCATGATTATCATTTCACATTAAGGGATTTTAGTGAAATACGTGCTAATACATATCCCTGAATCATTTCAACTTTATATGCTGTGCCATCTGTTGGATCAAAGGCACATAAATTGTTAGTTTTAAAGTTCAGCTGCTCTAATTTTTAAGTGCTATCATTTTTTTACTTGTAAGCTAATAAATAAACAAACAAACAAACAAAAAATACATTCCAGCTCACCCACTCTTTCTCCTATTATTTTCTTTGGCACCATTCATCACTCTAGAATCATGTTAAGATATTTCAAAGTGTCCATACGTGGAGCTTTGTACTGAAAAAAAAAAAAAAAAAAACTCACTTCAGACACTTTGCAGTGGTCACTGCTGACCAAAGGCCAACAAAAGAGTTATGAAAGTGTTCTTAATTTATGAAAGGTCCATAATTACAGACAAATTATCAGTCTATTTGCATTAGTCCTTTCCATTGTGGAATGTGAACGGAGGGTTAAAATGGCTAATTGAGCTAAAGGACTCCCCATTTATAAAAGGAGACACATTATGTGGGCTATAGTGTAGATCTGAATGGTGAGGACAGAGACAAAAAAAGCTGTTAAAGTATGTCGATACAAAGTCCATTCCTGTTCTATAATTTTCTGATAACATTGAGTTTGTAGCAGCTGGTTCTGGTTTGTGAGAAAGACCTGGCAGAGTTGAACTGCAGTATACTGTGTGGGTGTGTGTATATGTATGTGTGTGTGTGTGTGTGGGGGGGGGGGGGGGGGGGGGAGAGAGAAAGGGTTTGGGTGAGAAAAACTGAGTTGAAGGAGCAAGATGCATGTAGATAGATTATGAAAGAGAGGTGATGAAGAGAGCAAGCAAAAGAGAGATACATTGAGAGAGAGAGAGAGAGAGAGAGAGAGAGAGAGACAGACAGACAGACATACAGAGAGATGGAAAGAGTGAGAGATAGAGGTGGGGGAGAAAAACTGGGAGTGAGTGAGATAGAAAAAGAGAGAGAAAAGGGAGAGAGACACTGAGACAGAACTGAATGTAGGAAACAGTGAAAGAGAAGGAGTCTGCCTGTGAGAGATAAACCGACAGGAGGTGACAAATTCATAACGGCTTTGTGTTCCCACAATTCCGAGGGATTCAGAGGTTGGCCTCAAATAAGGTGACATAGCTGACAGGGATTTCATCTTCCTGAACTTGAGATGCTGCCACAAAAAGACAACTTCTGACAAGATGTCTCCCGGAAAGTCAAATGTAAAAGAATGTTTTGTCGCCCCTTTGTGCGATAAGGCCTTCAGAGAGGTCTCAGAGGGTGCTTTAAGCGTAGTGCTTTATAATTACAAGCTTATTTCATGAGCCATTGATAAACATCTGCTGTACAGATTGGTTAAAATGAATTTTTATGTGTATACGCATGGATGAATCTAACTTAACTTAAGCCATGTGGTCATTATAATCATTCATCAGACAATGGAATTAACCGTTGTCCATCAGGTCCATGTTACAAACCACAACAGCACATGGCAACATGGCAAAAAGTTAGTAAGTACTCAGCATGTTCAAAATTTATGGACAATTATTCATCCAACATTTCCTCTCAAAGCAATGATTCTAATTGGTAGTTTCTTCCTGGTTACTGAACTGTAAAATAAATATTTATTTTACAGAAAATAACTTTTTTTTGCTACAAGTTTTGTATGCAGTATAAATACAGCTGTGCAAGGCACCTAACCCCAACTGCTCCACTGTCTCCGTGGCAAGGGCTGCGCACTGCTCCGGGCATGTGTGCTCACTGCCCCCTAGTGTTCACAAGTGTATGTGTAAATGTGTATTTCACTGCACGGATTGGGATGTGGAGAACAAAGTCCTCTGAGTGCAAGCACAGTGGCCACTAATGTTTTTCTAATTCTAATTCAGACATTAAAAGTAATTTAACTACAAAACTTTTATTTTACATATCATGAAAATAATAACTAATTACGGATTCATATTCTAATATTCTGCTGCTTATTTTAAAAAAATGAAACATTACAGCATTTTTAAGCAGTATTTTTCATAGTTACATAGTACATAGTTATTTAAACTTAGGTTAATGATCTGGTATTAAATATGTAGTTTGTGATATAAAAGATTTACAGCTATAGTAATGTAACATCGTTGTAATAGTAAGGTACTTTTTTATGCGTATGTGTTTTCATTCAAACACAGTCATTCTCAATAAAAAAGCTATTACATCTAACAATTTTTTTAACAACTACAAAGCCACACTGCTCTCATGTTTCAAACCTGCAGGTGTGTTACTTCTCTGACAATGTCTACTCTACTAGTTATGTTACAGTGAGAAAAAGCACACATCAGTACTGAAAACACTAACTCAGGAAAACAATGCATTATATTAGTCCAGGCAAGAAGAAAGAATGAGCCTAAAGTTATTTGGAGCATTAACGTGAACATGTTTTTTTTCTTTGTTTGTTTGTTTTTGTTTTTTTTTTAATGTGGAAATCATATTTCTTATTCCTCTTACAGCAAGGCCAGCCAGGGTTATGGTAGAATATTGCTCTTTCTCTCCCTCCAAGTCTTTATATATATATATATATATATATATATATATATATATACATATATATATATATATATATATATATATATATATATATATATATATATATATATATATATATATATATATATATTATATTATTATTATTATTAATCTAAGGATAGGTTCCTAAGACTTTCACATAGTACTGTATAGTTTTTGGGGTTGTGCACAGTAAGAACTATGAATTGAGAGAACTGAAGCAAATATGTAGAAATTACCACTGTGGCATCTATTCTGATGCATGAGTTATGCATTAAGGGTATATTCATCCTAGCACTTCTTAGCATCATAATAAGGGTCCAGATCCTGCAGGTGCATAAGAAGCTTAGGCGGTTTGGGCTCACCTGTACCTCTGGTACATGATGCAGGACTTGCAGGCACTAAAGGATTGGCAGGAGCCCATCTGCTATGACATGATGGGTGCTGAGGTGTGACAGAAATATAAGAATTGAAAAAAAAAGTTTTATGTGTTTACCCAGACCACACACAAGTAAGGGTGTATTGACTATGGGCCAGAACTTAAGTTATACCTTAATGAAAATAGAATTTCAGATTGTAACATATATAACGCTCTGTTATATGTGCTCAATGTTTTTTTTTGTTTGTTTTTTTAAACAGTGTGTTATCACTAAACTGAAAGTGTTCAATAATAACAAGTATCTGTTAAATAACAGTGCTTCTCTGTAGAATATTTAATGAAAATATTTGTAAGTGTATTGTTTTTTCCACAGTATTTGAATAAGTATATTTGACTGTAACTTTGTGATTTTTGTGGCTTTTGAAATTGTTTTGTTTAACTGTGTGGAAACAGCCTGCCCTTTTCTGAGAATGCTTCACATTGGATGTTGGAATATGTCTGTTAAAGATTTTATTGCATTTAGCCACATAAACTGTAGTGAGGTCAGGTTACCGATATTGAATATTGGCCACTAAAGCTATTGGATGGTGTTCCCTTCCAGTTTATTGCTGGAGGGAGAGTTTATATATCCATCCAGCCAAAGGTAGGCAGTGAACATAATTAATTCAGATGCTCCAGATTTTTTTATTTCATGCTTATCTAATGAGATTCCAAAAACTGCAGAACAGAACATCTGTATCCACAATGGGAGCACATTAAAGTATCTAAATTTACTAATTAAAAGCAGTGTCCACCAACCTTTGGATCTAAATAGTGTGTATAAATGACTTAGAAAGCATATTATGAGGGACAGGACTATAGTACAAGTGTCAAATTTAAACACAATACAACATGTAAAGAAAGAGGAATAAAAGGGCCTCATAGCAGATATTAAAAGATGTAGGTGCAGGTGTGCAGTGATGGAAGGTTTTGAGAGTGTAGGGGATTTAGATTAAGCTCTGGTATATTTTTCCAGGTGGCAGGAGGTTTATAAGTCCATAAGAAGGGTAAGGGAGGGGTGTTTCCCTCAGGAATCAAATCCTAGTCTCCCACGTGCAGAGTTGAAGTGTTATCCACGACACTATACCATCCCCTACTGTTACCATAGAAATATTAAATGTATTTAAAACAATTCTGCACCACAATTTCTGTGTAATAATCCCACCATAAATATCCAAAATGAATCATTGTCATCTTTATCATTCATGCCTAAACTTGGGTAGGCCGTGGTGAGTATGTTTGAAACCAAAACAGGATTAAAACAATGGGATATTCATGGACCATGAAATGAGTATTTTCCAGTGTAATAAACAATTTGGTGTAAAATACAAAATTTAAGCAGTGTCTGGAGGTTTGTGATTACTGATTATTCAAATGTGTAGCATTCAAGTGCCTTACGAAAACACTTTGATTGTTCGGAGTTGGACGCAAGTGCTCATCAGTTGTTTTCTTGTGTTGTTCAGAACATTCAGTAGTATTACTGCTATGGAGAGGATTCGGATGGGAGCATCATAAACTAGGTTTCATGAACCAGCAGCTGAATTCCTGACGTAAATGTAGATTTTTCTGGCAGTAGATGTAAATTCAGTAAAAATATCATAACTAGATCAGATAAAAATTGTACATTGGAACAATTAATCCACAGAAATATCACACAAGAGGCAGAGAGCATTGCCAGTGTTATGTTTTGGATGAGTTCTTGGAGTGGAGACTCCTGAATCTTGCTGCCTGTCTATCCCAAACAATTCTGTGGACGAGGCTGTGTCAACTCATGGACAAGTATTTTCATCTCTGAGAGAGAGAAATATTTCACTGTTGCTGGATGTTCTAGGCCTACATTCATCCCTTAAGGTAGGACAGCTCCTACTGTTTAAGATTAGTGTTAATAAAATAAGGTTTATTTAGCTAATCTTAGGTCAAATGAGACATTGTTTGAAGAATGAAGCATTCTAAAGCAAAACTGAAAAAAAGAGTTTGTGGTAATGGTGCACTAAAGTATCTTAATGTGTTCATGTATATGCATCAGCATTATTAATTAGTTTAAAACAATTTAATCAGTTTTAACTTACATATAGAGCTTTCCCATATAATTCTTAGGCCAAAGATATTGCAGACATTTTGCTGCTCTAAGTGTTTAAAATTTTAGAATTAGTCATATGTGCTGTTAGTATGTTGTAGTTATGGAGTCATAGGATTTTGTATATTTTACCAAGATATGAATGGATTCCAGCAGCTGTACTGTTTCTGCTTCTGTTTATTCCTACGGGGGTTTTATTCTGTATAGACTTCCCACAGAAACATACTTGTGCATCATTTTCCATTAAGAAACCAAGGTACACTTAATAGCTTCACATATTCCTTAATGGAAAACTAGGTAAGATATGGTTTTTCTGCTCCAGGGACTCCCCTAGTGTATTTTATTTTTACAGCACTGTACTTAAATCAATACAGAAGCAGAGGGAGGGGTTTTTGGTTTCCTAAAATTACATTTACATAGCGTAGTTTCTGCAGGAATGAGCCCAGAGTAGCAACAACAGAGGCTCTATTCTCCAATATTACAGCTCAGTGGGGCAACACAAAGATTCAGAAGCCATAATTTTAATATTACAATACTACATAGTGCTCCTTTACCTGTAATGTTTTACTTGTTTTACTTGAAACATGTTAATTTAGCTGCAGCATGTGAACTTTAATTTTAGCTGATGGGGAAAAAAAATAAAGAACAAGAACTGAGTGTTGTAGGTGTGGAGAACTGAATGATGGAGCATGTATGTGAGTATGAGTTATAACACAGATCCATTATGAAGATGTGATGGCAAGTAGTGGAGGGAGGTTGAGGGGCATAGTTTTAAATATGCAGATACATTTAGAGATTCAGAAAACGTGGCTAGATTTTATATATGTTTTAAAGGAAATAAGCTAATTCTTAAACGGCATTACTACACTTCTGTAGTTTGTACTATCAAAGTACAGTTCTCCCTCTGTTTTATTTGAATGCATGTGGAGCAAATAAAGCAAACACCCATAACTAATGTGAGACACACTGACCTTTAGACCTCCTCAAAAGCCTTGAAATTAAAATTCTGGTGGCTCCCTGAGAATAAGCATTAATAACATTGCCAACTGTTATGGTGTCCATTACACTGAGTGAGAAAATAGATGAGTATGAACTTAAGAAAAGGTCATTGTTTAGGTGGTTTATTTTAGCATGGTGTAACCTCTGATTTTGCTGTTAAATATGTGGAGCATTTGTTGGAACAAAGACAAGAAAAATACATCATTGAATGTTTGAATACAAAGAATACATCATTGAACACTGAGCAACTGCTTTAATTATACAGTTACAATACTCATACATAAATTCATTATTTTCTATAGACATTAAATAAGAATAAATAAGGTAAATGTTTCAAATCTCTCAGAGGTAACAAGCATAAACAAGCAAACATTCATGAAAAGAAACGTCAGCGTCTAAACTAAATATTCAATTAGCAGAAATAGAGAAAATAGATACCTACCAAAGTAGAATCCAGAATATGAAGGCTCTGATGGTCTGTAAGAGGAGGAGTCAGGGAATGAGTATGCTGTTGTTTCTATTGATTCTGCATGTACAGTATGTTCACAACAGAACAAAAATTACTGTTGTTGTTGTTGAAAAAGTGTATAGCCTAGAATGTAGTTAAACAAGCCTATTCCATTTCCAGACATTTGGGAACATATACAATCTACACATTTTGTTATGTAACACAACCTAATATATTATACACCTGCATTCTGAAGATGTTTGATTTCATTCGGAACATGAACATTTTCCAAACCAAAGAACACAGCCCCTCATCTCCACAGCCCAATGCTATGGGCGTTATAATCCTCTAGCCAATGCTAGACACTGGGCATTGTGGCATTGTGACTGTTGGGTTGTGTGTGGCCCTATTGGCAATGCTGTTCTATTGAAAATGTGCACAGCTGAACAATGCTACAATGGGTTCAGCCAAAAGTAACAGAAGTAACTAATTATGAGATATGAATATATTTAACATTCATATAGTGTTTTATATTTGACAGATCTTATAAGAAAATATCTTCAGAGCTCAGTTCCACATGTGTGAACAGCAATAACAGCATCTACATTGTCCTTTAATGGTATATTATACACTGTAATCTGCCGCGAACAATCAGAATTGGTTTGCCACCTGTTGTGCTTTCTCCTCAAAGTGGCCGCAGCTTTCACACTGAGGGGGTCATTACTGGACGCTTTAGTTCCCCTCCCATAATGACTGCTTTAGAGATTTTTAAATCCAGCGCAGCAGGCCATTTCGCGCTGATAAGCCTCTGCACAACAGCTTTCATGATATTATTCCATGTAAAAGAGGTTAATTAATTCTCTGTCTTTCTCAAAAAAAAAAAAAAAGAAGAAGCAGAAAACACTTCAGATCTTCTCCAAAGAGTGTGACTGACAATCTCTCACTATTTCACGTGTCTTGTGCACCAGTGGAGGAGTTTCTTTAAGTCTACAGGGAGAGGTTACTTTCAATCCTTGACATTGAGCCATTCAGAGCCTCGGGTAAGAGAGATGTGACTGTATAAGAATATATTATTCACAATAAAAATACTTTTTTATAGATAAGTGTATAGATTGGCAAGGAGATTTTCATTAAGATCTTTCGGCATTAATTCCTCAGTTATACAGCTTTTGTGCAGGTACTTCTCATCATGCTTGTAGGCTGCTTGTTACATTGTACTTTGAATGAATACATTTAATAAATGATGAATGGTAGTATTCTACAGTGGTTTGGAATATAATTCCAAAATATTCAGACAGCCAACTCTTTAATTTGTTGTTGATGTTGATTTCCCCTCAGTCCTGACCTTTGTATTCCTGTCCTACACAATTCACAGGAATGCTTCTCCGTTGCAGAAGTGTGGGAAGTGGGATGTTTAAAAATGGATTGGACTAACACCCTCAAATACATGTAAACATAAAGTTGGGACAGAATATTGTTAGTTATTTGTACAGAAGACTGCAAACTTGGAAGAACCAAATTAGCTCAGTTCAGAAATTAAAAATTAGCTCAGAAATTAGCTCAGTTACTAAGAAGCTGACACTCTGCCGTCAAGCTAAGGTAAGTAAGCCATAGTTAAATAATAACTAAGCTTCAACTCAGTAATAAGTTTTTTAATTTTACTGAAAACAATAAAACAATCTCCCAGCAACTCACAGAAAGCTGAGAGAGTCAAAATTGGACAGCTGTCTAGTTAAATTAAATGTTTTGATTGTTTTTAAATGAACAAGCTGATGCATCCCATTTCACAGGCCTTATTTTGTAAGGGGAGAAAAAAAACTAATTGGTTTAAAACTTTGCAGTGTGTGTTCTATCTTGTGTTACTTGTGTTTCTTCCATACAGAAAATCAACAGTGGAAGAGGCATGTAAGGAACATTGCTTGACCAAGAGCACCCACATTTTTGCACAACTGTACATATATCCTCTGGTCTGTAACCTTCACCATACTTTTGTGATGAAAAATTCAAGTGCATCTCAGAATTTGGCACAGACTTATGTCTTCAGTTTTGTAGACTCAAGTTGTAAATCCAAGGTTGGAGGGGTTGCCAGAAGAAACTTTCCCTGACCCTTTATAGAACTGAATGCCGTTCAAGATGGCAGCAGACAGCAGGGATTCCCCTGAGGGCAAGAGTGAAGGGATCTGGGAGCGCTTTTCTGTTCCACCACCAGAACAGGGTTTTTTTTTTATCACTACACTGTTAGACATACAAATACAGACTATGGCAAAGTGTTACATCTCTTTCAGGCATACAGAGTTTCTATTTTCAGAATAAGACATAAATGACATGAGTTCCATTTTCTGAGGCTATAGTAGTTGCTGAACTACACATATGCATTTCCTGAATTTAATGAAGAGTGTTTCTGCAGCTTAAGCAACTCTCAAGTAGTTGCTAACATTTAGCTAAATGTTGGCTAAAGTACACAGGGTGATGTTTGCTAAAGTGTTACTAGGCAGTAGCTATGACAACATGATGCATCCTGTTTTTGGTGAAAAATTATTAACAGCAAGATTATTAATTATATCAAGTACGCAACTTACACATTCCTCTCAATATGATTGGCTATCTGCCTCCTACTAGATGATAGCAGACTTGTGTTTGGTTCTTTTGTGTGTCAGTCAAATTTCTTTCCTGCAGTACTAGGTGGCTTTTGGTGACGTTATGTGGCGAAAGGTACCAGACTCTCCCTATAGAGCCTGGCAATGCTAGACTAGTTCCTTCCTAAGTCTGTACTTAGGCCAGAGGAAGCTCAGTATTCTCAAAGTTCTTTAAAAACCTCCACTCGTTACAAGATGCATTTTGAAATTTCTGCTCATGGCATTTATAATGGGTGTGCACTGAAGCCTGTGCAATTTTCCTGTGGCTTGCCGTCTGGCTACTCAGTGATATCTTGGAAGTTGTCTCCTCTCAACTGGACAATTAATAAACAAGGCTGATTAGAGACTAACAACTTCACAGTAATGAAAATAAATAAGTTTTAAAATAAGTAACAAAATATCTCCAGAGATCCTGGGAGCTGTAAATGGCCAGACTAATTTGACAGGGTACATTACTGCAGGCAGTATCATAAGCAACAAACCTTCCAGGAGGGATCAGATTAATAAGCAGCAGTGCAGTGGCCCATATATCTAAATGTCTTCCCAATATCAGTAAAGATAGTCACAATGATGATGACAAAACATATGGCAACGATGACAATAATTTGTTAAAGTGTTTACTAACTGTAAGTAAGGAAACATTAGTGAGCTTAAAAGGGTTAAATGATTAAAATAATGAATCAGGAGCAGTAGCATCATTGTGTATAGTCAATTATACTCAATATATCAACTCAAGTTTAGAATTTAAAATAATGTTCAATGTAATAAGCAGAACAAATCGGCAAACCACTTTATTTATTGAATACTGCCATCATCAGTTGTCGATGATTGACTAAGAATATCAGTCATGGTTTTTTTTCCCTCTCACTCTGAATAATAATGGCCGTTTAGACTGGAGATGAAATGCATTTTTGTATTTTAAAATACAGTATTACTTCTATGCATAAAAATGCCAGTGAAGGGGAAGTGGCGATACAATAAATGTTACAAAATTTCGAATTATTAAGGTGATATTAATGCATTAACTTTGAGGAAAGATTAATTGTTCCTTCACTCTCTGATTTGACACCTGTTTGAGGAAAGTGTACAGGTTACACAGGTTTTTGAAAGTTTGAGCATCCAGAACTTTATTAATCCATGTATCGTAGTCTGTACTGAGCCCCAGGAGGAAAGTACTTGTCATACTCTCCTCAAGCACTCCCTTTGACTTTGATTCAGCCAGCCACATTCATTGATTAAAGGCTTTGACGATTATGGTGGGAGGCTTGAGCGATGAAGACCACCTGTGTGATTTTATTATTTCGCTCTGCTGGGCAATCTCATGCCTGGATATCTGATTGCTGTGCCACTCGGCAAAATTTTCTTCTTCCTTCCTCAAATTATTTTTATCCATGGAACACTTTCTTTTCTTCCTCTCTTATTTTCACTGCTTATTCTGAAGGACTCAGGAAAGGGCACCTTGGTGTAGTTCACCTGGAGGCTGTGCAAGCTGTCGTTCTGAGCCAGGAGCAGAAAGAGGCCCTTGTGTGTTGTTGTGGTGGGATTGCTTGCCCATGAGCCAGATGTTCATGATGTTTACGACATGGGAGATGACTGCAGTTAGCAGTTCATGCTAACACAATTCATCAGGCTACTGAAGATCTCAAGAGTATACAAGAGTGCCAGTGCCTTACAGATTCTTTATTATGTTTATTTAAATGCTTATTGGTATGGACACTTTCACTGATATCATCCATGGAATGCATATACATAGTGTATTTAATATTTGTAAGGATAATGGAAAATGTGTCAACATCATGAGTTTGTTTCCTTTGCTCATAATGATCATACTCAATGTTACCCTATGCATACGTTTATTATTATTTATATTATTGTTGTTGTTTTTGTTGTTATTTACATAAAACAATTTACCGTATTTGAGGGGAAATGTGGCTGCATTAATAGGAGTGTCATATTCAACAGATTTCAGAATCTGTTTCAGAAAAAAAAAATGTTTTATTAATCATAATGAAAAAAAAAATCCTTAACCATGTGTTTAGTTAAGGTAAACGGTCAAGTCAATTTTAAGTTTTTTAACCATTTAGTTAATGCCTTTGTTAATGTTTTTATCCCATGTATTCAATTAATTATTGTAATAACATTTTTATTAGTATACTAAAATGAGAAAAGCTCATTTAAATAATATCACATGCAATACATATTACTCTTTATATTAGTTCTTAATTAATTTAGTATTGTATTAAAATAATGGGCTGGATGTCATATAAGAATCTTTCAAATGAGAAACTATGTTTCTTCTCAATGGCAATTTTATTTTGCCTGAAATAAAAAAAACAACAATGTTCACATGTTCAAAAAACTAAAACATGATGTCAGAAATATGATGTCGGAAAGTATATTCTATGTTCTGAATCACCTTCCCTTGCATTTAATATGTGCATTTATCCAGAGTGACTTACAATACTAATCACATTACAGAAGTAGGCAGTGGAGTCTTGACCAAGGACACGTGCTGATATAATATGTGCTCACATGGGGATTTGAATCCTGGGTTGACACATTGAAATTACCATTGCTACAGAAATGCTACAGAAATTATTTTTTTACTGGACAGCGACAATATATTATTTAAAATAAATTAATAGAAAGAAGGAACTAAAGACAGTTGTCCCTGAAAGTAGAATTTTTCAGAGCGTTTAACTTATATGGACTGCAGGTGTGCATGTAGATGTATTTTTTTCTATACTAAGCCTTTGAAAGTCTACGGAATGGGTGCTATGTTGAGTAGCTACCATTATTTTGTGATTCATCACATTGATTGAGCTGCAATTTAACAGTCTTGCCTTGTGAAGCTTGACCTCCTGATGGCTCGCCTAAGATATGCCGGCCAAGCATTTGCAAAGTGTCACCCAGTGTAATTACTGAAGGATCTCACCAGTGAGCGTTCTATGGTGCCTGCAAAGGCTGTTCAGTTCTGCATTCAATATGTATTGAGCTTAAAGTGGATCTCTGAGAAGGGCCAAGGGAATTTTTAGACTTATTGAGGCTGTAGCAAGGCTAATCAAATGAAATTAATCTTAATTATGTGATTGCATTGCTGCTATAATGCCATTCCAGGCCCTGCACATTATTCTACACTTGTGTGCCTTTAATGGAGGCTATAGCTGCTCTATTTGTGCACCAGGGCATGCAGTGGACAAGCAAGGACAGGCACGTTAGCTTTGCCTTTTGTTTCAACACCTCCCTTTACATGGAGACATTTCATA
Organism: Hoplias malabaricus; assembly: GCF_029633855.1. Classification (NCBI taxonomy): domain Eukaryota; kingdom Metazoa; phylum Chordata; class Actinopteri; order Characiformes; family Erythrinidae; genus Hoplias; species Hoplias malabaricus. The sequence continues at coordinate 54,679,783 of NC_089802.1, read as the reverse complement.
CAGGGATAATATTCCCATTAATTCACATGTTCTGTCTCAAAGGCCATGTTGCTGAGGTTAATGAGGGCAGGACGGACCCCTAACAGCACTGTCATTGAGTAATCACACTTTCCAGAAATCTACACGCAAGTCACATTGCAGCTTTCTTATCAAAAGTATTATCCCAAGATGGACACTATCCTATGCTACTATTATTTTATGCTAATATATAATTCCAGAATAATGATCTTCTTTAACAATTCAACATGGTCTCCGCAGTTATTGCCAACATAATATGTCATCCTACAGTGTATTATCATCTGTTTTATGCATGAATGGAAAAGCAGGAAAAAAAACTGTTTTGGTAATGAAGCTACTCAGCTGTAAAATCAGATAAGGATTATGGAAAGCACAGAGAAATATTTTTGCTTTACAAAGCACTAAGTCCTTCTCAAATTCATATTACACACATCAACTTACAAATTGCTACAGAGATCCAAACAATATGAAAGCAACAGATATAACTGCAAGTAGTTCATTTGTTGCATAATTGTAAAAAATAAAATAAAATAAATAAATAAAAATAAAATAATAATAAGTAAGGCTTAAATAAACGTTGTATATACACTGTCAGACATTTTATCACTGTGGTGGTACCTTCAAAGGTACATATGTGTACTTTCATTAGGGAACATAATTGTAACTTATTTTATTATTATTGTAGATTTTTAAATTGTGTTGACTTCATACACCCTGTTATATAATGAAAGATTACAAACGTATATCTCTCCTTCTGGAGAAGAAAATTTAATGTACCTTTAACGAACAAAACTGGACTCTATAACCACTGTCCTACCTTTAAAGGTACATTTACACAGTTTGTACCTTTAGTGACCATATTTCTAATTCTCTACAGGAAACATGCATTAATTTACTAAAAACAACAACATAAAACTAAAGCCACATTTTTAATAGTCTTTTGCAGAAGAAACCTGATCATGGTGTCAGAATAAGGCCAAATCATTTGAGATACACACACAAAAAAAATTAGGTCTATTGTCTCTTGCCTCTGTGACCAACTGTGGGTTATTAAGAACACTAATACTAATAATAATTAATAATATAAACTGTGTGTCATGAAAAGAAACAACCAGATTACCTGTGTTTGCTTGATGTTCACTATTTGTTTCTGGCATAGCACATGTAGATTTTATCCTGTTGGTAGGTCATATTACTTCAGAGTGTCAATCACCCCTCAGGTCAAATTCAGGTCTGTTTTTTTTTCTTTATGTGTCATAATGTGAAAAGCAAGTGATAATTTATTAATGTAAAATAAAAAATACACAAATAATTTTCAGTTAAAAGACAATGCACATGCTGCCAATCTTGACATATTTCGGTGCCCAGTTACAGAAAAGGCATTTTGTATAAATATTAAAACAGAATTTGATAAAGGAGATAACATTTGAGGGATTAGATAACAAATCACTATTTATTGTGAATTGTTTATTAAAACACTGATGATAAATGGGAGTGCTCTGCTTTAAAAATACTGATTCCTTGGTTATGGAAATAACATTTGGCTTCTCAGAACATATGTCATTGTCACGAAAGGGAAGGGGGAGCCAAACACGAGAGTGTGACTGCAAAGATGAATTTTATCATGAAAAAAAAGAAATTCCCAAACCCTGCAAGGATACAAAAGTATGCAAAAAAATAAGAGATGACCCATAAAATATAAAAATAAAGAATATAAAATGAAAGACATAAGAATATAACTAATAAGAGACTAATAAGAGGACAGACTAAGAACTGTACTACAACTAAAGACAAAATCAATGGAATGACAAAAGTTGATTATAAATGAAATACAACTGGCAAAGACTAGAGGTTGATGAACAAAGCCAGATGATTAAGACAGGATAAAACTTTGAATACTAAAATGCAAGAGACAAACTGAGAAGTAAAGGGTTAACAGACATAAATATACTTTACTAAAAGGAATTCAAGAAAGAAACAGGTACACTCCTAAACACTAGGGAAACCTAAGGTAAACTCAGAAGTACAGACAAAGGAGCACAGAGGACTAAGCTAAGCAAAGAAACATACAAAGACCTAGACTTGTCAGACAAAAGATACCTTAAACAAGAAAGTCTTAGGAAAACAAAGGCAGAACAGAGCTACCCAACAAAGAGCACAAAACTACATGGGCAGGCAGATGATATGACCAGAGGAACACAACCAGTAAAATTAGAAAACATTACATGATGTTCAAATTTTGCACCTATGACTGTAGATCCATGAACACTCAGTGAACTATTTAAATGCATAAAGTGTTTCATGCCTTATTATGTGGTATAGTTCTCCATGACGGAAGACCAATGGTTCCTTGTAGAATGGTTCTATAGTTTAACAGTACATAGAAATATAATTTCTAGAACATTGTTAGGACTGAAGAAAAGCTCTTTCAGTTCTACACACAACTCTGTTTGCAGAGAGTGTAGGGATAGCAGATGGAACATGACTCTTTTGTCATCAGAGCACAGACAAGAGTATCATTAATCAGAGAGAGATGTACAGGCCCTGGGCTCCAGGTGATGGGGTGATAGGGTGGTGGGGGTGATGTGGAAATGGTGAACAGATAGAGGGATAGTCAGAGCCTACGAAACGAATGGTCAGTGTGAGGTGGAGGGCAGGCCCGAGGGAGATGAAGCAGATCAGGGGAGAGCCATACATAGGACGAGGGCAGAGAGCAATAAGCCCTGGAGAAAAGGAGGGTAAGAAAAGGGCTGGACAGAGGTTAGAAGTCACTATGAAGACTGGGAGCTGAAGGTTGACCTTGTAGTCATGTCCACCTCTGAGACAGGCCTATTCATTAGAGCAGCACAGAAAATGAGGAAAGCACAACACTGTTTACTTTCTTGGCTAGACAGTTATTATTCTGATGAAGATGGACATAAACAGAAGAGTGGGGAACATTGGGGAATGATTCCAAAGGCCCACAAAAAATATATGCATTTTTAAATTGCTTCATTTGAAGACTTAAATAGAGACCTCATAAGTTATGCATAAGCAAAGAACACCATAGCTCTAAAACTAAACAGTTTATATCATAATTTGCATGATGGCAGGATGTTTTATGAAGTAAATGCTAGTGCATTTATATTGCGGACCATAAATATTAGTTTCCATTATATCAATCATAAAGGTTTTTACAAATTAAATATAATCAGCTTTAAGGATGATTATGTTGAAACAATGGCAATAAGTTCATAAAATATCTTATGTGAACATGCAAATGCTGACAAAAGCTGTTCATAAATACTCCAGTATTGCTTTATGAATATGCTTTCAGCATTAATGCATATGTTTAGAAGCCTTTAAAAATGATATGCGATAACAGAAATTCATCATTCATTAAATATTAATCAAAGACTAGTGAAGAGAATTTCAATTAATATGCTAGCAAAACAAAGAGCTTTCAAAACCACTAGGGAAATCAAAGAAGTAGCAGCAAAAAGAGAGAAGAACAGTATATCACTTGTCAAATACGAGGCTGTATTATCAAGGTGTATTTTTATTTTCAGCCCAATCTCACTGTAAATTACAAAACTAGTGCTTACCAAGAGTATGCTATGTGGCGCTAGAACACAGTGAAAAAGTTAAGAAATATTGGCACGTTTTAATCTTGTGCCAGGTCCTGTTAAATAGGACATCTACAATTGTGAGGAAACACTGTTCTCTGGTTTGTTTCCATTCAGAAGCTCCATGTCTTTTAATGTGGAACACTGTGTTTGGGGGGAAAAAATACTGTTTGTATGATACCTTAGCTCTGGTGCAAGCAGAGAAGCAAAAAGCCTAGCATACTGGACTTTTTTAAAAAAAAAATTGCCATTTAAAGACACTGTGGCTTCATAAACACTAGGGATGGGTGGTATCCATGTTTTTCATGCCATCATACCATCTCAAAATATTAACACAGTATAAAGCCTGCACTGTCTGCCTGTGTAAACTTCATATGTGGGTTAAGTGAAGGGTTTTTGGCACTGTGAACTTCAGCTCAGCACAGCCCAATTTTGTATACCGTCACACATGTTCAGGAGTATACCACAAAATTCTGGGCCCTATGCATAAACAGTGCCCATGGGCCCGCCTCCTCAATGTAATAATATCTATTGTGTCATGAAAACATTCTTAGGGCATTACCAACTCAAGTGTTTAAAGAAGCAGAACGTTTAAAAATATAGATTAAGAAGAGTATAAAATAATAAATGATAAACACTCCCAAGTGCTGAACTGTAAACATATTGCAGTTAACCCATTAGAAGGCTTAGAACAGTGCTTGTAACAGTGGGAAAGCTAGATTTTGTTCAGTTTTACACGTTCATTCATTGTCTGTAATGGTTTATCCAGTTCAGGTTCGCCCACTAGTTCAAAAAAGTAAGCTAAATAAGACTGTTCCAACCTGTTTATAAACAGCTAGCCAGCTAACAGGCACTTGTGTTTTAACACACCACAGCTGATGATTTTCCATTTTGTGTGATGCAGTTTACAACATGAGTAGAAATGATTACAAATCTCTATAATGCAGTGAATGTTAACTCCAGTAAAAATGGGATAGTGAATGTTCTGTAAAGCTTGTCTAATCGTTTGAACGAACTTTACCGGTAAGTTTAGGTCAATTACATCTGTTTATCTGTTTATAGCAGAGGTCAGTGAATTCCACTGGTATCAACACATTTATGCCACACGTTTCACTGATGAGCTGATATGTTTTGACCCACAAGAAGTTATTTTTTCTTTTACAGAATATAAAAATGTATTCATTATACAATACTCAAAGACCCCTCTGATTACTGAGTTCAGCTACTTTAAGGGCTACATTGAAGTGTACCTATGGCAGACGTGTTTTACAGGATGTAAAACACTGCTGAAAGTGTAAGGTCTAAAGCTATTACACATCTGCCTAAGATGTATGTGCCTGATGCCAAGTATCAGCTAGAGGGCTATGAATAGCCAGTTCTGGGCTGTTGTGTAGGTAAATGATGTTCTCTTACTTGTGGAGCATCATCTTATACCTTTAAGAAGAGTTTAACTGAGGTTTGTGATCCAAATCTAATTGTCTAACATAAGTACCAGAATTCACTGATGTTAATGTATTCAAATGAAATCACATCTTTACAGAAATATTCCAGAATCTAGTATAAAGCCTTTTCAGATGAGTAGAACCTGTTACTGTAACAAAGTGTGGACAAACTCTTTAGTAATACCTTTGAGTTCAAAAGAAACATTGAATGCAGAGCACAATGGAGGCAGCTCTTAGTTTACTGAATACAGATAACGTGCTGAAATTAAAGCTGACACTCTGCATTTTCAAACCTGTTCTATTAGAGTGCACTGTCACAACAACACAACAACAATAACTATGTCACTGTTGTTACTGACATCACTTTGAACTTTGAAAATAATTTGAATCTAAATTAAGAATTTATGAAACAGTTGTCTTAGCAATTTTCTTTGTAATCTTCAAAAACACTATCCATCAAAACACTTTAAAAAGCCCATATGGTGGAAACGCTAATTTCCATCTTTTTGATATGGTTGGTAAACACTGTTAAACTTTAAAAACACATGGTTCATTCCCCAGCTCACATTGTGCCATACAGTCATACATAGCTTTGAATGAATTATTTGTGGTGTCTCAAAACGGCATCACAATATACGTATTTATATTCTCGGCCTACAGTACTATAGTTTGGAAGTTATAAGAAATGTCCAGTATGGGCAGTGAACACATACCCAGAGTGGCAGGCAGCCATCCCTGGCACCTGGGGAGCAGTTGGGGGTTAGGTCAAGGGCACCTCAGCCATGGACTGAGGGAGGAGGACAGTGCTGTTACTTCACTCCCAAACATATATTTTTGAATGTCTAATTGAAAATCATTGACTAGAAAATGAGTTAATATATAAATAAACTTAACAGAGGACTGATAAATGCTGCCATTAGATATTTTATTAACATGCATTAAGATCTGCATTAGCATTCATTTAAATACAGTGCCTGAGTCAACGTTTTTTGAGATAACTTTAAGTGTGATAGTTGAATGTTTGGCTGTCAGTATTTGTATGATCCATGAAATTGGATCTCTCCTACCTGATTTATTTTTGTGATATTTGGGTGTACTGTCACAAGACCGTGAAGTTTCAGGCTTGTGCTTGAGCACTATGTGAAGCCTGTGGAGAGATTTAGGCATGGAGCAACATGTTTTTTTTTTTTTTTTTTTTACTGTAATATCCACCTTTTAGCATACACAAAAATGGCACCCCCTCCCTCCCCCCTCAAACTAGCAACCTTCTAGTCCTAAGCTATATAACCGTAAACATGAGGATTATAAATGAAAATCTTAAAATTATTGACCTCAGGTTAAATTCAGGGTCATGGTTATATAAGTGTTAGGGATAAAGGGAAGAATTATGGGTTTTCATGCTAGACACTCATTAGAATTTAAGACCTTCACAAAGGACAAACTATAATTTGTACACATTGTATGAATCCTGGTAATGGTCTTTATTTTCATCCATTCATTCATTGTCTGTATCCGCTTATCTGTTCAGGGTTGCGGTGGGTCTCTGTGGAATCCCTGAAGGGGGCACAAGTCCTTCACAGCGCGACATATATATATATGTATGTGTGTGTGTGTGTGTATGTATATATATATATATATATATATATATATATACACACAGCATCATTTGAGTCGCCAATCCACCTACAAACGTGCATTTTTGGCCATGGGTAGAACCGAAGCAAGAAGATACCCACGGGGACAAAGGGAGAACACACCAAACTCCTCATATACAGTCACACTGGAGTGACTGTATGGTCTTTTAAGAAAAAAATATACTAATTAATATCAGGCTATAAAAGGCCACAAAAACAGAAACAGCTCATTTATTTCTAAGGAATAATGAAACCAAAAAACACATTTCAAAACAATTTATCTGTCCTCAAAGATAAGGGTAAACAAAGGTTAAGTGTTAAAAAATTTAAACGCACTAAACAACGTAGGGCTAAATTGGACCATTTACAAACATACAGCATGTTAAATTGGGGCATTGTAAAGAATGAAATAAACCCTGTAAACTTTTGAGAGGCTTCTACTTAGGATTCTACCAGTGGTTTTATGTTATTACATGTCATTGTCCTTGAATCAAATCTTCTCGTCTATTTCATAGTTGTGTAGAGAAGTTCACAGCTGCGGGTAAAAACTACACAGGAATGACAGCCTTAGTCACAAAGACATTTTGCATAATTTTATTTTTGACACAAACGTTTGCTCCATCTTTGTGGGATGAAAACGGCTCCCAGAGCAGAACACAGTGAGGAAATGCTTGCCAGAATAACACCTTCACTTCAAAGGTGCATTTTGTAGGTAGACAACATCTAGTTGATTTCCCTGGGCACTGCAGCTGAACACTCCAGTCTGTGTAAAAATGACAAACAAAAAAGGCGCTTGGGTCCCCTCTGAATAGCGCACAAACACGACTATGATAAAAACTCATTTTGCCCAAGGCGGTCTTCACCTGCCCCAAAACTGGAGCCAGAAATTGGCAGAGATCAAATAGTCCTTGCTTTTTAAACTTACAGTAAATATACTTCTATGGGGAGTAGACATGTTTCACCAGGACTGGAAAATATCAGCAAGGTCCTCTATTTACATGAGCGTTAACAAATACAAATGTCAGGTAGGAAAAAAATCAATGCTGGTGCCATGGCCTTAAGAAGTTTTAGAGACGAAATATGGTGTTGTTAAATGGAGCTGGTACTTTATAATTTTGCAATATCAATATGGCTTCACAACGGAGTTTACCCATTATTCATTTAGCCCAGGCAGAGGAAAATAACAGTCCAGTGGGCTACTTTAAATGGACAATAAATAAGGAAGTAAATAACTTCCCCAGCTGATGAATTTACATGCAATTTGCAATACACTAAGCATAAAAAACACATGAGTAGAATGAGTAGCGGCGGAGTAAGAAGTAGCTTCATGTTGAATAGTGTTTGAACAGTTCCAGGAAAAATTTAGGTCAGCAGGGATTAATTAGCTCGCTAAGACCTACACAGCAGATGTGGAGGTAATCTTGGAATGCTAGCAGCAGAGGTCAGTGCAATATCCCAGCGCTGGAGATGATAAGAGATCCCCCAGAATCTGCTGGACACACACCAGGGCCTACATCCCTCACACAGAGAATACAGCACAGAATACTAACTCTGCTCTCGGTCACGACCCCATTACTCTTTAAAAGCTGCATAATCAGGTCACTTTCAGCATTCCAGTATCATGAAAGTGGTCAAGGCTGAGTAAAGGGTTCGTGTGCCTTTAGCCATGCATGCAGAGAGGAAATAGATACTGAAATGAGATTTTATTCCTCTTTGCACATAACACAGCTAATAAATCTAAATGAATGAGACCCGGATTCAGCTTAACTATTCATCCTTGCTATTAAAACTCAGATAAATGAAAAAAGATCCATTCATGCTCTTTAAGAAACACTGAAAATCTAATCCACTGTCATTTATTAGCTTTAGTACAGTAAATAATAAGTCCAGAAGCCAATTCTATATTATTCAACATGCCAAGCAACCTATCAGTCACTATTATTATGTAGAGACAATCAGGTGATTACAGACTAGTGTCTAATTTGGTAATCACTAGCAATACTTGAATGTCACACATTGCTATTAACACTCATTAGAATAGAGCCTTTGCCATTGATACTCTAGACTCAGCACTACAGAAACTGCACTATGTAACTGTTGGTGGAGGGGCAAATATACCATATTTCACCTAATGTTTTTTAAAAGCCAGAACTTCGTGCCATGAGAACAGAATGTCCTCTTCTACATTGGGAATCTTGTGAGGTCTTTTCTGTGTTTGCAATATTGCACTGGTTGACCGAGAATGAGCTGTGGCTCTTAAGGAAGACAGATGCTTGTTGTGTCATGGCTGCTTTCCCATCTTTCTCTAAACCCCATCGACAGGCCAAATGCCACCACGCTGAATTTAGTGTGTGGGATGTTGCATTTTCACTCAAGGGATTTTGTTATATTTTAGACTCTCAGAATAATTGCAGATTGGTGAGGATACACTGGAAAATGTGGACAAAGGCAGAGGCTGATTTGGAGAGTTAAGAGTTCAACAGACATTGCTTTTGATCTTTGACACTAATCATTTTTTTATTTTGTTTAATACATAACCTAAAAGTCTAAAATCTATTTGATTTGAATCCTAACAAATAATATTTTTATAGTTTATTGAGATATTTCTAACTCTACAGTGAATACATTTTGCATGGCAGATCAAAAACAATAACAACAACAAGCAAATCAATGGAAAATAAAGCATCAGTTTTCAAAAATAGTAGTTCTTTCTCTTGTTTATGTCCTGGTAACCCATACCTGCACCGCACTGGCGGATGCTGGTCTTTCAAGGAGGGGAAGCTTAATTTCGGCCTACATCATAACATGTGTCGGTTTATTTATACGTAAATTCTACCCTCCGTTCCTTTCTAAGAAAATGATCTGTGACCCTGTCATACCAACAAGGCATCTTTTCCAGGGACTTGACTAGTGTCCTCTCAATGGCCAGCAGAGCTAGGCTGCTTAAACGGCCTTGGCCCATGTGAAGTGTGTCCGCCTGTGCTCCCACGGATCTTTACACCAAAGGATCGCTGAAGCGTCCAATGGGCGGGACAAAGCCCAGCATTTATCCAATGACTCGTCATTGTGAAAACTAGGCATTTCTGCACCAGAAATACTACAGAATTATTAAACAAAATGTATATTATCACTATGAACTAAGTTGTAGCACAAAATGAAGTAAGTAGTGTTATCAATTTCCCCAAAACCTTAGAAGTCAGACTTCAAGAAACAGCATCTATAGGCTTCTCTAAATATTTAGTGTTTATCCGAAATGTTGGAGCTCCAGGGACCTGGAGGTTGTGGGTTCGATTCCCACTCTGGGTGACTGTCTGTGAGGAGTTGGTGTGTTCTCCCCCGCGTGGGTTTCCTCCCGCAGTCCAAAAATATTGTCAACTCAATAGTGTCTGTAGGTGTGAGTGTGTGACTGAATGTGTGTGTCTGTGTTGCCCTGTGAAGGACTGGTGCCCCCTCCAGGGTGTGTTCCCATCTTGCACCCAATGATTCCAGGTAGGCTCTGGACCCACCACGACCCTGAACTGGATAAGCGGTTACAGAAAATGAATGAATGAAATGTTGGAAAGGAAGCCAGCCCTGTAGAGGGAAAAAAGTGTTTCTTTTTGACATCTGCAGGTGAACGCAACACAGTGTGACATCCAGTACAGATTAACTTAAGAGAGACCCATCAGATATACCACAGTGATGTAAGGGGCACCGCTCATATAACAGTGTTGAGTGTTTGGCTCATAGGCCAAAATGGTAAACATGAGTACATTTGAATTAGTCCATGAGCAGATGTGGAAAGTAACGAATTACATTTACATTTGCTCTGATAATTGAAGTTATGTAATAACATAATTTTGGGAGTAGGACCACGCCCAAACTCCTCCTCTCAGTCCTATATATACCCCGCAAATTCACATCACGTCGGACAAACTCACTCCATTTAGTTTCATTAGACGGATCTCGACTTGACTGCTTCATTACGTCATTACTTTTGATCCCGAACTCCTCCCCAAATACTCCTGAGTTCACCTCATTTCAGCCTCTACGGGCGTGGTCTGTACTAGCAAATACTGAGTTCATTTTCTCCTGTAACACACTTTTTTTTTATTTTTTTTTATAAAATTTAATGACTAGTCCTTTTACTTAAGTCATCATTTTCAATAACTTTTATTGTATTTTAATTGTAATCATCATTACACATTGGTGGACAGTAACAAAGTAAATGTAATTTGTTACTGTACTTAAGTAGCTTTTGGTGTATCTGTACTTTACTAAAGTATTTCTATTTTGTGTGAATTTTTACTTTAACTACATTTCAAAGTCAAATAACTTTGTACTCCACTACATTATGAAGAGCTGCCATGGCTTTTGGTTTATGTGTAAATAAAATCGTAACGTGTCTGAACTAATTTTTCAGCTCTGCGCAGCTCTACACGTAGCATTGTTGCCAGGATACAGTTGGAGGGTTAAAACTAGCTAACCTCAAGTGTCTCCACCTAAAACCAATTTTAAGATTTTAAATAATCACTTGTTTCAGTTAACTCTTAAGAATTCATTCATTATCTGTAACCGCTTATCCAGTTCAGGGTCGCAGTGGGTCCAGAGCCTACCTGGAATCATTGGACGCAAGGCGGGATACACCCTGGAGGGGGCACCAATTCTTCACAGGGCAACACACACACATACCTACGGACAGTCGCCAAGCCACCTACCAACGTGTGTTTTTGGACTGTGGGAGGAAACCGGAGCACCCGGAGGAAACCCATGCGGACACAGGGAGAACACAGACAGTCACAGACAGTCACCCGGAGCGGAAATCGAACCCACAACCTCCAGGTCCCTGGAGCTGTGTGACGCTACCTGCTGAGCCACCGTGCCGCCCACTCTTAAGAATTAACAAAATGATTTGTACCGTTTAATTAGAGTCACTAATATTCATTCATATATTACATGGTTTATGGATCTATAGATGACATTAATCACTCCAAACTAAAGGTGACAGTTACAGGTTTATTTAACAGTGTTTAACAATTTACAGTATAAACTAACACAATACGTGAAGCAAGGTAAAAATGAAAATAAAATAAAACGCAAATCAGTACAGCAAGATTAACAAGCCCAAACCACAAGTCCAAAAACAGACAGGAAAAATAAAAAGGTGTTTAAGAAACAGATGGCTCAGAATTGCAGAAATAGCTCAAGCACTATGCTTAATATGCAATTATGAACTATGCTGTTTTTCTGTGACTTCTATATACTTTTCCTTTGTTTAACTTTTTTATTCATTCTGTTAATCTCTGAAATCTCTGGCAGTGAATTTGTTACTGTCTGCAGTCTCTGTAGTGTGGAGGAGTTAATATTTTTTGACTTCCTATGTTCAACTTGATCCATGTTTGTCTGACTTCGGACCAATCACAGCCATTGAGATCTGTGTCAATGTGGCATGCAGTTAATTATATTTCTGGAGGGATACAAATCAGTGCTACGATGTAGGGTTCAGTTCGATGCGTTCAACACAGAATCATAAATTGGGCTTAATACTCAAGAGAAAGCGACCTCTGTTGGTTTGGAGGGGAAACACCTTGGGTGCACGTGACAGTTGATATATCATTCATAGTAATTAATTTTTGGCCATTTCTGTTGTGTTCATCAGTGTCAGACTAATTAATGACATTCTATTATAAGACCGGTGAACCATGAGTGACACCAGAGTCTTTTCACCTACAATGTGTTAAGCATGAACCTTATTACAAAAATTATAATAGGACATTAGAACCATAATAAATCAAGGTACTTTTACTTTTGATACTTAAGTACATTTGAAGGTAAATAGTTTTGTACTTTTACTCAATCTAAATCGAGGACTTTTACTTTTATTGAAATAGTATTTTACACTGAGTATCTGTACTTTAACTCAAGTACATGGTGTGTGTACTTTTTTTCAACACTGCCATTACAACATAAAACAAAACACGCATTTTAGCTTGTAGATCAATTAAAAAAAGCTAAACAGAAATAGAAAAGGTTCAGTTCTGATAGCCAGTAGCAGGGTTGTTGTAGGGGATGCAGTGGTTGGGGAGCATCTTTCATGGGGCCCAAGATTTCTAGTGGCACCCCTGGCAAAATGCATGCTCAATTTTGAGGCACCAATCCACCTGCCAGCATGTGTTTTTGGACCATAGGGGAAACCAGAGCACCTGGAGGAAACCCACACAGATACAGGGGGAACACACCATACTCCTCATACACAGTCACCCAGAGCAGGACTCAAACCCACAACCCCAGGACCCTGGAGCTATGTGAATGGTCTGAGCCACATAGAATGCAACGAATGTATGCTGTATGCTGAAAATGTAGGCTCCTCACATATGAGATTTGTACATATGTTGGGACTATGTCCTTCATTAAAAATAAATAAATAAATCTAAATAAATAAATAAATAAATAAATAAATAAGAACACCCTATAAAATAATTACCCGATATTTCATGGCACAATGTAAATATGTATCAAAAAGTTGCACTGATTCCAGTATTTTCTTGATGTCCTTTTATTGCTGTAAAACTGGGCACTATGGTCCTGTGCTAGTTGAAATACAATTAGAAATAGAAGAAGAATTGTAGAAATTACAATTAAAGTGATTCTAATTCTGAATATTAGTAAAAATCTGATCCTTGAAAGTAAATATAGTGTAATACATTCACTCAAATACACTCACTCACATTTAACAAAATACTCCATAGGGGGTGCTATTCACTGCATCGTAACAATAACATTGTTATACAGTACACAGATGAATTCATTGTCCTCTGTTTATCAGCAGGTAAACTGTGCTGTATGTCATTCTCCAGTTTGACCCCTATGCAGAGTGAGGGCATTAGGCTCTACTGTGGTACGCTGCTAATGATTCAGAAAATGCATCCAGACACTTTCTCTCCACAGGAGGCCCACAACGGCCGCCATTAACATTCTCTCTGCTCTGGTTAATAAGCAGCTTGGCCACTTAAAATGCAGGCCTCATCAAATCCACCAATTAATTTGTTTAGTGTAACCTTGATGGGAAACATTTATTCTAATAAAAGCCTCTCGCTCAAAGGCATAAAGGCATGGAATACTTTACGCACACGAAAGCCTGCCACACATTCAGAAACTTTTCACAATGCAATGAATATGTAAAAATCTGCACTTAAAAAAAAAGAATAAAATACAAAATAATGAATGACATGAATGATGGTAATTAGAGTGCCATCAGCAAGCGTGCTTTTGATCACAGAGATGAAACGAAAAGGTTTTCTGTCTGCATGTTACTATTTTATGTGCTGGTGGCAGTTTGGTGATTCATGCTGTTTAATGGGATGTTATTTTCAGCTCACTTGGGAAATGTCATGTCCATCTCGCTGCTGCTTAAGAGCTCCTAAGACCCAAACACTTCTACTGCGAGGTGACCTGTCAAGCCCAAAACGTCCAGCTCACTGTAAGAATACAATCAATAAAACCAAGGAACCTGCTCTTCTTATGCTCGCTCAGCCCACAGTGCACATAAACCATGCCTTTGAGAAGAATAGCAGAATGTTCCTCAAATTTCACCCCCTTTTTCATCCTAAATTATATTTGTGCAAGTCTCTGACCCAAAATATTGGGAATGCTTAATTAATATCTGTGCAAATGAACAGTAAAGAGAGAAGCGAGTGAAAAATGTTCTCTATGTGTGTAATTATAACATTATTTTAATCAATGAAAAAAAGCCTTATATGTGTCATAAGCAGAAGTGGAGACATATTATTATGATTAAACACTTCATGTGCATGTAGTCTTTGGTTTATATATGTTTCCCTGACATCATCATGTAATAATATGTAACTATAAATTGCTTAGTACAATAAAAGTAATAATCTTGAGATCAAATATTTAAAACCCTAGAATTTAGTCTTCTTTACTTGTTTTATAACTTTGGCGTTCATAAAAATAACAAATGAAAAGGGAATTGAAAAAGTGAGTCTGACTAGCATTTCACCTCTTTGTAGATTAAACAAGGCAAACACTATTAAGCCTGCTTAAGCAGACAGCTCACAGGCCACACCTGGGCTCAACATCAAACTGAAACTGAAATGAAAACTTTAATGTACAAGACTATTGAAAAAGTCACTGTTCATCTGTGACAGTCAAGGAAAATTAGCAGAAATAGTTCATACACTGCGACACGCACAGTGACAGGAGGGTTTTATCAAATGAATGAGAATGTGCAACCTCTCTCTCTCTCTCTATCTATCTATCTATCTATCTATCTATCTATCTATCTATCTATATATATATATATATATATATATATATATATATATATATATATATATATATATATATATATCAGTGGCGGATGCTGGTCTTTCAAGGAGGGGAATCTCAATTTCGGCCTACATCATAAAATGTGTCGGTTTATTTATACGTAAATTCTACCCTCCGTTCCTTTTAAAGAAAATGATCTGTGACCCTGTCGTACCAACAAGGCGTCTTTTCCAGGGACTAGTGTCCTCTCAATGGCCAGCAGAGCTAGGCTGCTTAAACGGCCTTGGCCCATGTGAAGTGTGTCGGCCTGTGAGTGCTTTGTGACGGTTGAGGGGCTCAGCAGCACCCGCTGGACAGAAACTGCGATAGAAGTCAGAAAGAGTGAAGAGGTCAGTCTCCAAACACAAGCAGCTACAAAAAACTCCACCAGAAATAAAAGCTCCATTTGTCGCTAGTCGTTTTTAACAAAGAAAATGCTGCTAAGAGGTTTAAGAAATTTTCCGGTTCAACTCAGAACAGAATGAAAATGTAATGCTCCCACGGATCTTTACACCAAAGGATCGCTGATTCGCTCATTTCGCTGTCAATCAAAAAGGGATTCAGCCTCAGACAGATCATCCAATCATCATGCAGAAGCTGAGCGTCCGGGCCAGCCGAGGCCAGCCGACTGCCCCATAGACCCCCAGAGACGCCGAGTGTCCGATGGGCGGGACAAAGCCCAGCCTTTATCCAATGACTCGTCTAGTTTCGCTGCACTTCGCTGCTTCGCAATTAAACTCTGTGGACGCTCAGCGTCCTCACCGTTTAAAGCACTGTGAGAAAGATTGAGAGGAAAGCCGCGTCTTTACCAGTGATAAGAAGCTGATTCTGAACAAAAGTTGAGCACATTGTAGTGCATATTAATTCAATTACATGTACACACAACGGTATATATTTGATCACTTATTTTTTGACATTTTAGGGGAAGTTGAGCTTCCCTTGCAGTCTAAGAGCAATGGCCTCTGAATATATATATCACTGAAGGTCACTGAAGACATTACCTTAGGTCATAAAAAAGCCTGTCACAATCATTCATTTACTGTTTAATTACGATACAATACATTGTAGATGATGGATAAATATTGCCTGACTCTTTAAAAGCATTTTGTCTATATAGTCTCTTATTTACATGATTTTGTCTCGACCCAAGGTATGACAATGCACCTAGCTCACGTTCTGATTGTTTGATGGAGCATATGATTGTGAATGATAACTGTGGTGAATAATTGCAGTTGGTTTAAGTAACTAATCAGCATGAGTAATTAAGACCAGGTGATAATCTAATAATTGTGATAGGCCTAGTTCCAACTTCTGTCAGCCCCACCTGTTCCAGTTGATTAACTCTTCAC
Organism: Hoplias malabaricus; assembly: GCF_029633855.1. Classification (NCBI taxonomy): domain Eukaryota; kingdom Metazoa; phylum Chordata; class Actinopteri; order Characiformes; family Erythrinidae; genus Hoplias; species Hoplias malabaricus. The sequence continues at coordinate 54,663,428 of NC_089802.1, read as the reverse complement.
ATTAGAGGATGCATTCGAGTAGGATATGGCCATTTTGTTAGATGGACTATGGAACTTAAAACTCTCTCATAACGTGTGTTCAGACTTGTCAGTTTTGATTTGATTAAAATGAACCTTGTGGTGAGACTGTTCTGTTAGTGTGGATCACTAGAGTGTGAATTCTCGCTTACGAATTCTGGTGCACAACAAACAAGCGGAATGAGACCGCCTGAGCAGGTGGGGCATGATATCCCAAGATGTAACAACAAACGCGATTCGAGTGAACAGAGCGCGTTAAAAAACAAAGAATTAGCCGAGGACAAACCTAATGTTTTCTCTATGTAGCAGAGACATTCATTGGTTCAGGTATTGGAGGCATGTATGGCTCTGTTTTGGCTCCTTTATCCATTTTATCCCCTCTCGTTGGGTTTCCAGTTTTATAACTACCTCCAGGTAAACACCACACTGATAAATGCACGAAGCCTAGCTGAAGACTTGGACGCTTGGCTCGCAAAATAAAACTCATATGTCACTTTTAACATGCTGTATGTATATATATATATATATATATATATATATATATATATATATATACATATATATATATATATTACACACACACACGGGTGAAGTGACTTGATTGAACACAAAGACAGACTATGTTAGCTAGGAAAAAAACGAACACAGAACATATAATAAAATTACACACTAAAAAACAAAAAGCTGAAGTGAAGGTGAGGAACAAAACTTAAGGAAAGGTAAATGCTGTCAAAGATGCCTAGCTTTTAGACAGAGGATAAAATATGAAGCAACTGTGACTGTCTTTAAGCAACAGAAAATTCACAGCTGTGGGGCGGGACTAAAACAGGGAACATAAGGAGCAGAGGGTGGAGTCAAAAACAACATGAAACTACATCACAACAAAACAGATATAGCAAGACGGCAGGACAACACACAAGACAGAACACAAAAATTAGCTCTTTTTATTTTATACTTTTCTTCCAATATCCTTTTGCATTGTATGTAGAGGACGTGTAATTTTCTCTTTAAAATTCACAATTTTCAACTACCCCAAACAATACATCTTCTAAATGTATTATTCTTTTTGTTAATACAGTTTCATAAAATGCTGGTATGATATATGAACAGTACAATTTGTCTTTTGCAAATGTCTAAACTCCCAGTAGAGAATATACTTGAGCACTGTTAAATGCATAATTCATGCATGTTATTTACTGGAGTAAACAGATTAAAGTAAAAGAAAAAAAAATCCCAGCACAGAGAATGTTAACTTGGTGTGTCTTAGAATATCAACCAAAATTCAAGCGTTTTCACAATTTAACTTTAACAAAAGCACCCACACTTCTGCATGTGACTGTACATGACAGGATTAACATGCATTTCCCCACAGAGAAAAGCAGAACTTCATATTCCAAAGTCTTTTTGTGAAACCTATTTGGCATTTACTTTATTTTGAAACATTGCTCTGCTTTAATGATTGTTAGGCTTTTTCCCTGAGGAGAGAATTTTTCCCCAAGAACTTAGTCATGCGACTGTGAATGCGCTGCTAAATTGTTTTATAGCTACAGGGGGCCTATGAAATAATAACCAAACCAATAACTAAACTGCATTTGTGTCTCAAAAGCCTATTATTTATGAATGTTTTGTGGAATGCACATTTAATTCCTAGATTTCCTATACCCACAATTATCAGTTTGCTACAGACTACAGAAATGACATACTATATTGAGCTGCCTCATCCATCTAACCAGTAGCATTATCAAGGTTTGACCTAGCATTAATGGAGTAATCCAGCTTGGAAAATTACATAAAAAACACTCAGTGTATTCATAAACCTTTATTTCTAGGCATAAGTCAAAGAAATAACTTATAGACATGATCCATATATGACCACTATCAGCAGTTTCTGTCTATTCTCGGTGGGAAAATAGACAGACCCACAATTAGTATTTAGAATGAATGAAATATAGAATGAATTGTCATCAAAATGTTTGTATTTTCAGAACATAAATCTTATACACCCATCAGTCAAAACCATAAAATGGCATCCTTGTTTCCACACTCATTGTTCTTTTTATAAGCGTCACTGACCATATTAGTGCACTTTGCATTACAGGCTTCTGTCTGTCTGTTGCTCTCTATACATTGTTAGCTCACATTTACTCTGTTCTTCAGTAGTCAGGACTCCAACAGGACCACCACAGAACAGGTACGGATGGTGGAATTTCAGTGGCACTGACATGGTAGTAGTGTGTTTGTGTGTTGCTCTGGTATGAATGGATCAGGAACAGCAGTGCAGCTGCAGATTTTGAATACTTCAGTGTCACTCCTGGATTAATTGTAATAAGATTATATAATAAAATTATTAATTATAATAGGATTAATTATAATGAAATACAAAGCTGAAAGAGCCTTCCATTTTTTGTTGTTTCTGACAAGCCTTAATATTTCACTAACTTTATTTCCAGGGAGTGGTGAAAGGAGAGTTTTCCATTATATTTAATTAAAAAAACAGCTGAGAAAACATGTCAAAATCACTTACTTGTCCCGTACATCTTCTATGTACTATTGCAGCTGCACAGGTTTTACAGCAGTATTAGGTTACCTTCAGACCCTAGTTTACAACTAATTCCCTTGTTCTTTCTAACACAGCAGGTTCACTGTGGAAAAGGAGCTTAAGCAAAGATTAGGCCTTTCATAGCCCAGCAGACTGATTTACTGACCTCAGAAAAGTTTCATACAAAAGCAGTGCATTCATTATAAAAAAGGATTAGTTTGTCCTTCACCAAAGGTCTATTAGACCATGACCTTGCTTGAGTGTGACATCATCTAATACTTGGTTTCAAAGTCATTTTCCTATTTATTAAATTTCCTGAAGAAAGTCAAAGATTTACAGAATTTATAAGTGCTGTATGGTGTGCTCCATAAAGTGCCATACTTTCTTGATTATGTGACCTTGACTATGGTTGATTTCATAATCAAGCAATGTGAGTAATGCTGTATTTTTGTTAAGGGTTCTACAGTGTGGAAAATCAAAATGACTGTACAAATTGTGTTGGAAAGTCACAGAATAGCCTTCGTAGTTTTAAATGAAAATAATTCATTTTCAGGACATTTCTGACTAGATCAGACACAAAAATGGTGTTCATTTGGACTTTTTAGAACTTCGGGTTCTGCCAGAGAGGATGTGTGTGACCAGTGATCTTTGGGTATTTTAGGCACTTCAGTAAAGCCCTGAGGCAAACCCTTGAACACTCTGACATGTGTCTCCCATGAGTCTTTGTACACAGTTTCCTTTGAAAACACCACAGTTAATAGGCAGTGTTTCACTCTGAAAAGTGCGTCCTTTATTATACTGTCTGAAACAATGCCATGAGTATCTAAAATACAGTGATATTTAATTGTTTAAGACTAGGAGGATTTATACCATGCATGCTGATTCCTTTATGCTCAGTTGCTTAGAGCCTGTGTATCACAGTTCTCTATGATTTATATCTAATTCATCATGCACACATGGTTTCTTGACCTTCATTAACTGTAAGGAGACAGCAACATTGTAATTGGTATATTGGTTATTATTATTATTATATTGGTTATTGATAGTCTTGCTGGATAAACTATCTTTATATTTGTGTAAGTTTCTATCATGTATTAACAGGGGAAGGCTGCACTAAGGTATCCAAGATTAGTTCAGAAATGACAGCCGCTTTCTCCTGTGTGGCACCTTTGTCATGGAACAACCTTCAGAACTTGTTACAGATGAAAGATTTTGTCTCCCTGAGTGAGTTAAATCCTTGTTAAAAATTGTATAACTAAAGAACACATTTGTTATTGCAAAGCTTGATTTGATGTTTTGTATTATGCACCCTTTTTTCTTTGTTTGTGTTGAACATTTATTTTAATGTTCTATATCTGTTCTGTTTTGCTCAGTTTTGCTCAACAACTGGAAGTAGAGTGCTTTCATGGCCAGGTCTCCCTCGAAAAAAAGAGATTTTAATCTAAAGGATGAATAAAATTAAGTAAAAAAAATATTGTTCAACGCTTAAAGACCTGTTCATCAAATGCTTTTCCTGAAATCATGAGTATCAGGCTGTCTCTATATTTGTTGCTCTTATTAAAAGGCTAAAAATTAGGTGATGGAACACTGCTGTGAATATCTTAACTGCATTTAGCCACAAAATCATTATATAAATCAAGGACAGGTATTGAATGATTATTTTTGGATTTTTAAAATGACAGTTGATCAAAACACCCTAGTTAAAGCGTGTAGTGTGTAGAAGCATGTAGGAAAAACTCATTTCACTGATAATAAAAAAAACGAACAACCAGTCAAAAATTAATTTAGGTATCTCAAATAATAAATAAAAATATTCACATTTCCTTATGCATAATCCTAGCTGTGGCAAAAGATTATAATTTGGCTCATCTTTGTAAAAAGTGTTTTTTCTGCTTCTTTGTAGGTTATCTACTCTTTTATTGATGGGTGCGTGTTTTTGGTGTCTTCTGGCTAAACATTAAGACACACTTTCATCATATTTAAAAATGACTAACATCATTTTAATAATGAACTACCAATGTTTATATAACCTAATGTGACTGGTGGGAGTATAGGTAGATGTATTCAATGACCCTAAACTATTAAATCTATTCCCAGGAATATTTACTGTTTGCCACAATGGCAATCCAGGAAGCCCTTGATGGCAACTCTTCACATTTGCCTCTTCTTCTACATACCTTGGCTTTACACATTACTGAGCCAAAGTAATTCCTTATCTGTGTTCATGTTTTCTGATATGACACATGATTAATGAATTTATTCCTGTTTTTTCAGACAATGACATAGCTTATAATGTATAACATAATTTAGATGCTTGTTTTCATTTTGATATATCTCTAAGATCTCTAATATCTTCTAAAAATAATAACTTGTACTTAATTGCTGTTTTGACTAGGAATTATGTGAATGAAGCGTGGTCTCTGAATTTTGAACCGTTTTGGTAAAAAATTGGTCATTATTGGGACCTGAAATTTTATTACAAAATCAAAATTCATATACATAAATATGTAAAATTAATACCATCTAGATAAAGACAATCTACAGACCAGCATACTTAGAAAGTTTCCTTTGTCATTTGACATTGTTGTGATTTGAAAGTTTAAACTTTAAAGTTCACACAGAAGAGGTGGACTAATTGGTTCTTTCAGATGGACAGAAGTGGTCTTTAAATTTTGGCATGCTATTTTGGTTCCAAAGTGTATTACAATAATAACTCATTTTGGACTCACTAATGGATGCTTTGTTGTGCCACAACACAGCAATCACCCCAAACATTACTTCCTCTAAATGTATTATTCTTTTGTTAATACAGTTTCATAAAATGCTCGTATGATATATGGACAGTACAATTTGTTATTTGCAAATGTCTAAACTCCCAATAGAGAATATACTTGAGCACTGTTAAATGCATAATTTATGGTTATATACTGGAATAAACAGATTTAAGTAAAATAAAAAAAAATCCCAGCACAGAGAATGTTAACTTGGTGTGTCTTAGAATATCAACCAATATCAAGGGTTTTCAAACATTTACATGTATACTACATGGACAAAGTATTGAAACAAAGCATGTAATCATTGATTATAGGTATTTCATTCAGTCCTACTGCCATAGGTGTATAAAATCCAGGCACCTAGTACTGCACTCTGCCTTTACAAATATTTCTGAAATAATTTTTGCTCTAAAGGATTAACTGAATTTGCATATGGAACTGTAATAGGATGCCACAATTGTAAGAAATAGGCTTGTGAATTTTCTTCTTTCCTAGATATCCCACAATCAACTGTGGCTGGTATTATTGAAAAGCAGAAGTATTTAGGAACCACAGCAACTCAACTACAAAGTGGCAGACCATGTAAAGCTACAGAGTAGGGTTGGTGAGTGCTAAGCAGCACAATGCGTAAAATTTTCTAACATTGTACTGACAAATTGCAGAGTTCTAAACCTCCTCTGGCATTAACATTAGTACAGACATTGTGTCCCAGGAACTTCATGTCATAGGTTACCATGGTTGAGCAGCTGCAAGCCTTACATAACCAAGCACAATGCCAAGCTTCAGGTGGAGCAGTGTAAAGTACACTAGATCAGTGGAAACATGTTTTGTGCCAGTCTTATTAGTTTGGTGAATGCCAGAAGAATGTTACCTGACTGCACTGTGCCAACTGTAATGTTTGGTGGAGGAGGGATAATGCTGTGGGATACTTTTTCCGATGTTGACCTAGGCCCCTTAGTTCCAATGAAGGGAACTCTTAATGCATAATTGCAATAATGCAACACATAACAATGACATTTTGGACTATTGTATGCTTCAAACGTTGTGGAAGTAGTTTGGGGAAGGACCTCTTCTATTTCTCTATGACTGTGCCCCAGTGCACAAAACATTCATTCATTCATTGTCTGTAACTGCTTTTCTAGTTCAGGGTCGCTGCGGGTCCAGAGCCTACCTGGAACCACTGGATGCAAGGCAGGAACACACTCTGAAGGGGGCTACACAAACAAGGTCCATAAAGGCATGGTTGGAAGAAATGTGGAAAAACTTGACTGCACAGAGCCCTGACCAGAATAAACTAGAATGGAGATTGCAACCCTGACCATCCCATCCTCTTTGACCTCACAAATGCTTTTCTGGAGAAATGGGCAAAAATTCCAACAATCACAGTTTAATATCTTGCAGAAGGCTTCCCAGAAGAGTGGAAGCTGTTATAACAGAGAAGGGCAACCAACACCACATTAATGCCAATGGATTTAGAATAAGATGTGATAAAACCTCCTGTAGTGTGTCCCAATATATTTGTCAATATAGTATTTACAGCACTATACAAGAATAATATTAAAGAAAATGTGAATATATATAATTCATGTTCATAATGCAGTCATTTTCTCCAACAAATCTTGATTTTGACAATTTTATCACTTATCTGTCAAGTAAATAATTTTCTCTCATGCCTCATATACATATATTTTCAGTGCACATTTCAGTGACTTCAGTACCAAAATAATTGATCAGTCACTAGAAGGTGACTATGTCCACAAGCAAGCTAGTGCTAGTGTTAGGGTTAAATTCGTATAACAAAGTGCCATCTGTCTGCTGTAGCAAATGTGAGAAAACCTAACATTTGAGCTCAGAAAAAAGAAAGCACATAAATAATAAAAATCTGAAAATCTAATTAAATGAATGCATATAAAGTCTTCAACTGCTATGAGCAGATGGCATTTGTTTTGCTTTAATAAAGTGAAATGCAGAGGTTACAGTTTTGAAACCCCAAACACTGGACAAAAATGAATGGGTCTGTTAATGTCTTAATATTTATTATTATTTCATTTTTATTTTACTATTAAACTGTGCCCTTAATAGATCTGTAAGTAAAGCCTATGAGCTGTTGAAGGCATCAGTCTCATGTGAAGGATAATGTCCCTTAACTGCCCAGTCATTTCACTCATTGGAGGTTAAAGTCATGATGATAAAATGTCTCTTCAGACCCACTGCCGTTAGCGATTACAGCTGCTATGCATGTGCAACTGAAAGCTAATATTCCTCAGATCCGTTGCTAAGAGCATCATTTGTTTCAAGTGCCAGATGCACTTAACATTAGAGACAGTGGTATGTGTGCAGGCATGGTCGAAATGGCCAAATTCAGGCAGCTGTTACACTCTGTGACCCAGTTTTCAGTCCTTTAGAGTGTGAGCAGATTTAAAGTTTCCTTTAAGATGACTGTGCAAAACAGTCTTCAGACCTGGAGCTAAGGGAAGCACAAAGGAGCATTTGCATCCTATTGTGATGAAAATGGCTGCATCATTTAAAGCCTGTGGACATCTTTCACCTTGTCCAGCACACAGGCAAAATTCTGATTCTGATTTTGTTTTTCTTGTGACTTTGTGCGTCAACATTTTCAGGGAAAGATTTGGTAAATTTTCGGTGGCATTCAGCCACAAGAGAATTAATGAGGTACTGATTTTGGATGATTAGTTCTGATTCACAAACACCCCTCTACCTCTTTATAAACATATTGGATAGAGATCCATCAGTCCAGAGAACACAGTTCCATTGTGTTACAGCCAAATGTATATACCCACACTTGGCATTGAGCTTGGTGACATTTGGCTCATTGTGCAACTGCTCCAAAGCATCCAATTCATTTCATGTTTTTCTCTCTGCACTCACAATTGAACATCTGTGTCCACAATTCACTACATTTTAATTCATATCCTTAACTTTAGCTTTAGCTTGTAGTTTGATAATTACAGAAAATAGATAGTGCATTAAACAAAACATTTTTCATCAATATTCATCTGCACTAATGCTACATAATGGATTTTTCAATAATAAGTTAAAGGAGTCCATTCTATTCTCATTATCCTCACAGATGTATGGTCATAAAAACTCTCATTACCAAAAATAAAAAAGTAGGTAAAAATAGATATGTGACCTTTATCAATAGAATGCAAAAGCAAAGGAAGTTTAGAATAAACTAAATATGTTTAGATTAATCTGAACCCAAACAGATGACTGTAATATTACTTCTGTGAAATAATAAATCAACCATAGTTCAGTTACAGTGGTTTACATCACAATTATTTTTTTTCGCCTACAAAACTTCCTCAGTGACTTCTTCCTGGCAGCTATGTATACTTTCAGACATTTATCACCCATTTTCACCTTCCTTAGGCAACTGAATTACCACCTATGTTGCCTGCTTCAAAATATCACTTTTATCTGTTCTAAAAGCACATGAGGGATAATAAACATTATGGTAGATTTTGTATGTTGGAGTTGTGGTTTTTAAGTGTCACTGGAAAGTGTAACATTGAAGACAAGTATAGAATTATGGAATTTCAGTAGACAGATATATAAATGACCACAGAGCTGTAAATATGTTATTATGCCATTGAGGATGTCACAAATGGGATATAATAACAAATCAAAACTGTATTTGGTAATATTGTAAAGTGAATATTGGGGCCTAGAATAAAAGTAAGTAAAAAGTAGAACAGGAAAACAAAAATCAATCAACATGTGATGACAGTACGTAGATCTGAGTAAATAGAACAAGCTACTACTCACCTCTGCCATAAAGGAGTGATAACAGACATGCTCTTTTATTTCTCTTGTCACAAATCTGTATTAATCAGCTTTTCTTCATCAAGGAGGTTAGTCTGAGTGAGTCAGATAAGAACTATAAGAGACACTTTCAGCAAGCCTTGTGACAGGCCCACCCATCATGTGTTCCCCCTGACAGACAGTGGGAAAAAATATACACCTTTAGGATGCATTCTCTTTGGTGTAATTCATCTCTGAACTCAAACATATTGCCCGGGGTGCAGCTCTAATTTATGAGCTAAACCCTCAGTATATCCTAATACATATTGAAATGTCACAATGCTGCACCCCCGGGGCAATCAAGCCATCTCTCCGATTCGAATTCAACATAGCAATTTCAGCTCTCTCAAGAGAGACCAAATATATCACACACATGGACACACTCACAAGAGCATCTAAAATGAGAGTGTGGGTGATGAATGTCTGCACATTGTTTTCAGGGGCAAATTGATTCATTGAGTCGCCCTGCCGCAGCTCCATATTTCCATTTCCTCACAAAGGAAAGGGTGCATGACCAGGACCCAAAAAAGAAGAGAAGAGTTGAATAGTTCTCATTTGTTGCCTGATCCTTCTATTATAATACAGAAATGTCTTACAATATCTCTCACAAATACGCAGTGCTCTGTGTGCAGCTTTGCATAAAGAAGTCCAACACTGATTTCAAATTAGCCGCACAATGACCTGATTCTCCACATTCATTCAGCATTACACTCGCCATTCTCTCACTGATTATTTTACAGAGTCTTAGACATTTATTGTTCTTTCCATGCATTATGTTGCATATGTTAAAGGAGACATAGCCAACATTGCTTTACATCTTACCATGCTACACAACCATTTTCCAGCCTCCGGTGTTCTAACAGAACACACCTGTGTTGGTTACTTGAAAAATGGACCATGTTCTGACTGGATGTTGATAAGCCAAACTGCTATAGGCTAAACAGACCAATACTAATAACAAGTTTACACACCACTCAGCCAACTGATGTAATGGTGGAGCATTAGTGTATGTTGGTCAGGCACAAGTGGATCAGACGCATACCCACTATTAGACATACCTACCTTGTTGGTCCACCTTGTGGATGTGAAGTCAGTAGCTCATCTGTTGCAGCACCAGTTTGTGTAAGTTTCTGTCTAGTCTTTCATTAGTGGTCATAAGACACTGTTGGCTGGATATTTACTACAGGTGGGCTATTCTCAGTTTAGCAGAGAAACAGATGTTTAAAAACTCCAGCAGCACTGCTTTGTCTGATCCACATGTACCAGCACAACACAGACCAATATGCCTTCACTGTCTCTCTGTTGCTGCAGTGCTGAAAATGATCAACTACCAAAATAAGACCTGCTCAGTGGTTGTCCTTTGTGGTCCTGACATTGATGAACATTGATGAAAAGGGGCTAACAAAATATGCAGAGCCAAATATGGTATACAGTCTGTAATTGTAGAGATAAAATGCACCTGTTTGGTCAGTGCAGCTCCATTCAATTCAGTTGTGATGAGTTGAAAATGTGTTTGTGTTCCAGAACTAATCATTCAACATCAGTACCTGATCTCACTAATGCTCTCGTGGCTGAATGCCAGTAAATCTGCATATAAATGTTCCAGGAACCTGTCTAAAGACTTTTGAGAGGGCAGAGTTGTTACTGCAGTAGAGAGGGACAAGCAGCCCTTGAATTTGTTCAGAAATGTTTGTAAGTACAGTGGGATACACCATGCACTGGTATATGCATTCCATCTCTGGCCATGTTACTTATAAAGGCTCAGATTAACATTCACATTCTCAGGCCTCCTGTTGATATGTTACATCAGCGGCAGTCTCTGAAAGCCATGCTGATTTCAACACTGGTTTGAAATGGGGCCATTTATTTATAAAAATAACAACTGCAATGTGTTGGTACTCAAATAAAGAATATGTGGTTTAGAAAGTTTAAGATAAGTCAGAATTAAGTGATTGTTTTTTAGCAAAAGTTGTTTCCCTTCAAATTGTCCCAAAAAACCTTATGTTTCCTGCAAGATATCAGTGCCCACACGACTGAGATATGAGCTGTAGATGATGTAAAATGCAAGCAACCAAACATTCTGGGAACGGTTGCGAAACAGGTACCCTCTGAAACTCATATTAATTTGAATTGATTCCACGATCTGGAAAACTTGGGTCATTAATTTCTAATCTTTCTCTCAATCAATGTGATGCCCATATTTAACTGAGCCAGTATTGAGTAATTCCTTAAAGCCAAGACAGCCTCATATTTCTTCAAACCAACACAATAAATAATTCTGTTCATCACAGCTTTTAGACACCTCTAAGGGTCATAACTCCATGCAAAAATAATAATCATTTGAATAGAAGTAGTATGCATAAAATAAAGTGTTTAATATTATCCATTCATTAGAACTTGATGGAATGTGATTTAAAGATACCAACAAAGGGAACATCTAATATTTTTCATGTAGGTATCTTCTAAAACAGATAAAACATACTTCTAAAGCAAAAAAACATGAGTAAAATAAATAAATTGCATATTTTAATGCATTAGTGCAGATATTTTTAGTGCAGATTTTAACATTTTGGGGTTAAACTGACCATGTCATTTTTTGAGTCTCAAACTGAGCATTAAATAAACCTCCATGTTTTGGAAATAAGGATTAAACAGTGGTGTTAAAGAAGAAACTTGCTTTTCAGAAAATTTCATATGGCATTTAGGGTTTACACACCCTTGTTTTTAGTTGATGCTACTGTCAGCTTTCCCCTAATTTGCTCTCAGTTGGGGAAGAAGTAAAGTATACAGTGCAGCACTGAATAAGTCTTAGAGGAAGAGTTTATATATCCAGTGTCTGCAAGAACGTCACCATTCTGTCTGAGAAGAATGTGATGATGCTTGTGTTCCCAATGTCTCCCTTCAGGATTTCAAATATCGGTGACCTTTTTGGAAGGGGTCCTTCTGTGAATACATTGAGCTCTGCTTAAGCTCAGCCCAAGACTCTTTTCAAGAGATAAGCATTCTTCTCATACAATAATGCAGTTGAATTTAAAGGACATTACTCCCTTACGCCAAGTGAGAGTGCAGTATGTGGCAAAGTCCTCCTTGAATTCACCTTAAGGGCTGCTCTTACTGTGAAATAGTAGATAAACAGAGAATGTAAAGAAAATGTGTATATGCATTATTTGGTAATTGGCCATGTACCTATAATGATTAATTAGCCAGTTTTGGGCACATTTATATATTTGCTCATGTTTTGAGGGAAAGTGCTTCAATTTTTACCAACCCCATTTCTAGAAAAGTTTGAGTAAAATTGTGTAAAATACAATAAAAACAAGAATCTGTGATTTGTTTTTAAGTCTTTTGTTTTATTTAACTGACTAAAATTACAAAGAAAATGTATCCATTGTTTTCACTGAAGAACTGGATTGTGTTTTGTAAATATAAATTCATTTAGGATTTCACACCTGCACTGCACTGCAAAAAAGTTGAGACAGTGGCATGTTTACCACTGTGTTACATTACCTTTCTTTCCATTTATATTGTTTAATCATTTAGGAAATAATGACACATATTGTTAACGTTTTGCAAGTGGAATCTGTGACATTTCTGTGACTTCAGCTGCTCAACAGTCTGTGCTTGCTGTCTCCTCATAGGAGACAGATGTGGACTGCAGGCAGGTCAGTCAAATACATGCATTCTATGTGTAAAAACCATGTTGTTGTGGCACATACAGAACAAGGCCAGATATTGTCTTGCTGAAATAAACTTCCCAGTATATGACATCGTCTTGTCGGCAGCATGTGTCTCTCTAAATAAACAATGTTCACCTCCACATCGATGGAAATTCTCACAAAAGCATGTCACTCAGGCCATGGTCATTGATACAACCCCCCATTCCATGAGAGATGTTGGCTTCTGCCCCGATTGCTGGTAATGTGGGGAATTGTCCCTTTTGTCATTAGCACGGAAAACACGGTAACATTTTCTGACAACAGCACCCTTATCTATTGTCCTTTGGACTAGTCCAGATGAACTCAGGCCCAGAAAACTCAGCATTTCCACATATAATTAATGTGTGATGTTCTGTATGTGTAGTAGACTATTAGGTTGCATTTCTTGGTGTAGTGGTGGACTGTGTTATATGACAAGGGTTTTCCAAAGTGCTCTTAAAAACATAGAGGTAGTATGCCGTGCCATCTGAGGGCTCAGCATTCCAGCATTTCAACAATGTTGCCCTGCACAGACAATCTTTGCTTGGAACCTCTGTATTTACCATTGTTATGATACCTTTGCCTACTACAGCTCACCTACTTATTATGGCATATTTTAAATTCAGATGTTTAAGATTCTTAAATATTCTATAGCCATTTCTCTCTTACATTGCCTCTGTCTTGCCTTTTTTGGAATGAGTTGCAGGCATTAAATTCTAAATTGTTTATATTTAAAAAATGCAGTTCAGTGGAAACAATGGACAAGAGAATTAACACATCACAGATTCAGGGTTTAATTGCACTTGCGTCATTATTTCAGCAAAAAATTAAGATTTTTGGGGAAAAAGATCAGTGTGCACCATAATGTGCAGAAAAATACATAAGTGAAACCTGACTACTAACATAAATGTGGTTACATTTCAATTTGTAAAGAACCTCATGGAACTAGTTTAAACTCATTCACACATACACACACATTCACATACCTACCTATCTCATTCACATTTAAGAAAATGCTCCAAAAGGGGGCACTACTCCATGCTTTGCATCAGAGACATTGTCCTTGTCATCCGGTTGACACCTCACCTGAAAAGCCAGTGTGTAAATTAGAATAGCTTTGAATTAATGTAATTAGAGAGCAAACAAAGAGAAAGCTGTGAAATTCTATAAAATGTCTAAATTCTTCTTTTCTTTCTCTAAGGCAGAAAATAAAAAATGCAGGTCCTGGCCTGGTCTGGCAACTGACAATAAACGTGTGTCAAATAGCCTGTGGTGTCATCATGATTGTCTCATTAGAGGACTGAATAAATTATTGATTTTGATCTGCTCGCTTTGCTGGTCTTGGGGGAGTCAGGATCAAATAGATTTTGCACAAAATATTCCCCTCCCAGAAAATGACCTCCTATTATCATACAGTGTGTACATGCTAATGTTCTTGTGTTAATTCTTCCATGACTGTGTGCTTTTTCTGAGCACTTTTCTGAATCTGGTGTGGAGAGGACATTGGTAAAATGTGACAGGAATCCTGATGGCTCATAAATGACTTCAGAGTCGAGTTAAATTCTCTGATGAGAACATGCCGTAACAGAGGATTGTCTAATAAGAACTGCTTTTAGAGGCCAGCCAAAAGATCCCCAAAGCAATTTTTTTAGGTAATTTGTGGTATGGCATGAAATGGTTCCCCACAAGCTAGGGCTGATTGAGCTGGATTTGTTTCTGTCGGGCCTGACTCCATTCTCCAGCCAAGACCAGAGCTTTAGACTGAATTATCTCATTTAATTCAACATTATGGGTATATCAAGTATCTTTTTTTCTGGTGTGTTCTCTTTAATACAGTGGTAATGGATTTGGTCCATTTAGGTACATTTGCCTTGTATTTCTGGCTGACAAAGTATTAGCAATGTAGTACAATATGAAAAACCTCACTTTATTGCTTTACCACTGGAATTTCAAATAGAAATAAGCGCTAAAATCACCACACTCAGTGCCAAGTGCTTGCTGCAGAGATATAAAGTCCCCACTACTGGACTGTGGAGTGGTGGAACTGTGTTTATTAGAGGGATGTAGTACCATTGAATATATTTGGAAGTTGAAGCAGTGTTTGTGATTTAATCATTCAGCATCAGTAATTGACTGCACTATGTTTCTCTGCCTGAATGCCATTAAATTCTCCCAGAAATGTTGGAAAATCTGTTGTAAATCATTCCTGGAAAAGCACCGTAGGACATACTCTTAGTATATACTTAGGTTCAGATGAAATATCTGAGGAGCACATAGTGGCCATACAGTGGTATACTTGGGTAACCCAGTAACATCATGTAGACTGATTAATCCAAAACAAAAATAGTTGAAACACAGTTCTTAATTCAAAGACATGTATCTCTAAAGTAGCGCTTAAACAGCAACACTTTTACAGTTTGTTGTCCCATATTATACCTCTTTGTTGAGCAACAGTTCAGAGTGCTTTTCTTTCAGTGCCTCTAACACCGTTCTTGTGTAAAGCAGTAGGAGGTGCATCCTGGGAATAAAAGATAAACGCTTCTTGTTCCTCAGACTCTTCATTACTGAAACAGCTCATCAAACACTTGAGCTTTAAACAGGTGTAGCAGCTCTCCTATGGGAAAACCTACGCCAGTAGTATATATCCTACACCTTCTGTCAAACACCTCTGTGAATGATTTATGACCCCTTGATTTATGACCCCTGATTTATGACCCAGGTGACAGGTCAGTACAGGATGTCCTTATATGGGCTTCCCCTCACACCTACACCCCACCCCTGACACCCTCACCCCCCAACATATTGGGGGTGTGTTGTGTTTGCATGTGTTATTTAAAATGACCCTGTGGATTTCTATGGCTAAACGCTTTTTAAAATGTCTACAGTGTGTGTAAATCAGTCTCTTTTAAGAGAATCTGCAGTTACACCAACTATTAGTTCTGAAACCAACGTTGCTTTTGCGCCAAGGAAGAAACGGCGTGGTAAAGCATTTGGTAGCAGCCCTCGCGAATATTTTAGGGATGTTAAAATTAACCTGTTTGATTCTCGGGCTTATGACGTTTGTGGGATGGTCAAAAGTGGATCAACGCCTTCCAGTGATGTCTGTTAAAAGAAACATAAGCCGACACTGAAACCACACGAAGTCAAGAAACGAACAACACGCAAGCCATCATGTTTGAGGACATTCTTCCAGCAGACTATCCCGACACCCGTGGACCTATGTGGTGTGGAAATTATCGACTGTCAGACATTGAATATACGCCGATTGACACGGGTCATGGGCTTGTAAACTACAGCTATGGTGAATCGACGGCGGTTGCCAAAGCGGTATCAGACAACAGTTTGTTGGGTCAATATGGTGATGATCTCAGTTGTGTGGACATTGCGAACCCGCATGTTTTTCGACAAGACCCGGTGGATGATTTGGCAACGTTGATGGCTAGACAACTGACAATCGCTGAAGCTCCTGAAGACAACGCTATATCTGCTCCGATTGATGTGGTGGACGGGCAAGTAAGCTCTACGGCGCTAAAACTGATAAAGTCCACTGTCGTTGTAATCCTACAACACATCATAAACAACAAGCTGAAGGAAACATGTCTTGGTTGTGAAGTGGATCACCCTAGTCAACTTCGACATTCGTGTCTGTTTGAACCTGATATCTTCTTTTTTGAAAAATACTATAAAGATATAACAAGGACATTGTTCACGCCTGCCTTAAAACAGGCCATAGCTGGGCTTCTAAAGTGTTTTGGAATAGAACTACCCCTTCTAAAAATTCAAGGATGTGTTGAAACAGTCGTCTGTGAATTACAATGCGAGCCGTACATTGTGGAAAAGCTGCAGGAACTAAGAGAAAGCCTGATTGATCAAACCTCTGAACGGTTTGTCAGCGATGCCGTTGACTGTTGGGAAGGTGATTCAAAGACTTGCAGAGCTGTTTAAGTGAAAATGGGGATAGTTTGCGGACACCAAAGTCTGTCAAAGCGTGTGCTGAAACACCGTGTGAACTGCGAATTGACACGTTTGTTGTATAAATGTATTGACGATAGTGTGGATGATTTTACACTCGTTAATAGTGTGTATGATGTCAATGTTAAACGTTTACAAAATTTCAAGAACCAAATGAATATTGTTAAATCAACATCGCATGATTGGTGTCATTTGACACAGTTATGTATAGATTCTGATGAAACAACCCTTGTGACTATTAGTAAATTACTGTCTCTCATGCCTAAGAGTGAAAATGTGGTAAAAATTGGTTATGTGCTTTGTCTATGTACATATATAATAGACATTTGTGTGATAAAACTTTCAACAAAGAAACCAATTGATGTTCGTAAAGTGATTGAAACATTTGTTGAATATCTAGTTGAGAAAAATGTAGATGTGTGTGCAAACTTTTTAGATTTCATCGATGCATTGTGAATAAAACAGTCAAACAAACAAATCTGGGGTCATTATTTTCAACAATGTCATCTATCGACACATCAAATCTTATGAGAACGGTATATTACACGCCGTCTAATTCTGGTTCATTAGGCGGTAAAAATCGTTTGAAACGGGGTGTTTTAGAGAATACAGGATTGTGTCTGTCTGATCAACAGGTTTCAGACTGGTTATCTGGAGAGGATGCATACACACTCCACAAACCCATACGACATAATTACAAAAGAAACCGGGTTATAGTATATGGCATTGACGCTCAATTCCAAGCTGATCTTGTTGATATGAGTGCGTATTCTAGGGAAAATGACGGATATAAATATATGTTGACATGTATTGACGTGTTCAGCAAATATGCGTGGGCTCGACTGTTAAAAAATAAGTCTGGTATAGAAGTCTCAAAGGCATTTGCGAACATATTAGAAGAAGGCAGAGTTCCTCAAAAGTTACAGACTGACAGGGGTAAAGAGTTTTTCAACAAACATTTTCAAAATTTAGTATCAAAAAACAAAATCACACATTTTGCTACAGGTAGTGAGCTAAAAGCCAGTGTCATAGAGCGGTTTAATAGAACGCTAAAAAGTCGTATGTGGCGTTATCTAACAGCTGTAAACTCCAAAAGGTACATTGATGTTTTACAAGATATTATGAGCGGTTACAATAATAGTTACCACCGTAGTATCAAAACCAAGCCAGCTGATGTGACGAAAGAAAACGAATCTAGCGTGTTTAAAACGCTGTATGGTGTGAGAAACAAATTAGACAAGAAAACCATATTTAAGTACAAGACTGGTGACGTTGTGCGTATTTCTAAAGTCAGGGGTCCGTTTACAAAGGGGTATGAGGAGAACTATACACAGGAGTTTTTCACTATATCAGACTGTATCCGACGACAACCACCCGTTTATAAATTGAAAGATTATGACGGTGACATTATACACGGCCGTTTCTATGAAGAAGAGTTGCAAAAAATACGCATGTCTACAGAAAAAGCATTCAAAGTTGAAAAAATTTTGGATAAAAAAAAACAGGGTAAAAAAACAATGGTTTTAGTGAAATGGTTAGGTTGGCCGTCAAAATTTAACAGCTGGGTTCCTGAAAATGATGTTGTGGACATACAAAGGCCTTAAAAGGTGTTGTACTTTGTGAACTAGTTCATTTACATCAAAGGACAAATATGGGGGACAATGGTTTTTGCGTCACACTGCCGAGCAATTCGTCTATGTCGGTATACCCCGATAATCAAATTTCTAATTATAGAACAAAACTAGCGAAACCAATCGATCTAAAAGGTGACTGGGAAGTAGGGGTGATAGAGTTTCAATACCCACGAACGTGGACAACCTTTTGTGAGATAGATGCCACATTTAGCGTCATTGATAAAAAATCGGGCAAAACAACACAAATAACACTACCTACAGGGTATTATAACCATATACCGGCATTAGTTGCTGAGATTAATATCCATCTAGCAGACCATTCAATAGGTCTTGTTTATGACCAAATAAGTCACAGGTTATTTATTAAGACGTTATCTGATATCGGTTTGATATTTAATGGTAAACTAGCCATCATCTTGGGTTTTAAACCGGGTGTGATACTAGAGTGTGTAGTTAAAACAAATGACCCGGATGTCGTACAGAAAGAGTACGCGCCACACCCTGTCGACATCTATGGTGGTTTCTACTCAATGTTTGTTTACACAGACATTGTTGATTACCAATTAATTGGTGACAGTTTTGTACCTCTGTTGAGATGTGTACATATATCAGGGAACAACCATGATATTGTCACAGTTAGATACAGTAAGCCACACTACGTGTCGACAACAAAATCACAGATAAACGATATCGCTATAGAAGTGAAAACCGATCAGAACCAGCACGTAAATTTTTCTTATGGGAAAGTGGTTGTAAAGCTACACTTTAGACCTGTAAAACAAGGAATTAGGTTTTGAAAATGGAATCTTTCAACAGACTGGCCATGGATCCTGAACGTTACGTTTCTTACTATCAAAGTCAGGCCGGAGGCCACATGCCCGGCTATACAGGTAGCCCAACAATGTATGGCGCGGGATTTGGTGGGATTTTTAGAAATTTATTCAGAATGGCTATACCGTTGTTCAAGAAGGGTTTTAATATAGCCAAACCACATCTAAAAACAGCTGCTAAAAACATTGTAAGCGATGTTGTCAGTAACGGTCTGACGCGTATGATGGCACACAATCAAGATGGGTCGGGTATGTTGGTGATGGCTCGAAAATCTGTGAAACGACCCCCTGGTAAGAGGCGTGGCCGTCCTGCTAAGAAAACCAAGCTTGAGATGAAAAAACACATAGTGTCAAAAAGAAAGCGTAAGGGGAAGCAGACAACAACATCGACCTGTAGGAAACCTGTTAAAACCATTTTCTGATCATGGCTCTACTTCATCGCATGTCTGAGGAGTGTATTAAATCAGAACTGGACTTGTTTACAGTACCTTTAACACAAACCGCTATTGAGAAAAACACTTATGTCGAAATTCCGCCGCTGTCAGCAATATCCGACACTGCCCCACTGGAGTTTTTCATAGCCGGCCATGGTGAAGATTATATGGATCTAAATAACACACTATTATACCTTCGTCTTAAAATCACAAAACCTGACGGAAGCGACATTGATGACGGAGCCGCTGTGGGGTTGATAAACTATCCTGGAGCTACAATATTTTCACAGGTCGACGTGTCCCTAGGAGACAGGCTGGTATCACAGAGTTCAAGTACCTACCCATACCGTAGCATGATAGAATGTCTCGCCAACTATGGTCGGGACACCCTGGAAACTGTCTTCTCTGCAGGCCTCTTTTATCTGGACACTGCAGGGCATATGGATGAAACAAACCCCGCAAGGAACAATCGCGGTTTGGCAAAGAGGGCCGCATTTACAAACGCTAGTAATGTGGTAGAACTGCTGACCCCGATTCATAGCGACATATTTTTTCAGGAGAAATTGATGCTTAACGGTGTTGATATAAAAATTCGCATGACACGTAATAAGGATGATTTCTGTCTAATGCGGCATGACGCGTTAGCATACAAAGTGAATATTCTCTCTGCATCGTTATTTGTCAAAAAAGTATCTGTGTCACCAGCTGTAAGGTTGGGTCATGCCCAGACATTGTTGTCAACAACGGCTAAATACCCCATTGACCGAGTGTGTCTAAAAAATTTTTCCATACCTGCTGGAACACGTGTTTCTAACCAAGAAAATTTGTTCTTGGGGACTCTACCTAAGTCTATGATAATAGCCATGGTTGATAATGATGCATTCACAGGCGCCTATAATAAAAACCCCTTCGCGTTTAAACATTACAACTTGGAGTTTCTTGCGGTCTATTTAGACGGCCAACAATTTCCAGCCAAACCACACCAACCCGATTTCCACACTGGTTCCGCCGTGCGCGAATTCTTCCAGTTAGCGCTTGCATCTGGAAGACATCTGAAAAACCAGGCATTGCCAATTGATAGGCAGGATTTCCTACAGGGCTACACTCTGTATGCGTTTAACCTCACACCTGATGAAGAATGCGGTCAACACGTGTCTTTGGTCAAATCAGGTAATATTAGACTGGAGGTCCGTTTCAGACAGCCGCTCCCGCATACTGTAAATTTGGTTGTGTATGCTGTTTTTGACAGCATCATTGAAATCTCTAACCGAAGACAAGTTTTAGTGGATTATTACTAATGAATACGTTGGAGCTGTCTGCTGTAATGGACAAAGTGGCTGTTAACACACATTTTCTCGGTGTGTTAGCATGTGACCAATTACCAACAAATGGTATATGGAAATTACCTGTGACGGCTATTGTCAATACACACTCATCTGATCTTCCTGGCGAACACTGGCTTGCTATCTACATAAGTGAAGACCGTGTCGGGTGTTTTTTTGACAGTTTTGGAAATGCACCTACCTATGACAAGTTCCCTAAAATTATTAGTGATTTCCTTAAAACAACATGCACGACTTTGAGGTATTCTACCAGACAAGTTCAAGATTTTACATCAACCACATGCGGTCAACATTGTGTGTTTTTTCTATACCACATGGTTAGACTGTGTAATTATGAAGAAGTGATGTCAAAATATGGTTTTAATTTAACTAAAAATGACAATATGGTTTCAACCTTTGTGAAACATTTGTATCCGTGTGTTTGTAAGAACAGGTCGTTTATTTGTATACAACATGTTCAAAAAGGAGAGATGTTTATTGTATAACCCTGTGTAGTGTAAAGCTGACGAATAAAAACACTGATTTTCAAAAAGATTTTCAACTCTGGTTCGTTTATTTACAAATATACATGTAACAATAATAAAACAACAAATGACAGTTTTTCAAACATTGTGAAAAATATTCAAAACAATCAAGTAAACAAAACAATCACACATCAGATAAAATAAAAATAAAATATATAACAGTTAGAAGTTTAACCAAACACTTCTGTCTAAAACGGGGGAGAGAAATCTGGGGTGTTCAACACTCTTAACAGACGATTGCAAAGTGTCTTTCACTGGTGTAGCATAATCAGCAGACTTTTTATTTTTTAACAAATTAATTTTTTGTCTGACAAACTTATTTGGTATGGTAGAAAGAGGTATGTTTAAAACAGCAAAAGCCTCTAGAAACTCGCTCCACCCCCGAGGTCTACGATCATCGCTAACACGGTGTGCGGTGGTGATGCTTTTCACCAAGTCCAGAATATGTGACCCTGGGATCGTACGTCCATTTAAGACAAATTCTCCTAATTCATTCCAGGAAGACACATCTTTTGATTTAGACATTGTATCTAAAACATACTGAACATTCTGTCTGCTTCGCGAAGATACATTTCTAAGAACATCATCGGTTATGGAATGTTTGTTACCAGTCTGATCGACAACATTTATTTCCTTATTAACAGTATCCGCAGGCGGCAATGACAATGTTAAAGTATTGGTCTCCATATCACCATGTTTAGCGATGGTTAAATATCTCTGTAACACGGATGTATAAAGTTTGGCCTTCTCGTGGGGGTCGAGATCCCTCCTGGCCAAAATATCTCTGATCGACACGTCCAAATCATTTTCTACAATTTGTCTGACAGCGCCCCGACTGTTATCACTCTTTAACTTATCCAACTGGTGCTGAGGTACCAAAAATAATTTTTCAGCGTACTCCATGTCTTCAGTTTATCTCCCTGCTATCAAGCTTGCTATAAATGGTAAAGCAACGCTTAACAATGGTAAAAGAAAGCCGCCTTTCTGATTAATTATTTTCTTTTTCCGTGAAACACCAACCTTTTTATTTGCGATAAATTTAATTTCAGACTTCTTCTTCTTTAACTCACGATATTGTGTTGATGTGAGAGGCACGGTGCCATTAAGAACATTAAGGGCAACCTCGCACAGAGTTAAGATAAGTTCATTAGACGCCGTTTGTAAAATAACACGTCTCTGTGCTGGTGTGGCTTTAAATAAAAGTTTAAGAAGCGGCAGGTTTCTATATAGTCTGTCCGACATACTGATCTATCTGCGTATTTTCGGAATGTAAACAACAGGCGTGTTTGAAAGCAGATCTGTTCTGAGACGAAAATTTTCAGGAGTCTTAGCTTTATAATCAATTAAAAGGTGACCGAAGGGCTTGCTAACAGCGTTTTGAAAACATTCCATGAAAAATTTGGTGTTGCCGGGGTACATCTGTCTACCTAATACACAAACCTGATTGTTGTCTCTAGGATTTTTAAATAATATGAGATAGTTTGTGTTCAAACTAATTGTCCTACTAGACTTTCCTTGAAAAAACAAATTTTGCATTAAGTAAATGGCACTTAAATTTCTGTGATGTACATACTGTGTAAACACCTTTTCCACTTCGGCATTATTGCTGGCATCTTTCATAACATCATCAATTATTAACAAATTATTTCTGTTAAGCGGTAAAAGTGTGTCGTCACATAGCGACGTTGGTATCCCTTGAACAAAAATAATATTTCTTATCTTTAACATTTCATCATAAAGGGGTTGCCAGCAGTCATAAATGTATACTATATTTTCTATTTT
Organism: Hoplias malabaricus; assembly: GCF_029633855.1. Lineage (NCBI taxonomy): Eukaryota > Metazoa > Chordata > Actinopteri > Characiformes > Erythrinidae > Hoplias > Hoplias malabaricus. The sequence continues at coordinate 54,640,058 of NC_089802.1, read as the reverse complement.
ATTTGAAATCAACTCATCAGAACGCTCAATCAACTGTTTTACAAAAAAAGTTTTTCCGGAATTTGATGGTCCGCTTATTACACACGAAAATGGGTGTTGTAATCTAAAATCAAACCCGTCAACATCTATCACACCTCGACCGTCTTTAGTACCCATAAGGAAGTGTTGAAAAATCAGGCAACAGGACACGTTTGTTGTACACAACTTTAAACCGCTTCACTACTGATTTGTTTTTCAGCGTGAGGTTCTTTTTATTTCTCACAATGCCGTCAGCGCGAGCAAGTATGTGTCGGCTAGTATCGCGATTTGTCACATAATTATCAACAAGGTCAATAAGTGTGTCGAGTCTAATAACTTTTGAGTTTTCAGAATTTAGCGTAATGCCCTTTGCTTTCATGCATGTTTTACCGCCAGCTGTAAGATAACCGTACGTCTTAGGACCTCCCGAGCAGAACTCTGTAATGTAATCACCACCACCAATCTCGTCTGTCAAATCGCCTAAATAAGGCCCCAGAGGGGGTTCCCAATCACCTTCACGAGAAACAAAAATAACACTGTCAGTGTCGCTATACAACAACCTGTCTCCCAATTTATCCATTAGATTATACAATTCTAAACGAGCGTGAGCTGTTGTAAATGCGCCGAGGAATACATTAATATCGCGTGTTGGACAGCTGTCTCCAGCCGAATAGCACCACTGAATCAATGCTGCGGTGTCGGACACAAATGAAAAGTGTTTAACCTCATAGCCGTCACCAAAGATGTGTTGTGAAAACTGTTCAGGGTCCGTTAACACTTCAGACACGGGCAGGTTTTCCCTCATTGAAAAACGCCCCCACAAACTGTTTAACAACAATTTGTTAATAGAACGACGCGCCTGGTTAAGGCATATCTTGTCAGGATTCAGTTGGATATTTTCCTTTTCAAAATAATCCCTGATGTATTCGGCCCTCTCTTCCTCTGTGACAGCATGTGCTGGATAACCACTGGCCTCCTGCTTGTACTGTAAAAACGTCTTTACATACTCGCAGAACAACGTCTCTGAACTGTCTGGGAAATGCCAAACTTCGTGGATTTTTGCAACTACATACCCTTTCTCAACAGCCTTCACTAGTTCAATACTGACCCATGACCCCGTTATAGATCTCTCTTCATCACTATGCATACACGAACGCAACTGGTTTTCGTGCCCGGCACATGTGCGGCACAGCGGGAACATTAACTTTCCATTACAACGATATGGTAAAACAGGGTGGAGGAGTTTTCTTGGCGGATATACTGTTGCCTTGACTAGACCATAGTAATCCTCAAGAGGTTGAAAGTCTTTGAAAAATATTTGGGGGTGCCCTACCGGGTATTTCTTCCGGGCCTGGCAGAATGGGTACAAGCTAGTGAAGTCCAAATATCTAATCTTCTCACCCTCCTTTGCTTTGTAATACAAATTATACGCATTTGTTCGACCACCAAAAAGTGCGTCTCTTGGTTTGAGCCTTTCAGGAGCTGTGTAATTAGAAATGAACGTGGCAACATCCAAATCATCCCTCTTAGCAGATGCCCACTGACATTCCCACATCACTTCAACTTCTAGACCATATGCACGAACAAGCGTCTCCACCTTGGTATCAAACCGCATTCGCAAATCACCATACAAGACCTTTGACATAGGATGGCACTGGTTCGGGTTGTAACGACATTCATGACCATGATGCATGCAACCATTAAATTCTAAAGCTTTTCGCACACCATCTTTTTCATAATAACCATCCACATAATATGCGCCAAACTTCATTTCCCCGTGAGTTAAAGCGTGGTGCACATCAACATCTCTTACATGCTTAACATACTCAAGCCATTCAATAGAGACGTTAGAGAATGTCTTGTGCTGGTTAATGTATGCGTTGTTGTGTGTCAGCGCCAGCGTGTCTTTTGGTAGAAAATGTGTTTTGTATACTGCCATACAACATGATGCTAATGTCGTATAATTAAACGGGTCTAGCTTTGTGCACTGAATGAATTCTTCGCGATACTTGATACATGCTTCGCGCAGTAAAACAACGTCGTTCCTGCCGTAAACATACAACTCCTTTTGGAAGTCAAAAACACCGTTTGAGACTGTGTCGTACCATTCGTCAAACTCTTTTTTGTCTTTGTCGTTCATAGTGTCATAACCATAAAAACCCTTTTCAGGGTATGGCCCCACATAGTTCTCATTTTGTTTTAAATTGAATTTGTGTGGGAAATGTCCTTTCTCGGAGCATGTTAGATTTAAGGCTGATGTTGTTTTAGCCAAACGCATTGGAATGAATGAATATGAGTCTATGTAACGTTGTTTGTATGTTTCATCATACATGGAGATCAGTCTACACCCCATCATGGTGATTTTGACAGCGACACCCACACTAGAAAAATATTCCAATAATAGAAAATTGTCAAAACCGGCCGCATTGTGTGCTAACCATGTGTACCCTTGATATTTGAGCTGTCTAAACTTTCTCATAAGCCTTTCTATGCAGTCAGACCCTTCTGCAGTGAATTCTGTACCATCATATGTAATAGCGCAGACAAAATTAGCTTCATGCTTTCCATTTTCAAAGCGTGTCTCAAAGTCGAAAAAGATGTAGGAATTACTGGGTTCTTTTATTTTGATCGGCTGTATGTAACATTCATGTGTGGTGTCCGATATTAAATCTTCACCACAATGAACACAACGACCCGACATACACTTGTGGGGTTTTGGTTTTATTAAACTTACGTGATAACGATGGCCACATTTTTTGCAATACTTAGTTAGATTGCATGAGGATGCTATCACCCCTGTAATAGACTGTTGTTTTTGTTTCTTATGCTGCTCATAGCAATAGACAGACTTGCAGTAACGCGAACAGTCATCACAATATTTCACACGCCTGGGGTGTTTGTGACACATCGCATCTTGACACACATCGCAACTATATTTACAGCTATGATCTCTGGCGTTAGTGTAGCCCGTATAACAAAACGTGCAAACATGCGGCACCCCCATGAACGCTTTCAAATTTTTTACCAAATAATAATGACCGTCATGGAGGTACAGAAACGCAGTCTTGGTATGTGGTTTGTCTTTGGTTTGGTACTTTTCTAATTTACCCGAACGACTCTTGTGGAACACAACTATTTTAATACCATACTTATATTCAAAACGACCAATATCATTAAAACCTACTCTATGGTCACGTGTGTAGCCAATGTTTATCTGTATCTGTTCGGCTATAGGTTCTAACGTGTTATGTGGTACATGCGGATTCAGAAAAAGAGCAATGCAGATTGCAAAACACAGATTGTTTGAGATGTTTGTTGGGCAGAAAAGATTCAGTCTGTTCCTTTTGATCACCTGATCGTGTGCTAGGTCACGCACCTTACGACGAACACCACCATTTTTACCCACGACTATCGAGACAGTCAGCGCCAAACTCTCATCCGTTTTAATACTGTTGTTGCTCTGCATAACCCTTTCAATAGCGTCTGAAAATCTGTCTACACTGTAACCATCCCTTGAAGACAACACCGTGTTTACATCAGATGTTAAACTACTACCTCTTAGGGTGATGTCGACAACACCGCCATCACCAGCCAAGACCCTGGAGAATGACACAATTTCTGACAACACATCGTGTATATAGGACGTGTATGAAGCTATGTCTGTGGATGGCGCATCATGTAAATTCAGCATCCGGTGAAGCACAACGCTGTTAAACCGATTCCTAGACACTATGGTATAATCGTCTACAACACCACCATTTCTCACCAATTCTGCTATATTACCGTCAGATAAACCAAAGTTAGGAGCTGTTGGGTCAAATGCTGAATGTCTAGGTGTTGTCACAGCACTACCTGTTTGTTCATTGTTTATGTGTTGTGTATTATTTTGAATATCATTTTCTAGGTCTGCTATAGCCATGTCGCATTCTTCGATAAGACAGTGTAGTTTTTCACATGGAGACAACCGCCCCCAAGCATCATATGTTGCGTCATCACATGCAAAATCTGTTGATTGTTCGCCACTACTATCATATCTACAACGCTTAACCGGTTGTGTATGTGATGTTTGACTAGTGTTTGTCAACCATTCGTCCAGTGTAATTTGTGATAAGCCATGTGCGTTACTGTTATCGCTGTCTTGTATGTCTACGTCTTGTTGGTTGCTAAGCGATTCAATACCCATATCATATTCGTCCATAAGACAAAGCATTTTTTCACTCGGATTTGATTTATTTAACACATACTTGAAAAAAAAAAAAAAAAAAACCACAGTATATTATTAACACAATAATAATAATAATAACAATTATAATATTAACTATTATTATCTACAAGACGGCCCTGCAACAGGGATCCGTGTTGATTTTTTTAACTGCAAAAGTCTGTTTAATTTATACAACAATTCTAACGCTGTTTCACTGTGCGCAACCTGTTTCTTACACAAACCATGAATATCCTTAACTAAATTGGCATTAGCTGTTTGTTCTTTACACAAGGCTTCAATACGTTCAACCTGTTTCTGAATAATATTGTCACGCCTGCGGTTTAAAGCAGCCTGCCTACGCTGTTCAATAGAGATTTTAGCGATCTCCTGTGACATCTGTCTCATCAACGTTATTAGCTCAACAGGGTTGTTAGCACAATTACAACCCCCCACCTGGTTTTGTTGTTGTTGTTGTTGTTGTTGTTGTTGTTGTTCGTGATCTTGATTGGATTTTATTTCATCCGTAACAGAGTCCCCAGGTTCGATCAGAGCATCATTTAACACATCATTCGGCACAACAGCAGCACCGTTGTCCTCCTTTACTGTAAAGCTGTTATCATTCCATGTTTTAAATAACTCATCAGACCATCCAGCGGCGCACAGACCAGGATCAACACAGTCCTCATACACCGACAGATCGAAAATGTCCAAATCTATGAACAGATCAAATAATGAAACACTCGTTAACACACAAACCTCATGTTATAAATAATACAAATAATATTTAATTGTGTTTTTATTACCGTTTGTTTTGTGGATATCGTCCAATCTAAGACGTTTACCACTACTTGAGCGCGATGTTTGAGCACCACCAGATCCAAAACTACCACGTTTTCCTTGTGGAACAGGCACCCTGATGTCCCTTGGGACGCTTTGATTGGATCGGGTAGGACTGCTTGTTAAACACGGCGTAAATGTTTGCGGCGCTTGGTCGTTGTTGGCGTACGTAGCATCCAATGGTTCAACAACGGCAGAGGTGCCGGGAACAACTTCAAACCCTGGCGGTGTTAAGAGATTTGTTTCTTCAACCAAACGTGTCAACCCTACTACAGAGAACATATAAATTACACACTATTGCGACACACAATCAAAATATAACACCATGAGTTATAAGATGTATCAGACAACCTACCAAGAGGATTTAAATACCCCGTAGCATCCACAGTTTCTGAAGAAATGAAAAAATAATCTCATGAATAACAACTAAAATCAAAAAAGACACATAAAATAATAAAGAGCA